>NC_073304.1:113034956-113369956 GCF_027595985.1 Sorex araneus
AAAATCTGCTTAGACTCCAGTAGCCAGGGAGTACTTTGCTCTCTTTTGAATAAAGGGTACATCTGTTCCATTGGTCAGTTACTATCTACATGTATGCTTTCCCCCTTGTTTGACTTGCCATGAAACTCCAAGTGAAATTTGAGACCCAGCTAGATAAGTAGCCCAAGAGGGTGCCGCTTGTGCTCGGCCGCTCCCCCCAGCTTGGTCCTGATTCTTGAAATAAAAAGATTTGATTTGGTTTCACTAGGGTCTTTTGTAAAAAGACATCAGCCATTTGCTGGAAATGGTCCAGATGAGATAAATACAAACTTGGTTTGGGTGGGATTTATTTCTGCTCCCTCTTACTTTCCCCACCTCTCCCTACATGACCCATCAGCAAATGGGGTCACTTATGTCTCAAGGGTCATATCTACCCATTGCCTCATCCCCATGCTCGTGTCCCTAGACCCAAACCCTGGGCAACACAACAGCTGCCCTCCTGGCTCTTCTGTAAGCTCTGTCAGTCCTTTTCATCCCATTTGCCACCCCCCACTCGAAAGAATACACTTGAGCACCTAATAAACGTGGTTCCACTCCCACACACTCCGTCGCACACTTACAGACTTACAGAGCCTGAGATTGTGTTGTTTGTTTGCTTCTTTGTCCCTCTGCTTCTCCTTGTCCCTCCAGTGAGGTGAATTTGTTTCCTGCTGCATCTCTGCATGCCCAGGATGGCCTGGCTGTGCATGTTAAGTCCTCAGCATAGTTCGGAAAGACAAAAGCCCAATTCTGCTCTTCCGGAGTCTAGTACTTATAAGAAACTTGCTCCTGTGTTTGCATCTTCAGAGACAACCCACAGTCCTGTGGGGCTCTTCCCCCTTCACGGGGGGCTTTGGGGATCCTCTAAGTCAGGTGTGCTAGGAGAGGTGTCTGGATCCTGGTGAGGTGGGTGTGGGGATATGGCAGCGCTAATGAGGCCCCACTCAGAACAATAACCAGGACCAGGATCCCCAAGGAAAGGCCCAGAGAGGCCCAGAGTCCCCACAAGTGTCCCCAGGGGGTTCTGCACGCCTGTGGATTCCTTCTTTTAGCAAACATGCAAGTGGCATCTCCATTTCTTGCCTTAGGAGGAGCAAAGTTTTGGCAGGAGGCTGCACCCACTCTAAAAGATTGGTTCATGGGGAGATTGTCTGCAATGCAGTAAAAAGCCAGCTCCTCCTCTTACCAGCCCGCGTCCCTCCCAAAACCCCAGGAAATCAGATACATGTGGTGCAACTTAGCCCAGCACTCCTGTCTTTGAATCCCAACTATGCCAAGAAGTCTTTTATTTGCATCCACCTTTGAATCCACTTATTTTATTTTATTTTATTTTGTTTTTATAAAGTTGTTCATGATGATTTATTACATTTAATATTCCAACACTAATCCTATCACCATTACACCTTCCCATACCCATTCTATTCAATTTCCCTAACCACCATCCAAGCCTGCCCCAGATACAAGCCCTGGGAAAAATGCCCTATCCTGTGTGTCCCAGTCGTCTCCACTGTAATAAGGGCAGGAAGACTGAGGCTGAATGGTAGAACAGTGGGAGGGTGTTTGCCTTGCACACCAATGACCCAGGTTCAATCCTCGATATCCCAGTATGGTCCCCAAGTCTACCAGGAGTGCAGAGCCAGGAATAAGCCCTGAGCACCTCAGAAAACCAAAGCCAAACAAAACAATTTAGAAGAGCTAGAAAGGGTCTAGAATGCACCAGATAGCAGCTGTCAGAGATGTGGAGGAGGTGGATGGGAAGAGGGACACTCTTCTTTCTTGGGTTGCTTGGAAGCTTAGAGAATTGGGGTCTTGGAGAATTGGGTGATGAATCTCAGTGAGCCACATCAACTCTCTTGGGACCCCTCAATCCACAGCTGGTGTCTAGAACTATGAATTGGCAGAGGGTAAGTCAACTTAGGATGATTTGGGGGAACCTCCACAAATGTCTGCCATCTCTTTGTTCATGTCTTACAGCTCAGGAAACTGAGGCAGAGAGGGAAAGACAGTGTGAGGCCTCTGGCCTGTCTCTGCCACTTTCCAAGGCTGTGCTGCCTGCCTCAGGGAACAGCCTTCCAGCCCCCCCTTCTTCCTGCAGGCCCCGCTGAATCTGTGTCATACACATGTATGAAATATTTAAGTCTCTCCCGAGAAGCCTCGTGTCACTTCTAAATCAATTTATTCTAATCTAATCTTCATCTGCCATGGTTTTCTGGGCCAGCGCCATCAAGCAAACCTCTTGGAAGGTGAGAGAGTCCGAGAACACAGAACATTTGTTTTTAATGATTCCCCGGCAGCCGGCAGCTCCCTACATGGCCACGAGTGCACAGACCATGAAATACAGCGGGTCCTTGGAAATGACCCCTGCTGCACTCTGAGGGCTGTGCAGAGGGGACCCGCCAAGATGCAGGCGGAGAGTTGTCAGAAGCCCCTTAAAACTGTAACAAGGCACCGAGGTGAAGTTGGAAGACAAAGGTGGCTGACCCACAGCAGGGGAGGGAAGGCAGGGAGAAACTCCAGCAAGGACACAGCTGTGGCCAACCTCTGGTTCCTAAGTGGCCTTCCCGAAGCCTTGCTGTAAAAAGGCACCATTTCCCTGTCCCGCCCTGTTCCCACAGCCCCCTGCTCTCTGTTCATGCCCCGACAGGCCTCGCCTTGTTTTTCCACCAGACTCAGCCTCGAGAAGACAACTGCAGAGGGGTTGGATCTGGTTCCACAAAGACTCCTGCTGGCACAGGGCCCCATGAGAGCTGATCCCGCTGAGTCCCACGCTCGCTGACCTTGGGGCCACAGTGCCGCCATTTTGGGTGGCAGCATCCTGGTTTCCCTGGGGAGGCCTGGAAGTGTCTGCACACCCCCGCCCAGGGCGCTGGGCCTCAGCATGCCAGCCTGACAGAAGTGAGCTGGGGCTTCCGAGCTGCAGCCTGCCTCCTCCTGCAGTCGTCAAGCCCCTGCAACACAGAGGAGAATCTTTCCCGTCAATCCCTGCTGGCCAGGTCAGCCCGTTAGAAAGCCTTCGCTCCCCTCAACTCTTTTCCTCCAGGGGCAGGAGAAGAAGGGTCCCCTATAGCCCACCTGGGAGGCTGTGTCTCTGCCATGGCCATTACTGCCATAGCTGTGGGGAGATGCAGGCCTCCCCGCCACACGTGGGCTCAGAGCACGGGGCTGAGAGTCCTGGAGGAGGGCGGAGGGGAGTCCACATCTCATTTCGGGACATCATGACGGTGGGGTGTCTGCAAAGCACCTCACATATCTCAGAGTTGGCTTCTCTGACTGGAAAAGGGCTGGGGTGAGTGAGAAGCAAAGGGCACCATGTGGGAAGCTCGTCGTACACTGCCTGGCACCAGGACCCACCGTAGGGGGCAGAGAGATTATACAGCGGGTAAGTACGATGCTTGCCTTGCATGCGGCCAACCCAGCCTCAATTCTGAAACCCAAAGAGTTACTCAGCCTTGCCAGGAGTGATTCTGAGCACAGAGCCAAGAGTAAGCCCCAAGGACCACTAGGTATGGCCCCTAAACCCAAACCAACAGGCAGGAAGCCCTCGTGAATAATGCCCCCCTGGGGCTCTCTGGTGCCAGCCCTGCTCTCCTCCACTCCCGACCCGGGACCCAGACTAACTACTGGGCCAGGGAGTGGGTAGAAGTGTCCCTCATCCCAGGGCTGGAGCGATAGCACAGCGGGGAGGGCATTTGCCTTGCACGCGGCCAACGTGGGTTCGATTCCCAGCATCCCATATGGTCCCCCGAGCACCACCAGGGGTGATTCCTGAGTGCAGAGCCAGGAGTAACCCCTGTGCATTGCCGGGGGTGACCCAAAAAGAAAAAAAAAAGAAGTGGCCCTCATCCCGTAAGCAAGGGGACGTGTCAGAGCAGCCAGAACAGACCCTCATGCCCAGGTCTGAAGCAGTTGCACAAGGTGAGGGGTTTTCGCCAGCCCAGGCAAGAGAGCATGCGGGGTGTTGCCATCCTCCAGAGCCGTAGGGGCTCCACACATGGGCCAGGAAAGGGCCTACGTGCCGTCCACAGCCACGGAGCCTCCACGGGACTCAGCGCAGCCCCACGAATCCCTGCCCCACACCAGCACCGAGCGTCTGCTCTACATTTTGGACATTGGACACGGGCTTTAGGATCTTCGATGCTTTGCACTGTCTCTCTCCACACCCTCCAGACAGTGCTCTGCCCCCTCCACCAGGCAGGCCCCCGTTGCTGAGTTTGAGCTTAGTGGACTTGGTCCAGGCCAGGACCAGGGTGGCAGGAGAAGTCAGAGGCAGGAAGAGCTGCTGGGATCCAGATGAATCTGTCCCCACAAGGGCCAGAGCACCTGCTGCCACTGAGCAGCCCTCCGGACAGAGAAGCCCAACCCCAGCTGGCCACAGCCATGTCCCCACCACGCCCCATCCCCCCGCAAACTCCAAGACACTCCCTGTAGAGAAAGCTCAGGCTCCCACTTTGTTTCCTCTGCATCAGCCAGAGTGGCCTCCTTCTGATGGAATCTGGAGTCCAGGGTGGTGGGATTTTCCATAAGGCTGTGCGTAGTGGGAGCGGGGCCCTCCCACCCCAACCTGTGTGCAGAGAGGTGGGAAATTGGGTGGGTGAGGGTTCCAGGCCTGGGTGCGGGCATGAGGGCCATTCTCAAGGTTGCAGGCTCTGGTCAGAGGGAGGCTGTCGGGAGCCCGGCTCTGACAGGCAGTCACTGTCTTAGATCTTGTTTCCCATCAGAGCCGGCCAGGCCACTCTGCTCTGCCAGCCCCCACCAGTGTGCAGAGCCCGGAGTGGACCTTCTCCTCGTGGGTGTGGTAGCTCCCATGCTGTCCTTCTGCCCGGGAACTCTGTCCCTCCTCTGACTCCAGTCACCCACTCACACTGCACAGGGACATCTAAGAGGAAAGGGTCTGGAGGGCCCTGTCTGAGCCAGACTCTCGTCCAGTCTCCCTCCCAAGACTCCTTTGCTGGTGCAGGACGCTGAGGCAGAGATGGCTCAGGCCCCTGACCCGGCTCTCAGGACCTGCTCCCAGGATGTGTCTCCCTAACCTGGCTACGAAGGGCACCTGTGCTGGTCAAGTGCAAAACCTAGCCATTGGCCAAATGAAGCATCGCTGCTGCCCTGTCTGGCCTAGTCTCGAATCCACTCAGGTTGTCAAGCCTGCCTGCAGAGTACGGCCGCCTGCTATGCTTCTAGAATGAGTGTTGGGCTGATTGGCGGTGCTCCTTGGGAAATGGAGGAGGGGGGAATATGCCCGTTAAGATTGCACTCATCTGTGGAATATAAAATAACAGAGTAGGAGACGAACACCCAAGAATAGTAGAAATAAGTACCAGGAGGTTTGCCTCATGGCTTGGAAGCTGGCTTCACATGCTGGGGAAAAAGGCAGCCCAGACAGAGAAGGGAACACCAAGTAAAATGTGGTTGGGGACCCTGTGCGGGAAGAGAGAAGCGTACTGAAAGTAGACTAGAGACTGAACACGATGGTCACTCAATGCCCCTATTGCAAACCACAACACCCAAAAGGAGAGAGAACAAAATGGAATGCCCTGCCACAGAGCGGGGTGTGGGGGGACGGGGTTGGGGGGTGGGAGGGATACTGGGTTCATTGGTGGTGGAGAATGGACACTGGTGGCGGAAGGGTTCTCGAACATTGTATGAGGGTAACACAAGCACTAAGATGGGTAAATTCGTAACTGTACCATCACAGTGACTCACTTAATATGAAAGAAAGAAAGAAAGAAAGAAAGAAAGAAAGAAAGAAAGAAAGAAAGAAAGAAAGAAAGAAAGAAAGAAAGAAAGAAAGAAAGAAAGAAGGAAGGAAGGAAGGAAGGAAGGAAAGAAAGAAAGAAAGAAAGAAAGAAAGAAAGAAAGAAAGAAAGAAAGAAAGAAAGAAAGAGAAGAAAAAACAAACAAATTATAAACTCTAAAAAAAAAAAGGAAAAAGGAGCAGATTTTATTTTTGTCAATTTCCAGAATGGAATAAAGACCCCACTTTTCACAGGGACTCGGAGCTCACCGTGAGGTGTCGGTTGGCCTCGGCCAAGAGTAACAAGCAGGCAGAGAACAGGAGGAGGTGAGCCACACTCCTTCAACTGCCATGCTTTGCCAGCTGGGAGACTCGTGCCCGGGGGTCTTCCGAGTGGGCTGCTGCATGGCCATGCTTCTCTCTGTGGGTACAGGAAGCTTTCCTAGTCTTCCCAGGATTTCCCCCGTGTTCCAAGATACCGCACAGTCCTAGGGGAGATGGACCTGTAGGCCGGCCATGAGCCTTTCTGATGAGGCCAACTCCGGTGAGGAAGCAGAAGCCAAAGGAGCCCGAGCACCCCTGCTGCTGTGTCTCTCCTCCACACGGCAGCCTTGTCAGCCATGCCGGCGAGAAGTCTCTGGGCCCAATTCAACTTCATCCTGTTCAACTGGGTCTCTCGTTCTCTCTCTCGGCTGTCATCCTCATCGGTAGCTGTTTTGTGGCCTAAACGAGATGCCCCAAAGGTGGGCGGCATGAAAGAAACACTTCACGTGAGGAGGCAACAGCAGGTGGCTGTGTAGAGGGGATGGGACTGGGCCCATTGACCACCGTGTACAGGCGGAGAACAACACTGTCCAGCTTCGGCTGCAGGAGACCCCACTCCTGCCAGGCTGCCCAGTGCCGGGGCCGAGCCCTCCTCCCGCCCAGCCCCAGCCCTCCTGAAGCATCTGCAGCCCCACCCGTGCCTTCACACACACACACACACACACACACACACACACAGACACAGAAACACACACATGCACACACACAAACACACACACATGCATACACTCGCACACGCACATGCACACACGCACACACACTTTCTCTCTTCCTCTTTGCAGCAAGCATCTGCCACGGGAGAGATGACCCAGACCCACCAGGCATGGTGACCGAAGTCTGCTTCCACTCCAAGCTGGCCCACTGCCTGGCTGATTTCAAGGATTTTGAGTCCTTCTCATCACCTCCAACTCTATGTCGAGGCCCTATGTGCTCACACCCCTGATCCTGAAGTGATCCTGAAGTCATCAAAGCGTCCAGGTCCCAACTCCCTTATTCTATGTGCCCAGAACATTGTAGGCCAAGGTCTAGAGAACCCACAGCCCCATAGCTCTACAAACTCTCCTGTGCTCAGGTATCTACCTCCCTACCTCCCTACCTCCCTGCCAGTCCATCTATCTATAAATCTGTCTAGCTACCTACCTACATATCTACCTATCCACCTATCTGTCCATCTACCTACCTACTTACCTCTACCCACCTATCTGTCCTTCTAGATAGATATATCTATCTTGCATCTTTATATCTTATATATGTGGCCCAGAGATGTGCAAGCTCTCCGTGGCTACCTGACAAGCTCTGTGAACGCCCTTAGGGCCCACAGATGACACACGCCACGTTTGTGACCAATGAGTGTCTAGGGAGTGGACGCTGGATGCACAGCCCACCCACTCCACATGAATCCCAGCCTACCCCTTTGCCACCCCTCTCCCTTCCAACCTCCCCTCCCCACTCCCCCCACCAAATGTATCTAGCAGCTCCTATTGGTCCAGTCTCTGCACTTGAGCCCCTGAGGAGCTTCCCTTTGGCCGCAGGAAGAGGGGGCTGCACCCCATCCCATCACACATCACACATCCATTATAGCTGACAGGGGTCTGGGTCTGGGACTCAGAGGTTGGGCTCGATCCCAGTTAAGCACTGTGAAGCACATGGGCCCAGAAGGCCTTCCGGGGAAAGGGTCCAAAACCTCTGACTCGGTCACACCCTAAAATTCTCATTCCAGCCTCTCTCCAGGGTCCATCCACTGGGCACCTCCTAACGGGGCACCCCACTGCAGGGGCCAGCCACTCCCGTCCCTGAGCACAGCAGGGGAGGGCAGCGTCTGTGGGCCATGTGGACTCAGAAATGTGCCAGCTGCGTGAGGCCCGTGCTCCGCTGAGCTTGGCTCGCCGGGAACGTTCTCTACCAGGAAGGAGTGGGCTGTCACAAAACACGTGGCCCCTCCCAGCCAAGCCCATCAGCTTCTGGATGGGCCACAGATGACAAGGAGGAGGGCTTGCTGTCGGTGGCCCTGCCGGGGGTGGCGACACCCAGGCCGGCTCAGCGGGCGGCCCTTGCTCCGTGTGCAGCAGCACTGGCCCAGAACTCACTGCCGGCCCTCTGGGCCCTCTGCGGCTGAGATGCTAGGGCACTGGGGCGGGGGCGGGGGGCCCAGGCTCTCGGTGTGCTCCTGCCCCTGTCTCAGCCTCTATCTCTGCTTTGAGCTTTCTCTTCCTCTCCATCCTGCTTCCCTGCAACCTCTTGTCTCTGAAGTAGAAGGTGGGGGGAGAGGAGGTGAGATGAATCTGTAGCAGAATCGCAAACCAAGCTGAGCCTGGGGTCACCCTCCATCCATGCAGACTCGATGGGAAGAGGTTGGGGTTGAGACCAGGAGGGACATGGGGAGGGGTGTCTCAGTGGCCTCACAGAATGCTGCCAGGGAGCCGGCCATTGGTTCTCCCCGACGCCCCATGGATCTGATCTTTACAAGAGTTCCTCAGCTCTGAGGTCCCGCTGGGAGGCACCAAGCAGGAAGTCCTGCCCTGAAGGGTGCCCTGGGGAATGTTCTGCCACACAGCTCAATGGGGTGCTGAAGGCTGGGGTAGGGGACCAACCAGCTTGCACCCTGAAAAGGCAAGCTTGGAGCCGAGCTAAGACTGAGCTCTCATTTTCCCCAGGGTCGCAGGTGGGAGAAGTTTCTAGATCTCATGTTGATGGGAGCAAAGGGCACGTGTTTACCTAGATCTGACCCAAACAAGGGAGGGGTTTGGTCTCTTGAGGCAAGCAGAGTTTCTAGGCTGGGGTGACCCTGAACAGGGGGACACAGGAACATGGCAGCCTCTCCCCTCGCTTTCCAGGAGCTGGACTGGTGAGTACATGGCCAGCAGGGGCAAGGGACCAGGGGGTTCATTCACTGGAAAGGCAGTGACCCACTCCACACGGGGCTCTATGTCTAAACCCGGCTCAGAACTCACTTGTCCTGGGATTTATTTTGTCACTAGGGCAGAAGAGGGAGCGGGGAGAAGCCAGGCCCAGAGTGGAGGGTGAAAGAAAGCAGAGATGTTTGCAGTTTGATGCCGTGTCCACTTGGAGTTCAGCGTCTGCCTTGCCTTGATTGGTCACGTCCCAGCACTGCTCTGACTCCCAAAGCTCTATGACACAAGGACAGTTCTGCATTCTGGAGGGAAACTGAGGACAAGGAAAGTGGTACAGGTACAGGAGTTCCTAGGGCTCTCAGCGCTGGGTGCACTCTGGGTCTCTGTCCACGCTCCAGTGGGAGTGCTCCTGCTCTTCCTTTAAGCACCAGAGGGATGTGGACTGCAGGGAGATGCTGAGTGTAAGTTGGCACCCTGGCAGCCTGTGTGCATTGAGAGGCCAGGAAACGCCAGCACAGGGGGAGCACAGCTTGGGAAGGCTCCTCACTGTTGCTCTCTGCCACTCAGGGCTGCCAGGAGAGCCACATTCTGTATCCCAGTGAGGAAACGGATGCTCAGGGAAGGAAGAGTCCCAACTGGATGCTGGTTCCCAGCCAGGGTCTCCAAGTTCTAATGCATAATCACGCCTGTCAGATGGAGGTAGATACTTGCACTGAACCTGAAGACTATAGATATTTGCCCACGATGTGCTATGGATAGCATGTGTATTTATACTCTATGCTGGTGCGCGCGCGCGCACACACACACACCACACACACACACACACACACACACACGGTCGCATGCATGCATGCATGGTTGTTATTGTTTGTTTTGTTTTTTAAAATCTCTGCTGGCTCTCTTTGCTCTATGATGCGTGGAAAATTAGTATCTTGGTGTAGTCACTAATCCTTTTCATTTGGATCCAAGCAAATGACAGGATCAGTCTCCATCACTGCCACAACCAAACCCCAGGGCTCTCCCTGATGCCTTGAACAAGAGTCAAGATGACCCACTTTCTCTAGCCTTTCCCTGTCTCCCGGCTGCCTTGGCTGGGAAACTGTCAGCCTGGTAAATATCACAGGCTTAGTGGTCTGGTTCCGGCTTCCAAGTCTGCCCCCTTCGGGCTGCCCAGCCTGGCAACGGGGCTGTGCCCCAGGCTTCTGCTCCAAATGCCAGAGTTCAGCTGTCTCGGCACAGACAGAACCTGTCTTCCCAGAATGACAGCTTTCATGGGGACGGCCAAGCACGGACCAAGGGCACTCATTCCCTCCACAAGCATTTCCGGGGTCCCCAATCCGTGTCAAGTTCAAGTGCTCCGGATGGGAGCTTAAAAAGACACAAGCTCTGCCCTTGTGCAAATCCCAGCTCGGAAGGAAGCTGCTCATGGAAACAAACCCAGAAATAAACAGCAGAACAAGCCAAGGGTTCTCTGAGCGCAGAAGAGGGAACAATTGCTTCCACTGCGCCATGAAGAAAGGCTTTTCAGACGCCTCTGGGGTTGAGACTGGAATGCAAATGAGAGCGCGCCCCAGCAGGAAGGGAGGGAGGCCGCGGGAGCAGGGCCCCTCCTCGCCTGCCGAAGGAGCATCCAGAAACAGACTTGGATCCAAGTCGAGACACCTTGAAGGTGTCTCAAGGATGCGGTCGGCCTGACAGCAGCCGCTTGCTCAGCCCGCATGGCCCATCACCAGACCTCCTGCACCCTGCGCCATCTGGTCAGCACTTCCTACCAGTCGCCAACTCCAGCCCCACTGGGGGTCGGCTTCCCTCATCTCCAGTCAGAGCTCGTCCTCCCCACGGGGCCCAGAGCATTTCCTCCAGATGTGGGGTCCTGAGCAGCGTGGGGATCGGAAACTGCGGCCCCTCTCTCGGGCATTTGCTGGAGGCAGGAGAGAAAGCAGGGCAGAGGCTAGTGTGGGAGGGGCCACGGCCAGCCTGCTGGGTCTGGCACCGCCTTCTCTGGGCGTCAGACCTCTGGGCTAGCTTTCGGGGTCTGGTGGATAGACTCCCTGGTGCCCACCTCGGCACTGCGGGGGCCTTTCGGGCGCAAGAACCAGCCACGTGCTCCGCGCCTGGCTTTCCGGCCCAGCTTTTACCTTTTTAAAGAAAGTGGCTATGAACAAAATGAACGGGACTCTGAGCACAGCATCTGGCGGGGAGGCCAACACTTCTGGGACGTCTGGTTATGTGGGAGGTATATATAATTCGGCAAGAAGCCACCGGCACCGTCTCCAGTCCCTCAGCACTCATTGCCCACTCTATGACCTGGGGGCTGAACTAGGGTCAGCTTCATGCAAGGCAAGCACCCGGCCAGCTGTGCTGCCTCCCCTGCCGTTTGCACGCACCACGCCTTTGAGTCGGCTTCAGTGAGGCTTTCCTTAGCATTTCCCCGCAGGTAATGATGCATCTTCTCACATCCGTAGTTCATCTCGGGCCACCCAGGCCGCCCTAGCACGAGGCACTGCACCTGCCCGGATCCGAACGTCCATGTCTGAAGAGGCAGAGCACCAATCCCTGCCCTGTCCCTGTCACCAGCAACCATACAAGCAGCCCAGAGAACGCACCTGTCCACACCTGAGGGTCCGCGGCAGCACTGGCAGATGTGAGGCGTTAGCTTGCCACTCTGGCTGTGCTCAGCACAGCTGCCTGCTGTTTTACATTCGCCGTCTCCTGCAGAATTCTCCTTCCAGAGCCCCGTCTTCCGCCCACTTCATCCTGCCTATGGCTGACAGGAGGATTTATCGGCACCGGAACTTGAATTTCCTTTGTGTTTAAAACTGCCCTGACCTGAGCCAGAGAGATGGTACAGCAGCTAGGGCCCTCACTTTCCCATGGGCCAGCCCACCTCAATCCCCAGCACCCACGTGGCCCCTAAGTTCACCAGGAGTGATTCCTGAGCAGAGACAGGAGTGAGCCATGAACATCACTGGCTGGGATACAAAAACAAAACAAAAACAACACCTGAGCCATTGCCAGGAAATTCATTTCACTCTTCCCACTAGCAGATCGAAGACCTATTCTGCTCCTATTCCCATGGCAGGTGCTGGGAACAAAAGAGTAAGCAGAAAAGAGAGTGGCTGCCCTTCGCAGAATGGAAACCCAGCTCTCCTTGATCTCACCAAGGCCTCCGAGACCAGAGAGGCAAGTCAGCTGTTCAGTGAGACCCAGGGAGCTCACAGCAGCCAAGTACCAGCTCCTTTGCCGCCAGCTCTGAGATCCCTCTCTCTTCGCCAGCTGCCACCTCTGGTTGTTTTCCCAGAGCCAGAGTGAGCCAGCAGCCAAGGGGAGGTGGAGGGGGCGGCCTGCAGGGAAGCCATAGAAACCCATCCCCTTCTCCTGGGGAGCCCAGGAAGAAACGCCACAGGGGCCCCTGTGCCCAACTGCCCCTTTCTACAGAAGTCTTGTCACGAATAATTGCTTCTTGTCAGAGCCTGGACTTGTGACTAGCTGGTAAATGGGGCCTTTTGCTTCTGCCTCCTTTCCCCGAGGCACCTCTTGATTTCCAGCCTCCGTGATGCTCTGTCTGCCACGAGAGGAGCAGAGCACCAATCTCGTTAGGTTGCTCGTGGCTGTCAATCTCCCTGTAAGTGGGAAAGCTTCGTATGGTGACATTTAAAGAGGGCTCTGCCGTGACTCCCAGCCTCTGTCCCCAGCCCGGCCGTTCCCGTGGCCACTCCAGGCCCACAGCCGCAGAATACCAATGTGGGGGGAGGGACCAGCGCAGATGTCTGAGTGCAAGAAAGGGAGAGACGTGCCACAGCACAGCCACAGAGGCAGGAGGGCAGAGGCGGCGAGGCGCCAGGACGCTCCTCTCAGCTCAGCATCCTTCCTGCCATCATGCTGGGCCTCTGAACAGGAATCCCAGCTGAGCCGTCTGCTTTTATCCAAGGCTGCAAGGAACCTCCCTCTTCAAAGTGCTCCCCACACTCATTTCCTTGGCAAGGAACAGCCAACGTGCCCCAACAGAGCCATGCATCTTTCTGTCCAGATCAAACAGCAGTGCTTTTTATGCGGGGATAAGGTGCTTACAGCATCAGGGGCTGAGGGGCTGCAGGTGGTCCTCCAGGAATAAATCCCAGCACATCACAGGCAAACACCTCCCCCGAGACCAAACCTTTCCACCCCAGCAGAAAGCAGGAGCCTGTGGTTCTCTCAAGAAGCCACACTGTCATGGTGAGACCCAGGCAGAGTACCCTATGCCTTGGTGGGGGGGCTTGGAGCCTCAGTCCGGGGAGAGGGTGTGCTGAGAGGAGCTTCCAGATGCTAGTGGTGTATCCACAAGAAAGACTCATCCCTGGGGCCCTTGAAGCAAATCTCTCTAATCTCCGTGCTCTTGATTTGCACTCCCGAGCCTGTCTCAGGCCAGAAGTGGGGAAAGGAGGTAAGGGTGAAGGCAAAGCTCAGGAGAGTGGCAGCCTCTCTTCACACCAGGCAACTCCTGATATGCGGGCCCCTGGTCTGGAGCCTAGGGGCTGGGGACTCCTGAGTTCTGGGTGTCCCAAGCCAGCCCCCGTGCCCCCATCCCTACATCCTGGTTTGTACTTCTCATGTGACTGTATGGAGAGAGACTGTTGGGAGTCCATTAAGGAAATGGGATCTTCGGGGGAGGCCCCAGCCCATGAGTGTGTCTATTAAAAAATATTTTTAATCGATTGCATAAAGGTTGATAAAAACTGGTTAAAGATTGAGGTTCTGTGGTGTACAATACTGTAACTGAGGAGGTGTCCCATGCACATAACTCCAACCCTACAGCCATCACCACTCTGCCCATCTCCCTCCCCCAAAGACCCCAGTGACCCTTCCTTTAACTAGCCTACCCCAACTCAATTATGTAGATTTGTCCTCCCATTGTGTTGCCTTTGGCTTTTTATTGCCACCTTGCTGTGTGTACCTCTAAGCCCCACAGATGAGAGAGGTCACTCTGTGTCTGTCTCTTTCCTTCTGACTGACTTCACTTAGCCTGACATTCTATAGTTTCATCCGAGGTGCTGCATATTGCATGGTTTTTGTTCTTTCTTAGAGGTGCATAATATTCCGTTGTGGTATGGTGGGTAGAATTGTGATGGGTGTAGTGTTGGAATTATGTGCATGGGACACTCCCTCAGTAACAGTATTGTACATCACAGAACCTCTACCTCTAACCAGTTTTTATCAAGATCAAGACCACAATGTCTTGATCTAGCCATCTGTAGTTGGGCATTTGGGTTGTTTCCATATCTTGGCTATTGTACTAGTACAACAATGGACATAGTATGTGTATATCATTTCAAATTCATAGATTTGTGTTTTGGGGATAGATGCCAAGAAATATTCTATTTCTGTTGTTTTTTTTTTTTAGAGAGAGAGAGATCTCCAGATTGCTTTCCACGAGGCTGGACCAGATGACTGTCGAACCAACAGTGGGTGAGGGCTCCTTTCTCTCCACAAGTCTGCCAACACTGGCTGTTCCCAGACTTTTTTATACGTGCCATTCTCACAGGAGTGAGATGGTCTCTCACAGTTGTTTTGATTTGTGTTTCCCTAATAATGAGTAATGAAAAACACTTTTTTCATATGCCTTCTTTGGGAAAATGTCTGTTCATTGAATGAGTGTCTTTGAAGAGGAGACTTCAAATTCCTTCAAATGAGAGGAAGAGATTTCCCACACCAACCAGCACCCTCAGGCTTCACTCTGCACTCCTTCTCCCAGAGCTGCAGGCTCAGGATGATTTGGTTGGAATCATTCACCTTCGGTATTTGGAAGAACAGGATAACTGTGATGTAACACGAGTGGTCATTGTCACACCTACCAAGATTTCTCAGATCCCACACTTCCGACACTGTGAATGTGTGGAGTTGGGGTGGTGTGAGTCTTCGTTGTAAAGCTTGTTGGGGGCATTCTGGGATATTCAGCAAAACCTGGGTCTCTCTTCACTACTCAGTAGCATCATCACCAAAATAGTGACCTCAAAAATGCTTCCCTAGGAGAATTCTCCGGGCCCCATACTGAGCCAATATCTCCAGGACCCCCAGATGGAGCAGGTGCAGTTTCCTTGCCTTCTCCAGATGGAATCCCGGCGACCACGAGCTTCTACAAACATGGCTCCGGTATGTGGCTATCAGGACTATTCCTCAGAAGCTCATGGTGGCCCTGGAACCGGGCAGTTCCATCTGGCTCCCAGCCTGCCCCTGATGCCGGAAGTCATGCCAATAACCCGCCCCCTGCCCCCCCACACACACCATCTTGTTGCACTTAGCAGTGAAGAATTCCAGCGGGCACCATGACACTTGAGAATTCTCCAGGCCCCAGACTGAGCCGATACCTCCAGGGTGCCCCAGATGGAGCAGGCGCAGTCTCCCCGCCTTCTCCAGATGGAACCCCGGGGACCATGAGCTTCTACAAGCATGGCTCCGGTATGTGGCTACAGGACGACTCCTCCGACCTTTCCTGAGATACAAAGTGAGCAATGGAAAATAAATGATCTAGCATCTGCCCCTGGCCAAAACTAGAGAGAGAGCGGTGACACGAGGGGCCTCATGGGATGGGGTGTGGAACTGGCCCCTCTCCCTGCCCCAATGAGACCCCGAGTTGCCGCCACAAGCGACTCCTGGCTCCTGAACGGCAATCATCCCAGAGGTGCACAGACCAATCCTGGAACCAGCGGCTTTTGGCAGAAATGCATCTGGACTGAGCATTAAACTACTGCGCCATGCCACCCCGGGTGGGGAAGGTGTTTGTCCCTCCCGCCTTTTCTCCCTGGCGGCGTGATGGCCGCCACCTTTTCAGAGCCTATTGGACAGCCAGGTATGAGACTGCAGTGACGTGACACAAGGGCCTCAAGGGATGGGGGGTGGAACCAGCGCTTCTCCCCACCCCGATGAAGCCTCAAGTTGCTGCCCACAAACGGCTCCTGGCTCCTGAAGGGCCGTGATCCCAGAGGCACACAGACCAATCTCAGAACCCAGCAGCTTTCGGCAGAAATCCCTCCAGACATTACTAAAATATCAGAAATCCAAAATCATCATATGCTCTCCAGAATCGGCAATAGAAAACAAATTATCTAATGAGGCCTTTTCAGCAGGTCTGATTGTTGGGGAAAATTCCAAATAATAATGGTGGGTCTTTTGTCGAAATATTGAATGTGATCAAAATGGAGAGAGAGTAAAGTGGAAATCATCTGCCACACAGGCATGGTGGGGGTAGGATGGGGAGTATACTGGGGTTCTTGGTGGTAGAAAATGTGCACTGGTGAAGGGATGGGTGTTTGATCATTGTATGACCGAAACTTAAACTGGAAAGATTTGTAACTATTCTCACAGTGATTCAATTAAAAAAAAAAAGAATTAAGATTCTGAAAGCTTAAAACAATGCAAAAACAAAAAACAAACAAACAAAAATGCTTCCCTAGTTAGTTAAGGTAAAGATCCATTATGACAATACTAATTGGAAATGATCACTCTGGACAAGAACTGAGTGTTGAAATCCGGTAAAGGGATATAGAACCTTTCAGCATCTGCATCACAAACCATAAAGCCTAAAATGAGAGGGGGCTTGGTGTGCCTGCCATAGAGGCAGGCTGAGGTGGGGGTTGGCTTGAATGGGTGGGGAATAACTTCTCCAAATGCTAGAAAGAATTTAATTCATCTACAGAATTGTTGTGTAGATTGATCCCTGATCATCAGCCCGTACTTGGCAGGCCAGCACCAGTCTGCAGAAATTTCCTGCTGGTCTACCAAAAGTCCCTTTCCCAATCATGAAACTGCTAAGTAGTCGTGAATGTTACACTAGCTAAAAACTGTAATTTTGTAACATGGAATTTTATCACTAAAATGCTCTCTAGTTTGGTCTTTTTTGTGTTTTAGCCACCAATTGGTTCAGGAAATGATTCTCTAATTTTTCATGGTCCCCAGGTTTCAAAAAGTTGAAAAGTTAGGCATAGACTAAAAGGAATGTGACAGTTCTGTGCAATCTAGATCTCTAGGCCTGGGTCACCCCTAACCTTGAGAGGTAAATAAAGTTAGCACCAATAAAGCATACCTCCCTCACACAGATTCATGTCCTTCACCACTGTAGCACTGTAACACTGGCATCCAGTTGTTCATCGATTTTTTTCAAGCAGGCACCAGTAACATCTCACGTCTCTATTGTGAGACTTGTTACTGTTTTTGGCATCTCGAATATGTCACAGGTAGATTGCCAGGCCCTCCGAGAGGGACCGAGAAAACGAATCTGGGTTGGCCGCGTGCAAAGCAAACTCCCTACCCACTGTGCTATCGCTCCAGTCCTAAGGGTATTTGCCTTGCATGTGGCCAACTCGGGCTCGATTCCTCCACCCCTTTTGGAGAGCCTGGTAAGCTACCGAGAGTATTCGGCCCCCACAACAGAGTCTGAGAAGCTACCTGTGGCGTACTCGATATGCCAAAAACAGTAACAAATCTCACAATAGGGATGTTACTGGTGCCTGCTAGAGCAAATCGATGAACAGCAAGATGATACTGTCCTCCACCATATTTCTGAAAATCCTTGAGGACACACACTGGTCACCTTGCCTTGTCCTGTAAAGTTCTTGATGCTGCTTCTTTCTGTCTCTGCAGTTGAGGTCTCTAACCCAACAGATAATCTCACTTCCTTTACTTCTCCGATTCCCCCTAAAAGGGAAGTCGAGCATCTCAAGCAGGTGGCTCCATGGGTCACTTGGATTTGTAAAATTGTCCCCAAGGGCTCCCCTGATCATGCAGAATTTGCTGGGCCACTTCTGTTCCCAGAGTCATTGCAGACATCGATCATTCCTGCTAATTTCTCGGGCCTAATTACCAGAGCCTACAACCAGCACATTCTGCTGTCTGAGGAGGACCAAGCTGATGGGAACACCTTCCACCCACCCCCACTCCCCACCATCTAGACCTCTACCATTATAGAGGATTGTCAGCCAGAGAGGACACAAGAAAACTGACACACAATGGACTCAAAACAAGACAGAAAATCCTCCCATGCCAGAAACAACAGACAATTCAAAGCTAAGCAGCAAATTGAAGTCCACACTAATTGGCCCATGGAGATAGATGAGCTGAGCGAAATGTTTGTGTGTTAGTGTCCAGGAGGGACAAGAAGGCATAGGAACAAGAGCTGGAGGCACAGGTGTCTCACAATAGGGATGTTACTCACCCTCCTCGAATCCCTGCTGAGAAGCATGACCTGAGGTGTGACAGGCATGACTCAAGTATGACGGAGACCGCTCAAGCTGCCCTCACTGAGGACAAGGCAAAGGAGCTTGACCAAATCTGCCCAGGGCCAGGAAAATCTCAGTGGCCAATGGGAAGCCAGAAGCACGAGATGTGCAGAGATGACATTGGAAGAGATACAAGCTCATGATCCTCCAGGAAATAAAGCAGAGATGAAATCTTACCTCAAAAATACAGCTCAAGTTCCCCAAACCACACACTTGGCTACATGTAGAAAAGAAAATCAATCTGTAAATGCAGTACTGGATGTCGAAAGATATTATTTGAAATGTCAACAAACTCATCATAAACATACCAAAATAAGACATGGAAGAGAACTTAGTTAATGAAGAAAATGGACTTCCTTCTTTTATGGTGGGAAAATCTCTAAGGCTATAATGACCCAAAAAGAATACATAAAAAATATTGGATATGGTTACAAGGAAACCACTAAAAGAACTAAAAATAGTCCATAAACTTCCAAATTATTAAAGGTAAAACCAATTCACAAAACAAAACACAGAAATACAGATCGCGAGGTAAAAGGCTTTTAAAGACAGCATTAAAATTCGAAACTATAATATAAAATAATATGACAGAATTGAGACTGAAAGTTCCCTATCATATTATTAAATACTATGGGATAAATTCATCTAGTATCCATTTTCTAAGATAGTCTCCTTTCTGGATCAAAGAGTGAAACAACAATATATAGGCTTATGGAAGATGCTTCTCACTCCCCAGCATACATCTTCTCAGCCTCACTACTGTCTTTGGCCCTGTTAGAATACAGTTCTGTGGCCTTTGGGCTGACTTCAGTCTAGCAGAATCTGGATGTATCAAATATGTGAGTCTTTTTCCTTTAGTCCCAGGCTCCTTCGTGAAAATAGGTGCTTTCTCTGGGTTCATGCACGTGATGTTTTAAGTACAGGAGATACTTCCAGGGGCACACCCACATCATGTTGATCAAAATCCACCAAGGAAAAGTGTGTAACTCCATTAAGTCATCAGAACAATGCAAACTAAGCTCAATGCAATATGCCAGTATTTAGTTTATTCCATGGGTGAAAATCATAATCCATTAATGAAAAGGGATGCAAATAATATATATCAGGAAAACATTTTTTATGTTGTGGTAAAAACATAAGTTTCTAGAGTCACATTAGAAAACAACTTGGGACTATCTTATAAAATTCAATATTTCTATAGCAAACTGAGCCACATCTATTCAAACGTAAGCATCCAATTCCGGTTGTTAGGCATTCGAACAAATCAATGTTCATGGCCAAGTTCGTGTTGACGAGTATACTGGCACTACCGACACTTCTACTGTCACATGTTCCAAGGAACAGTTCTTCTCCAGTGCCGAAAACAGCATGATGTGATCAATGCCTTCTCATCTTGGTCAATCCAATGACATCGTACTTGATCTTCTGTGCTTGCAGTATCAGGTCCTCAGTGGATACATTCCAATGCCATGTATATGCATTGAAAGTACGAACAGTCATTTTAGTCCTTCTTTGTTTTGGGAGCCTAGTTCGGCCCTGAGATTTTAGCAGACTCTCCTTACTCGTCCTTCTCAATGCTGCCATATTGGGGGCTCTTCCAGGGTCAAGGGAATGAGGCCCATTGTTGTTACTGTTTTTAGCATATCGAATGCACCATGGGTAGCTTTCCAGGATCTGCAGTGCGAGCGGGATACCCTTGGTAGCTTGCCGGACTCTCCAAGAGTGACGGAGGGTTTTAGGGTGGCCTCTAATCACCCTTACAGGTGCTCTCAGTCTATTTAATATAAGCTACATCTTCATTGTCTACGCACCAACATCCAACTACGATGAGGAAGAAACTGAAAAGTTCTACATGGAGTTGGAGAAGTTCTATATAGAAGACCACATCTTTTACAAGGTCATTGTTTGTGATTTTAATGCCAAGATAGGATCAAGAAGGTCACCTGAAGAACTCCACATCAGGACCCACGGCCTAGAATGAAGCAAACAGGGTAAGAGACTGTCTGAGTTCATCATGTCGACCAAAACCGTCCATGGTAACTCACAGTTCCAGAAGACCAAATATAAACGTTGGACACGGGAGTCTCCCGGTGGACAGTTCCACAACAAAATTGACCACATCATATTCAATCAACAGTTTTGCCTGACCGATGTCGCTGTTGTCCCAAAATTCCAAACAGGATCAGACCATCATCTCCTTCATGCAAAATTCTGCTTCATGGAGTGGGGAGAAAGGACTGCAAAGTTTAAAACAGAACCCCCAGAAAGACCACCAATTGGGAGCTCTTTGACACTATTGTGGCAATATGGGAAGATGCTATCGTTGACAACGCTGACAAGGAATATGATCGACTGGTTCAGCACCTCCATGACTGTGCTAGGAACGTGAAGAATGAGAAAGATACAAAAAGATGCCTGTCTTCGGGAACTCTCGAGCTCATTTGCCAATGTGGTTTGGCTCGAGCCTCGGGCAATCACAAGCTAATGTCCAAGCTTGCAAAGCTGTGCAGAGAAGCGATAAAGGAAGACCTCAAAGAGAGAAGAGCAGCAGTGTTGGCTGATGTGGCAGAAGGCAGGAAAAGTGTTCACAACACCTGCCTGTTCTTTGCCAACTATAAGACCAAGGATGATGGCCCTCCAACGTCCTGATGGATCTCTTACATCTTCCAGAAGGGTAATGGAGAAGGTTATCCACAACTTCTACTCAGATCTCTTCAATAGCCACATACACCTGCCCACATACCAAATTCCACAGAATGAATATGTCATTCCCAGCATTTTCCCTTCTGCAGTCTGACACGCCATTTCATCAGTAAAGCAGCGTAAAGCACCTGGTCCAGACAAGGTCAGTCCCGAACACCTGAAGAATCTCCCACCAGTACTCATCAGTACACTGGCTCGGTTCTTCACATGCTACCAGTCTGAATGCAGGGTTCCATCTCAATGGAAAACCAGTAGGGCCGTTTTGTTGTACAAGAAGGGAGACATCCACCATATTGACAACTATCTCCCAATCTGCCTGTTGTCCATTTTTCTACATGTTGATCACTCAAGTTATCCTGAATAGAATTGGCAGAACACTAAATGAAGGACAACCACACGAGCAAGCTGTGTTCCGAAAAGGATTTAGCATGATCGACCATATCCAGTGACCAAGCTCATTGAGATTTCACAAGAGTTCAAGATGCTGCTCTGTCTAATGTTCATTGATTTAAAGAAGGCCTTTGATTCTGTTGAGACTGAAGTGGTCATCGAAGCCCTAACCTAAAGGGTGTTCAAACTCAGTACATGAGGATCCTCTGCAAGCTATATTATGGATTCACCACCAGGATCTCACCATTCTACAAGGAAGTGATCATTGATGTAAAGAGAGGGGTTCGGCAGGGTGATACCATTTCACTGAAACTCTCAGTGCCACCCTTGAGAACATCATGCGACAACTGGGATGGGAAGGAATGGGAGTGAAAATAGACGGTAGGCAACTACACCACCTCTGCTTCGCTGATGACATGTTCTAATAACACCAAACATTAGCCAAGTGGCACAAATGCTGGCCAATTTCGACCATGAGTGTGGAAAGGTCGGAGTGCAGCTGAATCTCAATGTTCATGAGAAACAGACTAGTTCCTAGCATCCCACTTGCTCTCAATGGAATGAACATCTCCAAATATAGCAGTTATATGCACGTAGGTTGAGAACTCAACATGACAAACGACTTGGCACCAGAGCTGCGCAGGAGGAAGAGAGCAGCGTGGAACACCTTCAAGGTCGTGGAACACCTTCAAGGTCATTGAAGAAGTTGTTAAAAGGATGAAGAACCTCCAGCTCCAGGCACATCTTTTCGACTCCACCATTCTTCCTGCACTAACATATGCTTCAGAGACCTGGGCCCTATGAAAACACTAATTGGGTCTCCCAACGAGGAATCAAAAGAGTTATTCTTGGAGTATCACGTTTCACTCAATTGAGAGAAGGAATCCAGTGTTCTGACCTCCATCAATGTTCGAGGATCAGGGACGCTGACTTGTTTGCCAAGGAATCAAAAATCAGATGGGCCGGACACATAATGCGATTTGGAGACAACCACTGGACTAGAGCTATTACCGACTGGATTCCACGGGACATCAAAGGAACACTCATTGATTTGCTCGAGCAGGCACCAGTAATGTCTCTGTTGCATGCTAGTATAGCCCAATGGTTTCTGCTCGTTCCAGGAACACGAAGAGCATCAAACCCTTCATTCAGGGTCTTGATGAAGGAGTCTCACCATCTCATAGGTGGGCAGCCAGGTGTTCCTTTGAGCATAGCCTCAAGTCTTCTCTAGAGGCCCCACAGAAACCAGGAGGAGCGCCTGAGAGTAAGGAAGTATTCTAGAAGGGGAAAAAGGCTGCCATCAATGACTTAGCTCATCCAGAATCCCCCCTGCAGCAAGAGGGAATAGGGATAGAGAACTGGAAGGTTCCACCTCTATAGTCCCATAACAATATGAAGAAACAGCAAAAATCCCCACCACGAGAGGATGAAGAAAAGATTCCAGAAGCCTCAACAGAGGTTACCCACAAATACGACCTCTCAGATAAAGAATTCAGAGAGGAAATCTTAACGATGGTTGACGAACTCAAAGCAACCATGGAACAGACATCCAATAAATTAAGGGAGGATATGAATGATGCACTGGAACGGTCCACCAAGAAAGTGCAGGAAGAAATGAGAGCAGAAATTTCAAAGCTATGAACAGAAGTGACACAAATAAAGGAATCAGTAGATGAATTAAAAGTATCAGTAGGTGCCCTCAACAGTAGAATGGCTATTGCCGAAGACAGAATCAGTGAACTTGAAGATGAGCTGCAAAAAGCTTGCAGACAGCAACAAATAATGGCAAAAGACATAAAAATGGCTCTAGAGCAAATCAGCGTCCTAGGGAATGACCTCAAGAGGAACAACATAAGAATCATTGGAGTACCAGAAGCACATGGAAGTAACTCCAGTGGAAAAAAACACAGTTAAAGACATCATTGCTAAGAAATTTCCAGAGCTAGAGAAAGCAGGCATCCAGATTCAAGGAGCCTAAAGGGTACCAACAAAAAGAGATCCTAATAAAAAGACTCCAAGGCATATCATAGTCAGAATGACAGATGCTGTGGATAGAGACATAATACTGCAAGCAGCAAGGTCCAAGGAGGAAATCACATACAAAGGAGCACCCCTTAGATTCACAGCAGATCTATTAGAGGAAACCTTCCAAGCCCGAAGACAATGGTGGGACATAGTGAAAAAACTCAATGAAATGAACGCCTCACCAAGAATACTTTATCCACCTAAACTCTCGATCAAACTCGAAGGAACCATACACTATTTCATTAATAAACAACAGCTCAGGAACTTCATAGTATCAAAACCCAACTTAAAAGAAGGACTAAAGGGGCTATTTTAAGACAAGGAAAAACCCTACAGGAACAACAAACCCTACAGAAAGATGACACAAAACCCCATGACAATAATCTCTCTCAATGTCAATGGCCTAAATGCACCAATCAAGAGACAGAGTGGCAAAATGGATTTGAAAACTAAACCCAACATTCTGCTGCCCAGAAGAAACACACCTGAACAGTCAGCGCTAACACAGACTCAAGGTGAAAGGATGGAAAACAATCCTGCAAGCAAACAACTCCCTCAAAAAAGCTGGGGTGGCCATACTAGTATTCGACAACATAAATTTCAGGTTTAAAAAGATTAGAAGGGACAGCAAAGGTCATTTTCTATTTATCAAGGGATATGTACAACAGGAAGAAATCACACTCTTAAACGTATACACACCTAATGAGCGACCAGCTAAATATTTAAAACAACTGCTAACAGACTTTAAGGAGGACATCACTAGCAGCACAATAGTAGTTGGAGACTTCAACACCACCTTATCACCTCTGGATAGGTTGACAAGAACAAAACTCAGCAAGTAAACACTGACTCTGAAGGAAGAAATGGAAGAGAGAGGCCTAATAGACCTATACAGGGCTTTACACCACCAAAAAGAAAGAATACACATTCTTTTCCAGTGCACATGGAACATTTTCCAAAATAGACCATGTGCTGGGTCACAAAATGTACCTCAATAGAATCAGGAAGATAGAAATTGTATCAACTATCTTTTCAAACCACGATGTGCTGAAGATAGAAGCTAATCACACACAGACGTGAAGACCAAATCAAACACCTGGAAATTAAACAACTCAGTGTTGAACAATAAGTGGGTTAGGAGGGAAATCAAGGAAGAAATCAAAAGATACCTCGAAACAAATGAGAATGAAGACACGAGCTACCAAAACCTATGGAACACAGCTAAAGCCATGTTAAGGGGAAAATTTATAGCTCTGCAAGCATTCCTCAGAAGAAAGAAAGGGCCTACATAGATAGCTTGACTTCACAGCTGAAGACCTTAGAAAAGGACCAGCAAAAGAAACCCAAACCAGATCAAAGGAAAGAAATAATAAATCTTAGAGCAGAAGTTAATGACATGGAAACCCAGAAAACAATCTGAAAGGTCAATTAAACCAAGTGCTGGTACTTTGAGAAAATAAACAAGATTGAAAAACTGCTAGCAAGACTTACCAAGAAAGACAGAGAGAGAACCCTAATAAACTGAATCAGAAATGAAAAGGGGGACATCACAACAGAAAGCAATTAAATTCAAAACATCATCAGAGACTACTTTGAAAGTCTGTATGCCACGAAACAAGAAATCCTAAAAGAAATTGATAAATTCCTTGATTCCTACAATCTCTCAAGACTGAACCAAGAAGACTTGGAATACCTGAATAGACAATTAATATCAAGGAAATTGAAACTGTAATCAAAAGTCTTTCCAAAAACAAAAAAGCCCAGGTCCAGATGGATTCACTAGCAAATTCTTCCAAACATTTAAAGAGGACCTGTTGCCAGTTCTTCTCAAGCTTTTCCAGGAAATTGAAGAAACAGGAACTCACCCAGTTTCTATGAGGCACATATCTCCCTAATACCAAAAGCAAACAAAGACACCACTAACAAAGAAAATTATAGACCAATATCCCTGATGAACACCGATGAGAAGATCCTCAACAAAATATTAGCAAATAGAATCCAACAACTCATCAAAAAGTTCATACATCATGACCAAGTGGGATTCATCCCAGGGATGCAAGGATGGTTTAACATCCAGAAATCAATCAACATAATCCATCATATCAACAAAAGAAAAGATAAAAATCATATAATCATATCAATAGATGCAGAGAAAGCATTTGACAAGATCCATCACCCAGTCATGATGAAACTCACCAAAATGGGTTTTGGAGGCACTTTCCTCAAGATAGTCAAAGCCACCCACCACAAACCCATGGCAAGCATTATCCTCAGTGGGGAAAAACTAAGGGCCTTTCCTCTAAGATCAGGTACAAGACAAGGATGCCCACTCTCACCACTTCTGTTCAATATAGTACTGGAAGTACTTGCAATAGCTGTTAGGCAAGAAAAAGATATTAAGGGCATCCAGATAGGAAAGGAAGAAATCAAATTCTCACTATTCACAGACAATATGATATTATATCTAGAGAAGCCAAAAGCCTCTACCAAGAAACTCTTACAAACAATAGACTTGTACAGTAAAGTCACAGGCTATAAAATTAATACCCAAAAGTCCATGGCCTTCCTATACGAAAACAATGAGACAGAGGAAAGGGACTTGAAAAAACGAATCCTGTTCACAATCGTGCCCCAGAAAATAAAATACCTCGTAATCAGCTTAACTAAGAAAGTAAAGGACCTCTACAAAGAAAACTATAAAATGCTACTCTATGAAATAAGAGAGGACATGAGGAAGTGGAAACATATCCCTTGCTCATGGATAGGGAGAATCAACATTGTCAAAATGGCACTACTCCCAAGGCATTATACAGATTTAATATGATTCCTATAAGGATACCCATGAAATTCTTCAAAGAAATGAATCAAGCAATCCTGAAATTCACATGGAACAACAAATGCCAACGGATAGCTAAAACAATTCTTGGGAAAAAGACGATGGGAGGCATTAACCCCCCCACCCCCGCCAACCTTAGACTTTACTACAAAGCAGTAACAATTAAAACAGCATGGTACTGGAACAAAGGCAGAACCATGGACCAGTGTAATAGGGTGGAACATCCCTACACACAACCCCAAATGTATAATCATCTAATCTTTCATAAGGGAGCAAGAAATGTGAAGTGGAGCAAGGAAAGCCTCTTTAACAAATGGTGCTGACATAACTGGACAACCACATGCAAAAGAATGGGCTTAGACCTCGACCTGACACCATGCACAAAAGTCAGATCAAAATGGATTAAAGACCTCAACATCAGACCAGAATCCATAAGGTACATTGAAGACAAGGTTGGTGAAACCTTCCATGATATTGAAGCTAAAGGTATATTCAAAGATGACACGCAACTGATCAATAAAATGGAAACAGAGATAAACAAATGGGACTATATTAAACTAAGAAGCTTCTGCACCGCAAAAGATACAGTGACCAGAATACAAAGACAATCTACAGAATTGGAAAGGATATTCACCAATACCCATCTGATAAGAGGTTGATATCAAGGGTATATAAGTCACTGGTTGAACTCTACAAGAAGAAAACATCCAACCCCATCAGAAAATGGGGCAAAGAAATGAACAGAAACTTTCTCAAGGAAGAGATACAAATGGCCAAAAGGCACATGAAAAAATGCTCTTCATCACTAATCATCAAGGAGATGCAGATCAATACAACTATATGAGATATCACCTCACACAACAGAGACTGGCACACATCCAAAATAACAAAATCAACCGCTGCTGGTGTGGATGTGGGGAGAAAGGGACCCTTCTACACTGCTGGTGGGAATGCCGACTGGTTCAGCTTTTTTGGAAAACAATATGAATGCTTCTCAAAAAATTAGAAATTGAGTTCCCATTTGACCCAGCAATACCACTTCTGAGAATATATCCCAGGGAAGCAAAAAAAGTATAGTCGAAATGACATCTGCACTTATATGTTCATCACAGCACTGTTTACAATAGCCAGAATCTGGAAACAACCCAAGTGCCTGGGAACAGATGACTGGTTAAAGAAACTTTGGTACATCTATACAATGGAATACTATGCAACTGTTAGAAAAGATGAAGTCATGAACTTTGCATATAAGTGGATCAACATGGAAAGTATCATGCTAAGTGAAATGAGTCAGAAAGAGAGAGGCAGACATAGAAAGATTGCTCTCATCTGTGGAATATAAAATAACAGAATAGGAGACTTACACCCAAGAATAGTAGAAATAAGTACCAGGAGGTTTGCTCCATGGCTTGGAAGCTGGCCTCACATGCTGGGGGAAAAGGCAGCTCAAATAGAGAAGGGAACACCAAGTAAAATGTGGTTGGAGGACCCGCTCAGGAAGGGAGATGCGTGCTGATAGTAGACTGAACACGATGGCCACTCAATACCCCTACTGCAAACCACAACATCCAAAAAGGAGAGAGAGAACAAAAGGGAATGCCCTGCCACAGAGGCGGGGTGGGGGTGGATGGGATTGGGGGCTGGGAGGGATACTGGGTTCATAGATGGTGGAGAATGGGCACTGGTGGAGGGATAGGTTCTTGAACATTGTATGACTGAAACACAAGCATGAAAATGTGTAAATCTGTAACTGTACCCTCAAGGTGATTCACTAATTAAAAATAATTAAAAATAAATAAAATAAAATCTTAATAAATATGAATTTTAGAATAATTAGAGATGCAATAATATAAACATCAAATAAAGTATGAGTAGACAACTAAAATAAAATGTAAGGGTAGACAACTAAAATCATACTTGATAGTGAAAGTTTAGAGGCATTTCCTAAGATCAGGAAAAAGGATTTGGGACACAGTATTTTAACATTGTATTGAAAATTTCAGAATAGTAATTAGGCATGAAATAAATGGCATTCATATTGGAAAGAAAGAAATAATAATAGTATAATATTATAGTATTAAATATTATGGTATTATAATATTATAAAAATATTTTATGGCAGTTAGTAAAACCCTATTAAGGTTAACAAGAGTTCAGGAAAGTTTCAGGATAAGATATAAACATAAAAAATGGCGTTTTTGTAAACTAACAATAATCAGTACAAAATGAAATCAGAAACAAATTCCATTTACAATGGCATATAAAAGAAAAAACATTGGAGTATAAAGGGAAAACATCTATAAAATTTGTACATTGAAACATTGAAGTTTGTTAAAATTAAAAAAATGACATCCAATATTCATGGAGTAGAAGATTTAGTACCTATAAGATAACAATATTGTCCAAAGCAATCAACAATGTCAACATAAACATTAGCAATATGCTAGTTTCTTTTTAGCAAGAAACTAGTCAAAGAAATACAGATTGATCATGTATTTCTCATTTTTATTATATTGATCAAAATTGCTTTAGCTATCCACAGTTCTGTATTTTTGCACAATTTCTAAAATCAACATTTTAATTAGTTCTCAAGAGGGGTACCAAGGCAATAGGTAGATAAAATTAATCTACACAACAAATGACACTAAGGCAACCAGATATACATATGCAAGAGTATGAAATTTAGCCCCTTTGTAATAGCATAAGGAAAACTAACCTAAAATGAGTCAAAGGCCTAAAAATGCTCAAACAATTAAGCTCTCAAAAACGTATGAGTAAATCTTAATGAGTTTTAGCTGTCACTGTCACTGTCACTGCCATCCCATTGCTCATCGATTTGCTCTAGCAGGCACCAGTAACATCTCCATCGTGAGACTTGTTGTTATTGTTTTTGGCATATCGAATACACCACAAGTAGCTTGCTGGGCTCTCTGAGAGGGAGTTTTCGCTAGGTGGTATATTCTTATATTATAAAATAATAAAGCAAAAATATAAATATAACTCCAACAACATTAACAGTTTTTATGTCCAGGATGTAGCTCGGGGTAGGGAAAGACCCCATATATGTGGGGTCCTGAGTGTAATTTTCAGCAATTAAAAAAAAAGTAACTGCTTGCTTTTTTTAGGCGAATTAATGCCAATAAAGAAGACAAGTCAGGAGAGATAGCACAGGGTTGGTACTTACTTTGCATGCAGCAGTTTGATCCTCAGTACCAATCTGGTCCTCTGAACCCTGCTAGGAGTGACTCCTGCCCACAGAGCCAAGAGTAGGTCCTGAGCAGTTTGGTGTTACCCAAACACTAAAAAATATAAGGTAATACATAGAAAGAAAATATATTTTCAAATTCTAAGTGCTTGTATTCAGAAAAAAGTCCTACAACTCAACAATTTAAAGTAAGGCAACCCCCCAAATGGACAAAAGACCTCTATAGACACTTCTCCAAACAGACAAAGAGTGACCAATAGGTACATGAACATAGACTCGGTATCATTCATCACTAAGGAACTGAAGATGAAGTGCACAATCCTACTTTTTCGCCTCACTACCACAGCTAAAATCAAGAAGAGACAGTAATGAATATTGTCAAAAATATGGAAACAGGAAGCCCCATGCATTGCTATCGGGAATGCTAGTAACAGAGCACCATTGCTTTGAAACACCGTGTTCTGTGACTCAGAATGCTGAATCTGGAGGTGCTATAGGATCCAGCACCGTCTCTCCCAGGCAGGTGCCCCATCAATTAAAACGTAAACTCTAATAAAAACTTGTATGTGACTCAATGACAGTAATATGCAAAAACGTGTCATTGTTCAGGCCTCTGAGACGTCCACTAGCTCAGGAAAGCAGAGATAAAGCATCATCTCTGCATCCACGGGAATATTATTCTGTCATAAGAAGTAATGAAGTTTCAATGCATGCTACAACATGGCTGGACCATGAAATCATGGCGCTAAGTCAAGGAAGGCAGTTCTCAAGAGCTCTGCTCTTGATTCTTATCTCCATGTTCAAGGGAGAGAAATTCTTTTTTTTTTTAATTTATTTATTTTTAATTAGAGAATCACCGTGAGGGTACAGTTACAGATTTATACACTTTTGTGCTTATACTTCCCTCATACAAAGTTTGGGAACCCATCCCTTCACCAGTGCCCATTCTCCACCACCCGTAAACCCAGTGTCCCTCCCACCCTCCCCAATCCCATCTCCCCCCCCACCCCACCCTGCCACTGTGGCAAGGCATTCCCTTCTGTTTTCTCTCTCTAATTAGCTGTTGTGGTTTGCAATAAAGGTGTTGAGTGGCCGCTGTGCTCAGTCTCTAGCCCTCATTCAGCCCGCAACTCCTTCCCCCACATGGCCTTCGACTACAATGTAGTTGGTGATTGCTTCTCTGAGTTGACCTTTCCCCGGAACGTGAGGCCAGCCTCGAAGCCATGGAGTCAACCTCATGGTACTTATTTCTACGGTTCTTGGGTGTTAGTCTAAGGGAGAGAAATTCTTAGGTGGAAACTCAGTCACTGTTTCTATTGGGAATGACCATCAAATAGATAGGTAGATCTATTTGGATTAGAATCACAAAGGCGTTCTAAAATTAGAGTGATGATTTCTCAGTCCTGAATATATAAAATCTGTTGACGGGGCTGGAGTGATAGCATAGCGGGTAGGGCTGTGGCCAACCCGGGTTCAATTCCCAGCATCCCATATTGTCCCCAGAGCACCAAAAGGAGTCATTCTTGAGTGCAAAACCAGGAGTAACTCCTGAGCATCGCCAGGTGTGACCAAAAAAAACCCTATTGACTTATATATGCTACTTTCATAAATTATATTTCAATAAAATTGTTGAAGAATAAATAAGTGGGAAACAGAAAAACAACAGATCATGTTTACAATGATGCTTAGTTGACATAAAACAGCGAGTAGACAGAATCAGAAAGACAGGTGTAAACTAAATAGTAAATTTATTGATTGATTGGTTTTAAGGACACACCTGGTGATGATCAGGCATTACTCCTGGTTCTGCATTCAGGAATTACTCCTGATGGCTCATGGAATTGTATCAGGTATCTGGGATCAAATCCCGTCAGTTGCATGCTAGGCTAAAGCCCTAGCCACTGTACTATCGCTGAAGCCCCAATACAAATTATTTTAAATGTTCTAGTTTTTTATTGTGTGATAGAATTATAGACATTTATTATCAAGGGAAAACAAACAAGGAACCAATAAAAAAATACAAACTACAAGTGGGTTGAGCATGGAACACTAATAAAATATATCATGGACCAAGATGTGAATGAGACTCACTTCTGAACACCTCTTGTTAAAAAAATTAATATTAATATATAGGAAATATCAATAATAAAAATTCCATTAATGATAATTCATGGATATAGCAAAAGAAGTGCCCAGAAGAAACTTTATACTTTTAAGGTCTTTTGCTAAACAAGAACAAATGAAAATAATTCAATTTTAAATTATACAAAGAACAAGTTATTAAGTATGAAGAAAGCAAGAAGGAAGGAATTAGTAAATATAATGCATAAATTAATCAATTATAAAACGAGAGACAGAAGAATTACATCCAAGCAGACTCAAAGGCAGTTCTTGGGATGGGGTATGGAATCTAGTTTTATTTAAAAAGAAGAGCTAGACAGACTAATAAAGGGGGGAAAGGGTGAAATTACGAATACACAAATGTAGAAATGAACTTGGAGACACAATCATGGATATAAAAAAAATAAACACACCATAGAGATTAATAAATCAAGACTGCAAATAAATTTTAAAACCTCTGTGAAATGAATATTTTGCTAATAAAATGCAATTTATACCATCACAGTTAAAGGAAATAATGAGGCCAATTATCAGGGAATACATTGGGTAAATGTCAAAGAGCTGTTGCGCTCCACTTACCAGATCTAAAAGTTTCCCAGGAAAGTATTATTTAACACTGGGGGGCTAGAGAGCTAGTGCAATGGGTGAGGTGCTCGCCTTGCATATGTCTGACCCAGATTCAATCCCCTTCACCCCAGATGGTCCCCTGAGCCTACCAGGAGTGACACTTGATGCTGAGCCATGAGTCAGCCCTGAGCACAGTCAAGTATGGCCCCAAAGCGGAATAGGAAAGTCAGAAACCCTCACTCATTGCTAGAGTCTGCTTCTATGCTATCACCTAGTTTATTTTTATTTATATTGGAATGGGGAGGGGTTTGGCCATACCCAGCAGTACTCAGGGCTTACTCCTGGCTCTGTGCTCAGGGTTCCAGTGAGGCTCAGGAGACTGACGTATACTGTGCCAGGGACTAAATCAGAATCTGTAGTGCGAGGCATGTGCCTTAAGCCCTGCACTATCTTTCCAGTTTTATTGCCTATTTTTAAATTAAACTTTTAATGTAGACATCATTGTGCTCGTGTGCAGTTATAGCTAATAATACAGAAAAATCCCTCAGAGCCCTTCACTAATTTCTGCCAAAGGTGACAGCTTTCAAAATGAATGTTCAAGTTGACAACGATAGACGAGAAAGGAAAAATCCTTCACACCTGCTCCCCAACTCCAACTCCAAGTCTTTCATTAGCTCAGGAAACGACTAGATCATTTTTCCATTTCTAGAGTTTTGTCACTTCAAGCATGTTGTATATAACTCGAATCATACATTATGATTTTTTTGAAACTGTCTTTTTGTTTTCAGCATAGATCCCTTGAGATTTATCCAAATTTTCACATAAATCAATGATTTTTTCATGCATATACATATCCAAATTAATGTTTTACAGGCAAACTAAGTATTGTTTAACTATTTACTTATGAAAACAATCCAGGTTATTTTAAATTGCAAACAATTATGACTGAAGCTGCTACTACATGCACATAGATTTTTGTGTGGATACAAAAATATATTTCTACACTGAGCTCAACACTTGAGTTCAGTGGCTGGGTGCATTGTCACTGGCTGTTTGGTCTGTGTGGGGGCCACCCCTGGCAGTTCCTGGGCTCTCTGCTGGCAGTCAGCACGTGCGGGCAGGAAGAGGGCAGCCCTGCACCACCCTCCGACCCACTTCCTGTGTTGGCTTACTTTTAAGGAAATTGTCAGGACCTATTTCGAAGTCATCAGTCCATTTTACATTTCCACTGGGGATGTAGGTGTGTCCAGTTTCTCTACATCCTCACAAGTGCTGGGAGGCACCACGATTTTTATTGTCACCTTCTCTAATACACGTGCATCTCAGTGGGTTGACCTTGCCTTTACCTCGAGCCTAATGAAATTTCACGTATGCCACATGACTGCATCAACAGGGCAAGTCTATTCATGTCTCTGACCTATTCTGATTAGTTTGTTCTTTTATTGTTGATTTTAGGAGTTCTTCATATATTCTAGGCAGGAGGCTTTTGACAGATATGTGATTTGCAACACTTTCTCCTTAGTCATTATTGTGTCTCCATCCACTTAACAGGGTCTTTCACAGGACAAACACTTTCCACTTTGATGAGCTCTGTGCATTGAATTTCTTTTTCTCTAAAGAATTATCTTTGGGTGTCAAGTCTAGAAACTTTCCCTAATTCTAGATTCTGAGGATTTTACAAATACTTTTAGGATTTTATATTATTTGGAGATATAAAATCAATCCTTTTATTGTTATTTACTTTCCCCTTTTATAATATTTTTATTGCTCTAAAGCTTACTTTATCTGGTATTAATATATCCAGTTCCTTTTTAAAAAATTAAATTTTGGTGTATCCTTTTTCATTACTCTATTTTGAGTCTATCTTTCTGTATTTGGGGTGAGCTTCTTCTGGAAAGGATACCATTTGAGCTTTTGAAAGTTTTATTTTGTTTTCTTTATCATTTTTATTGAGGTACTATCATTTATAATACTGTTAATTTCTGTTTCACCACACCCATTGCCAGAGCACCCACTTCTTGGTGATCCTTCATCTACTCTGTCACTATCTGTTGTTTAATTTGAATGTTTTTCAAAAACACAAACTCCACCTTGGTTTTTATTTTTTGTTGTATCACCTTGTCTAGCTGTCTTGTGTATGTCCATATGCATATACATCTGTGGCTTATCATGATCTACACTACTGTATCTGCACACTTGTATTGATCCTACACTACTCGGCCACTGGGAAGAAGTTTTGAAAAGTTATTTACGTCCAGCTCCTCCATCAGTCTTCCCCAATTACACCATGTCATGAACTGTCTCAACATTTGCTTCAGACTTGACTTAAGCAATTCATGAGAAATAGGATACTCAATTATATTTATCCTGTTTCACCCATTCCAATAATTCTTTTGTCTTTTTTGAAGTTCCAACACTTCTGATTTTATCAATTCTTTTCCTTTTACAAAAGATCCTTGAGCCGTTTGTAAGAGTAGGTTTGCTAACAAAAATTTAAAACTTCCACCCTTTTCTCTTGCTCTTCTAACACGTCAATGTTACAAATATTCTTCTGATATTGCTGTCTAAGTTACTGAAACCTAGTTCATTTCTTTTCCATCTATTTTATACCTGCTGATCAGATCGGGTAGTTTCTAGTGCCATTCCTCAAATCTCCCTCCTCTATCCTGCACCGCCTCCGTGCCACTACTGAGCCTGCCCTCAGGGCTTCCGTTCATGCATAATATTTTTTACTTCTACAATTGCCACTGAGTTTTTTGTTCTAAGTCTTTCTCTGTTGAGACATTCTCATTTTTCTCACTAGATTTAAGAGGCTTCCTAATTTCATGGAACCTCTTCTTATGACGGCGACTTCAACATCTTTATAAAATAATTCCAGCATCTGGTGATCTCAGTGATAATTGTCTTTTCTCATCTTATGTGGGGTTTTCCTTGGTTTCAGTATCTGACTGATCTTTGGAATTGTGTCCTGAACATTGAGAGGTTTTGTTTCGAGTCCCTTTATTAATTTCTTCTCCAGCCAACAGTGCCCTGTTGAGACTCAGTAGCAGGATGGGAGGGCGTGATGCACAGCCTCCCACTGGGTGCTGGATGCCGCCAGAAGGGGAGAAGTGGGAGACTGACTCATTCCACTTGGTTATGAAAGGCTGGAGGAGGAGGCTTAGCTGGCTCCCCCTGCTGAGCCCTGGTGACACAGTGACATCAGGAGAAGGGAGCGAGAGAATGCGAGTGCCAGCGAGCCCGTCCTCCCTCTACCTCCTTCCCTCTGATGCTGGAGGCAGAGAGAGGCACAGCTCTTCCCTGGACCAAACTGACACTCCCTGGTGGGGGGGTTGGAGCTCTGACTGTCAGCGGTGGAAGGCCAGCTCTGCTCAGCCTCGCCAACACTGGTTTTGCTGCAGAGAAATGGAAGGATTAACTCTCCACTTGGTGTCATCTGGGGAGGGGTGTCAGTGGTGTGGAGGGATTCTGGGGATGGGCACTTATTTCCTTTCTCCATCCTGTTAAAACCACTGGTGGGAAGTGTGGCGTTTGCCCACTGACATTCGCTGGGGTAAGATGGGTATTGCCAAAAGCATTTTGTTGAGAGGTTTCCCCCTTTCTCAAGCCCTTTGGCTATGGGTAAATAATTTTCTCGGAGCTTCCACAATGGTGAGAAATCTTGAATCTCATATGCAATACTGATCTCAGTAGGTCACACCACATGGCCCCGTGTGCAGTGAGCTTTGCAGCCGAGGTCCCCGTAATGATCTTCCGTAGACAATCATGGGGTGGGAGAGAGCACAGGGACTTGTCTTACATGTGGCTGACCTGGGTTTTATTTCTGATACCGTCCGTGGTCCCCTGAGTCCCATTAGGTGCTCTCCCTCAGCATGAAGCTAAGAGTAAGCTCTGAGCACCACCGGGTGTGGCTCAAAAACCAAAAGCAGACAAAACTTACCCCAGGTGCATTTTCCAGAATGTGTTCCTGCAGTTTGGGGAAGCACGGCTGTGTCTAGTTCTTTATATGAGAGATTTTTCCCTCTGACACCAATATAAGGTCTTTTCCACCCTTTTCTCTGGTTCTCCCACATTGACTAGACGCCTAACAACTCAGCTCCCCTCTGACTCTAGCCACCCAGAATCACAAAAACGCCGCAGCTGTAGGATTGAATTCCACAAGACTGCCCTTGCTTCAGACGAAGCAGCTCGTCCTGCTCTTCTAAACAAACAACTGCACACTGGGGGAATTCCACAGCCTTCGCCCAGGTTTGATAATTAACTAAAATGACTCACAGATCTCAGGAGAACACTTCATTTCCATTTCTCCTGTTTGATTTAAATCTGTTTCAGGAACAAGTGAATGGACGTGGTGCAGAGTGTAGGGTGGGAACAGAAGGAAGCTTCCTCCTGCCATGGAGATGCGTTTACCAGCCCAGCAGGGAGCCTTGGGGGCTGGGGCTGAGAGCTCCAATTCTGTCTTCTAGGCTTGTCTTTCCAGGCCTCTGAGATAGTACAGGAGGGAAGACACTTGCCTTGCGTGTGCTGCAGCCCCAGAGATCCTGGCTTGAATCCCTAGCACCACATGTGGACTCTGAGCACCAGCAGGGGGCACTCCTGAAGGCCAAGCCAGGAATAGTCCCAAGCACTTCCAGGAGTGGCCAAAAACGCCAACAACAAGACTTGGCCTGTTGTGATGCCCATATGCTGAGACTATCTTGAGACTGTGAGTCACATCATCATCCCATTAAAACACAGAACACATCCTCAGCGTTTGGAGATCCCAGCCATATTAGGAGGTCTGTAACAGGGACAGAAATAGAGACCAGATCTCTATTTCCTTATTCCATGCCACGACTCTCAGTTAAAAACTACCTGATGGTCTCAGACTCTTATATCTATGTTACTGGACTGGCAATAGCCTGTTGCTGTCTACAGCTTTCCTGTCTGATTTCTCCAGCTTTCTCGCCATTCAACTCCCGCATTTAGTGCATTCTTCCGTGAGCTGTTTGCCAGATAAAACAGCCATCTGCTTGAGTCTCCTCCAGAATCTCTGCACAGAGATCTCCTGGCTCTCTTTACTCTCAGCAGCTTCCTTCCCCCCTCGGTCTGTCACTGGCCTGTCCGTCCAGACCCACAGTGAGCACGTGACTTTACCCCAGGCAGAGTGAAGAGCCTGAGCCCCTCTCTAGAGATGTCACTGCCTTAGCGTCTCTTGCTTCAGTGTCCTCTGACACCTTCATGGTTTCTGTAATTTTCTATCATTTTATTTTACTTATTCTTGATGAGAATGACTAGAAGAGAGCGACGCAGTCTCTTGCCCCGTGCCTGGCTGTCTTCACCAGAGCCCCTCAGAGAGGACAGGTTGCGTTTCCCTGCCCCCCCCCCCAAGAAGAGCCTTGACAGTTGAGGACCTCTGGAACCCAGCCACAGCCATGCTCAGAGCCACTCTCCACACATTCGGATGAGCCTCACGCATGGGGGAGCCAGTGGAGGAACCCAGGTTTGTGGGACCCAGGGCTGAGATCTCCAAGGCTGCTTGGATTGGGACTGGGCCTCTTCCACCCAGATCCCCCATTTTCCAGCAGCTAGGCAGTCACACCCAGGGACTACCCCCAACACCATGTAATCCCACCAACGGCCAATGTTCAGAGACTATAAAACCAAGCTCCCGGAAGCATCTAATATCCTAGTTCTTCCTCTTGAAGAATCTGACAAGCTACTGAGAGCCTATTGCCCACTTGGGAGAGCCTGGCAAACTCCCCGTGGCATATTCATATCCCAAATACAGGAACAGATATATACATACCTCTCAGAGAGCCCAGCAAGCTACTGAGAGTATCCCACCCACACAGCAGAGCCTGGCAAGATACCCGTCGTGTATTCAATGTGTCAAAAACAGTAACAATAGGTCTCATTCCCCTGACCCTGAAAGCCTCCAATTGTTGGGAAAGACAAGTAAGGAGAGGCTGCTAAAATCTCAGGGCTGAGTGTAATAGAGACGTTACTGGTGCCCACTTGAGTAAATCAATGAACAACAGGATGACAGTGATACAGTGATACAGTGATTCTTGGTGAGACTTGGTCTGCCACACATCACTCTTCTCCACCAGTAACTTTTGATATTGGTCACTTGCATCTGTCACTCCTGGTGAACTGAACACGAAGCTTATTAATAATGCCATTTCCAAAGAACTAGTTTAGTATTCATTTATTTTCTCTGTTGTTTCCTTTTTTCCAATAGTATAGATGTCTTTTACAAGTTTTATTATCTCATTTATTCCATTTGTTGTAGTTGAACGCAGCTCTTTTTTCTCGAGTCACCTAAGGTAAAAGGAGATAGTGGTGGAGGGAAGGTGACAGTGGTGATGGGGTTGGTGTTGGAATATTGAATGCAAAAAATAATAGTGAACAATTTTGTAAACCATAGTGTTTAAGTGAAGTGGGGGAAAGTTTAAATGATTCATTTGCATATATATGCACATATGTACATATATATACACGTGTGTGTGTGTGTGTGTGTGTGTTTTGGATAAACCCAGCAGTGATCAGAGATTACTCCTGACTCTGCAGCCAAGAATTACTCCTAGCAGTGCTCAGGCGACCAGAGCTTCAGGAAACCAGAGATTGAACCCAGGTTAGCTGTTGAAAGACCATGTCTTGCCCACTGCACTATTGCTCAACCCCCCTTATTTAGCTATATTTTACTAATATGTGGGATATGTGTAATATTACATATATACATAGAAATACATGCTATATACATAAACTATATAATTTTACTAATATGTGAGTTTTATATATATTCAAATTTTTCATGGAAACAATAGCTCAATAGTTTCAAAGAGCATCTTATTAAAAGTAGATGTCCCTTTTGCGCCTGATCTCCAAGAATCCTTCCCAGAGGCGTAATTCTCATAAAGTTCTTGGTGAAGGTTTTAGAAAGTATCTTTGCCAGCAATTACAAAATTAAATATCACAACTTGTATTTCTTTTCAAAGGAAAGAAACAACAAAACTCTTTATTTACAGATAATATGATTGTACAGAAAATACCAAAACACTAGCAACAACAACAAAAATTTGAAACAAATGGTAAAGTCACAGGACTTAAGGTCAATATGCAAAGCCCATTACTTTGTTATACACCTGTAATGAGCAGTTGAAATTTAAAATAAAAAATTAAACACAATGGGTTTTGATTTGACAGGATCATTTGTGATCTTAACAATAGTCTCAAAGAATAAAACTCTCTGTGTCTCCGTCTTCGGTTTTCTTTGTCTCCTCTCTCTTACTTTTCCGATAGTTAAACAAAAAAATTTACATCTTAGAAATCAATGACACATGAAATATTTCTAAAGAATAAACAAAATTGACAAAACCTTAGCTAGAATCACAGAAAATAAAAAAACAAAATGAATAAGTTGGATCAGAAATGAAAGGAGACAAATTATAACAGATACCACAGAGATATAAGTCATAAGAAGTTATCATAAAACTTTATGTCAATTTAGAATTTAAGAACTTAGACAAAATGGCTGAATTGGCTGAACTTTAGAATTCAGTCTCCCAAGACTGAATCAGGAAGGAGGAAATAGAAGATCTGAACAGATCAATTTTTAGTATGGAAATTAAAATGGTAATCAATGTTTTCCATCCTAAACAAAAGTTCCAGATGGGTTCACCAGTAAATTCTTCTAAACCTTCAATTACCAATCTTTCTCAAGCTCCTCCAGAAAGCTAAAGATACAAAAGCCTCCCTTGCAGTTTCTGTGAGGTCAGCAGTACCCTATTATCAGACACAGACAGAAACATCACTTTTCTCTTGCCATGCTCAGCCCAGGGTCCTAGGAACCCAATCACCTACACGGTCCGTGTGCAGAAGGAACGACCATGGGGTGGAGAGAGAACCGCCCTCTATCCTTTGCGATGTTGGGGAGCTCCATGGGCTGGCTGAGCCATCGTGTCCTCCTCTGTGAAGAGGCGGCAGTTAAGAGAATTTCCTTGAGGGGTCAATGGATAATAGGACAGATACTTAGAGAAGCGTCTGGCACGCACTGAGGACTCTCTGGGCTGTAACCATGGCAACTGAGATCCATGTCTCACAGCAGATGCTTGTCACATAGGCAAAGGTGGATCGGAACCATCCTCCCCCTAGAGCTCGGGCCTTCCTGGTAGCCGAGGACCGTCGTTAGCCACAGCATCCTGCCACGTCATGTTGGATTTCGCTCTGACATGACTGTATGATCTCAGACAAGCCACTTTAATTTCCCTGGGATTTTGCTACTCCATGTCCAAGATGAACTGCTGGTACCAGATTATCCTCTCAGGCTCCCGCTGGTTTGGCCTTAGATGTGTATAGCCTGAAAGATATATAAAAAATAAGGATTTGCGCTGCATCTCTAAAACAGATGCTCCCCAGCCAGAAACACAATGCCTGACTGGCTGACTGCAGCCCCGGATTTACAGGACTCAGGGGACCCTCCTGGGAGAGTCGCAGTAGCAAACGCTGCAGAGCAGAGCGTGACACGGAGCCTCCCGGTGCTCCTCAAAGGCGGCGTGCGCCCACCCACACCCCCTGGGAATACGCTACTGGGAGTCTGTGTTTCTAACAGGCTTTGGTGCTTTGGGTAGGTGAACATACTCAGAGAATAAGATCCGAACACAGGTCAACCCCATGTTTCAAAAAGCATCAGGTCAGAGTGAAAGGTGGCCTGCAAAGTGGTTAGGACCTTCCAAAGGCAGCCCCACCCCTTGCACTCAGGTGAGTGTCGTCTGTCTTTGATGACCCTAATCCGTATCTGGTAACGTCCAACCACTAGGGAAAGTCCCCATCCAAGAATCTGTTCTTATAGAACATGGAAACATACTCTTTCACAGGGCCACGCTGTACAATAAACCTTCTGATTTGATGTCTGCCAACATGGCGGCCAATAGCCCCTGAAACATGGCCGGGTGAGATCAAGAGACCACCTTTAGGATCGAATTTTATTTCAATCCATAGAAACCTGGATAACCAGCATGGCGGAGGCAGCTATACCAAAAGTCACAGCTGTTTTTGTTCCTGGGGAGGAAGTGAACCTTAAATCTTAACGTGGGTTAGCACTCACTGCCATTTCCCTGGGAATGGCCTCTGGCAACTCTCCAAGTTTCTGGCATTTTGCTCTTGTTGGTAGCAGGAAAGAGTACATCCAGTTAATGAGACATACTGAAGGATTTGAGTTACCGTATGTAGGACTCCTGGCGCCCCGCGTGCTTCATAGTGCCTGGGCCCTGGTATCATTAGCTCTAATGAAGGGCGGCTCTGCACCTCCCAGACTGTCAAGGTGTCTCAATCCAGGAGCCCATGTTCCGCCTCTAGACGTCCCTAAGAGCCGGGCTCTCTCCTAGGAAGGCTTCAAGGGACAGCCGGGGAACACCGGTGGGTCGCTTGGGGTGGGGGACTGTCCTTGGCACCTGAAGAGCAGGTGTGACGGCGGCTGCCTTGTCCAGTTTCCAGTGTAACCCAAGAGCTGCCATCGGGCACGGTGAGCTGAGTGTAGGCTGCAGGGAGGACGGAGGTTGGCGGCTGTGCAGAACCAAGCTGAGCACTTTGATTTGCCCATCCGGGCACTTTCAGGCCGCCCTGGTGCTGTCTGGAGCCTGGACTGAGCCAGTAACGGTTCCTGGTGCCAAGAAAGCCCGGCCTGGGGCATTCTCAGCTCACAGGGAGGGGACACTGGGTACAAACTGGGTGGGGTGAGGGGGCAAAGGTCGACTAAGCCAGGGCGGAGCCAGGCAGAGGATCTCAGCCAAATTGACTCAGAACTGGGGACTCCAGAGAAAGGACCCTGGGTCAGGGCGGGGGACTCCCTGGGCCTGGGCCCAGCAGGCTGAAGACCTGCCCCTTCAGAGGCCTCAGGCCTGGGGCTGTGCCGAGGGGGTGGGGGAGGCTGCCCCAAGGTCGCTGCCGCTCCCCCATGCTGGTTCCTCAGGACAGTGGATATTTAGGGGATGGAAAGCAGCTGTCCACACTCCAGAGGCCTGTCCAGCTGCAGGCCACAGCTGGGGAATCTCTGCGCGCTGCCCAGGGCCTCGCTCTCAGCCCTCCTGGACTCACCCCTGCCTGCGGGCTCTGCGGCCTCTTCAGCGGCCACTCTGTTAGCCCCGAGTCACCAGCAACGCTCAGAGGGACTGGTGAGGCTGGGCCAAGGCCACCGAATGTCAGGCTGGAAGGAATCTCAGCTGTGAAACCCACCAACGGCCGGAAGGAGCCTTTTCCTCCCTGCCAGGGGTGAGGAGGCTAATCCCGCCAGCACTGTGCTTCAGGTGATGCTCTCGAGCCTCCTCTCACAGAGAAGGTCTGTCCCGTCACCCCCCTCCAGCCGGCGGCAACCCTCGGGCAACAGCCTGGAGGCTCAGAGCCGGCCACCACCTGCACAGCCCGGACGGACTCCAGCCCTGCTCCCCCGGGTGCCAGCCGCAGGGCAGGAGCCCCAGCCGGGGCCTCTGCACCATGGAGCTGCTCTGCTCACACCAGCGGTGGGCTAGGGGCCGCGGATGAGGCCACTGACCCACACCCACAGCAGGTGGAAACATCCAGAAGGTCCCAGCGCCCAGAAGGTGAAGCGTCTCCGGGACGTGAAGCACACGCCAGGTGCACTGAGCTCTTGGCTGTTAGCTATGTGCAAGCACGGCCGACGGTAGGCTGATTCTTTTGTTTGAAGACCGATGGAGAGATTCTTTCAAGGAAGAAATCACTTCTTTCCAAGTGGCTTTATTTGCACATGCACTTGATCATTTTATTTACAATTTAGCTCCGTACGTGTGCTGTTTGGGTTTGCTGATTCTTGCTTTGCTGGTTCCCTGTTCAATTCCTTCATCCAATCAAAGAATTTAAAAATGAAGAAAAAAAATTAAAAAAAAGAAAAATTTTTGAAGCAAAAGAGAGAGCTCGACGGGCATGGTGCTTACCTTGCACATGGCCAAGCCAGGTCTAATCCCTGGCACTGCAGAGGGCCCTTCAAGCCCCACCAGCAGTGATCTCTGAGCACCGGAGCCAGGAGTACATCCTGAGAGCAGACGCACTAAGCTTTGCTTGGTAGCTGCCGGGAGAGTAGCGGGGGGAGGGTCAGCTGGAGGGGGGCGAAAAGTGTGGGGTCTCTTATCTCTAAGTCTGGGGGTGGGTCCGGGGTGCCCCCAGCTAGGTTCCCCCACCCCCACCTGCACTCTCTCTTCCTGTGTGATTTTCTGTGCACTTGGAGTGAGCCCTGATCTGTGCTATGGGTGATCCCAGCCAACAGTCCAGGCCTTGCCAGCCCCTGTCCCCATGTGGCCTCAGTCTCCCAGGGCCCCACACTCTCATTCTGCGGGGATGACAGTCCCCGGCCCAGCCTGTCTCTGCCCTCTGGCCAGAGCCCAGGAAACGCCGAGGTGCTCTGTCCTCCAGCTGGCATGCCCAGAGCCTGGCCGCCAAGCAGGAGTCCCGCCAGGGCTGCTGGAATGCTGCTGATGCCCCCATCTTGTGGCTGGTTTGGGGGCCACACGCAGTGGTGCTCAGGACTTACTCCTGGCTTTGCACTCAGGAATCTCTCCGGGATTACATGCAGTGTGAGGGGTGGGGCCGGGTGGGTCACGGTCAGTACCCGCCCAGCTGCCCACTGTGCTGCCACTCCAGCCCCTTCTTAAGCTGAGTGACAGAGACCCCTTCTGTGGGCCTTTGGTCTCCGGGCCCACCGGGAGCTGGACCATTGCCGCTGTCATAGCTAAGGACAATGATTATTATGAATTTGCACTTGTCAACCTAACTGGGGCCCCGATGCCGCCCAGAAGGATGAGGTGCTGATGACTCCCAGCTTCTCCCTGGTCAGCATTAGAGAACTTCATCGTGCAAATGGATCGGTCCTTGCAGGATACAGACATCAAAAATTAAACAAAACCCCAGTGGGGAGGGGCAGGCAGGGCGGGTGCCAGAATCGGAGCTCCCGTCTGCACGGCCTGCTCACAGCTTGCCAATCCCAGGGGCAGGGGAACCCACACACTGCTCAGCACAGATCCCCGGGCCTGCCTATGGACTCCTGGTCCAGTGCTCTCCATGTAGAAGACAGATTCCTCGTCTCAGGCTCAGGCCCTGGCCCAGCTGATGCCAACAGGAGCTCCCTAACCCTGGGGTTGGGGTGACTTGGTTTAGGGAGCCCCGGGTGTGGGCTCTGGGGAGAGACGGCTGTGGGCTGAGCTCAGCCTGTCCTCTGGGACTGGAAGTCATGGTGCTCCTGTCCTGTGTCCCTTCTGAATAAGCCTGATGGCCCGGGGCTGGGGAAGGAGGGGTGGCGGGGGGATGCCAAGCTGGGAGCTTAGGGGTCAGCTCTAGGAACAAGGAGAACCGAAGGAAGGAGAGTGGAGGGAGGGACAGCAGGAGAGAGGGGGAGGGGAGGAGGGATGGAAGGAAAGAGGGAGAAAGCAGGAAGAGAGGGAAGGGAGGGATGGAGGAGAGAAAGGAGAGGAGGAGTGAGGGAGAGAGGGGGAAGGTGAGGGGGAGGGGTGGGGGAGGGAAGGGGCGGAGAGGGAGGGGAGAGGAGGAGTGAAGGGAGAACAGAGAGGAGGAGGAGAGGAGGGAAAGGGTGGGAAGAAGAGAGGGGAGGGAGGCCAGGAGAGAGAGGGGAAGGAGAGGCGGGAGGGGTGGGGAGGGGAGGAGAGGGGGCCCTCACTGAGGAGCACCGAGGAGGGAGTCACTCATTCAACCCAACAGGCCCTTGGCAGCATCCGACACTGCCTGAGGCCCACATGGGTCCACCCGCTCAGCCCTGCGGACCGGCCTCAGCCTAGATACGGCCCTCAGGCCAGGGCATGGGGAGGAGCAAGGCTCAGGCCCCTTCCTGTCCACGGCCGGGTGCCCACCCTGGTGCCCACCGTCCAGGCCTGTCTCTCTGCACACAGCCTGGGTGGGAGGAGCAGTGAGGTCCCGGGGCAGGTGTCCCTCCTCAGGCTGTGCCCACCGTCACCTTCCCTGGGACTCGGCTCCTCTGATCCCTAGCGCCAGGCTCGGCCCCTGGTGCTGACCCGCCACTGCGACCAGCCTACTGCCCATCTGTCCCACAAGGGAGCCCGTTCTGCCATGGGCCAGGTCTCGGGGCCCAGCCTGCCTCAGAGTTTGGAAGGAGAAAGGGTAGCATGAAGGTTATTGTGCCCAACTCTCCAGATTTGCAGACGGGGAAACTGAGGCCCAGAGAGATGGCACGGGGGTAAATGCAGGATGCCGCATGGCAGAGTAACCCCCAAACTGATCGAACGAATAATTAGAAGATGAACATGCTTGTCCTAGAAGAGGGTACAATATTTTCTAAACGTGGCTGTCCATACGAAGCTTTTCAGGGGATTCAGTGTGACGTGTTCTGGATGGGAAGGGGCTCAGAGACAGCACAGGGGCTCGGCAAGCAGCACGCCCAGGTCTGATCCCGGCACCCCACTGGGTCCCCCAAGCCCTGCCAGGGCTGATTCCTGAGCACAGAGTCACGAGTAAGCCCTGCACACAGCCAGGTGTGGCCCCCAAACCAATAAATTCCAAATGAAGAAAAAGCAGAACAAAGTACAAAAGGCTTCGGACTTTAACTTGGCTCCTAATCGATGGTTCTGGGAAGGAGGGTGAGAGGGGGCCTCTGTCCCCAGGGAGGCGACTGTGCTGAAAGAAAGGCAGGGTGGAAACGTGTGGCGTCTGCTCAGAGAGCCAGGATTCCCCCGGACACACCCTCCTCCAAGCTGGCAGCCCTAGAGCCGCCCGTTTTTAGTTGGTTTGCTTGTCTGGCTTCCCAGGGAGATTTTACTTGACCAGTGGGGTCTGCTGCGAAAGGGGGCAGCTGGCGTTCTCCTGCCTGATGCTCACTCCAGCTTCTGGCGACATAGCTTCACTCTTCAGGGGAAGCGCTGGCTTATTCTCAGTCCTTGTGCCTGGGGGACCCTCCACAGCCCACCCCACTGCCCGCTGCTGAAGGATCACCTACAGCGCCATCTTAGACACACCTCTTGGCTTGGGCACAGGGCTCAGAAGCTCAATAAACTCAAGCTGGGACTTCTGGCATCGAGGGGAAGCAGCTCAGTCTTCAAGCCGGGTTGCTAGCCCAGAAGAGGCAGGAGCCCAGCCTGGGTGACTAGAGTCTAGAGGCCAAGGCACTGATAGGAAGCATTAGATCATCTCTGTCTGGACTCAGTTTGAGTTTGGGCTCTGGCCTGGGCACTTGACAGAGTTCACAGCCCCACAAATCTGTGCTGGGGGCCAGAGAGCTGGGAAGGCATCTGCCTTGCACAAAGCTGGCCTGGGTTCAATTCCTGGCATTCCATGTGGTCCCCTGAATCTGGAGTAAGCCCTGAGCATGACCAAGTGGAACCCAGGAACAACAGGAAACAGGAAATTCCGTTACTCATCAATTTGCTCGAGTGGGCACCAGTAATGTCTCCATCAGGAGACTTGTTGTTACTGTTCTTGGCATATCGAATATATCACAGGTAGCTTGCCAGGCTCTGCCGTGTGGGCGGGATACTCTCGGTAGCTTACCAGGCTCTGCCGTGCGGGCGGGATACTCTCGGTAGCTTACCAGGCTCTGCCGTGTGGGCGGGATACTCTCGGTAGCTTACCAGGCTCTGCCGTGCGGGCGGGATACTCTCGGTAGCTTGCCAGGCTCTGCCGTGTGGGCGGGATACTCTCGGTAGCTTACCAGGCTCTCCAAGAGTGGCGGAGGAACAGAACCCAATAAACAAAAAAACAAAAATTCCACCAGCCTGTACTGACTTTTTGTCTATAGAACAAATTGTTATTTACATACATCGCATCTTTCTTTGGACGCACTTAGACATGTAGACATGTAGGTCAAGGCCAAAGGGGCCTGAGAGGCTAAGTACAGCCCTGAGGGTGCTCATGGCCTGGCGGGGAGCGTCTGGTGCTGTTCTGGGAGCACTGGAGCACAGAAAGGAGTCTCACCCACAGGGTCTGCGTGGCACCAACATCCATTCTCCTGCCACTCTCTGGAATCACAACCATCTTCTTCTCATTGAACAGAAATTTCCTCAAAAAAGAAATGCAAATGGCCAAAAGGCACATGAAAAAATGCTCTATCTCACTAATCATCAGGGAGATGCAAATCAAAACAATTGAGATGTTTTTTTGATTTGCAACAAAATGAGATATCATATCACACCACAGAGACTGTTACACATCCAAAAGAACAAGAACAACCAGTGCTGGCACAGAGAAAGGAACTGTCTTGTATTGTTGGTGCTGACGTGAATGCGAACTGGTCCAGCCTTTTTGGAAAATAATATGGGCATTCCTCAAAAAACTGGAAATTGAACTTCCATATGATACAGCAATACTACTTCTGGGAACATATCCAGGGGGTACAAAAAAAGCACAGTACAAATGACATCTGCACATGTATGTTCATTGCAGCATTGTTCACAATAGCCAGAATCTGGAAACAACCTAAGTGCTTGAAAACAGATGACTGGTTAACGGAACTTTGGTATATCTACATAATGGAATACTATGCGGCTGTTAGAAAAGATGAAGTCATGAAATTTGCTTATAAGTGCATGAACATGGAGACTATCATGCTAAGTGAAATGAGTCAGAAGAGAAGGACAGACAGACATAGAATGACTGGACTCATTTGTGGAATATAAAATAACATAGTATGAGACTGACAGTAGAAACAAGGGCCAAGAAAATTGCTCTATGATTGGAAGCCTGTCTCATGAGCTGGGGGAGAAGGCAGCTGGGATAGAGAAGGGATCACTAAGTCAATGATGGTTGGAGGGATCATTCAGAATGGGAGATGTGTGCTGAAAGTAGATACAGGACCAAACGTGATGGCCTCTCAGTATCTGTATTGCAAACTATAATGCTTAAAAGTAGAGAGAGAGTCTGGGGGAAATTGTCTGCCATAGAGGCAGGGGGTGGGGCCGGGTGGGGGTGGCGGGAGGGATACTGGGGACATTGGTGGTGTAAAATGCACACTGGTGGAGGGATGGGTGTTCGATCATTGTATGACTGAAATTCATGAAAACTTTGTAACTATCTCATGGCGATTCAATAAAAAAGAACATCTTTTTCCCCTGCTCACCTGTGGAAATCCAGCCCCCCTCATTCATCAAAACCCAACAGAGTTGCCCCCCTTTCCAAGCAGCCCTGCCTGATTGCCTCGTGGCCACAAAGGACTGTGGAGGAAGACAGATGAGCGGCGCTGCCTGCGGGGCGAAGGCACTGCAGGCCGACGCCAGTGTGTGCAGCCTCTTCCTCTTCCCTAGAGCCCCTGGGGTGATGACGCCCAGAGCGGACACCCAGGGAGCCTCTGCCCATCCCTGGGGTGACAGGGAAGTCCCCTCCACCCTCTGCGTTCCCAGAGACAAGTGCCATGAGCTCTGGGCGCAGTCCTGCGTCTCCCCTCTGCCCAGCCTTCCAGGCCGGGGATGGGCCATCCTGGGAGGCAGAGTCGCCCCCGGTCTGTCATTCTGCAGCTCAGGCTGGAGGCTCCCCGTGTCCTCCTGTCCCACTGTGCTCACCTCCTGGAGACCTGTCTCTGCCTGCAGGATTTATGACTCTCTTTCCTCTCCAGGACAGGCAAAATCCTGCGGCAAAGCCCCTGACTCCCTGATGTCTGTATTTGCATGGACGCGGCCCTGCAGGCCTCCAGCTGCCCAGGCCAGCCCTTTCTCCACCCCCAGGCCCAGGAAAGAGCCGGGAGCCTCATTAACATTTCATAGGCATCCTGGATGCTCTTCCCTGTATAAAACATGACACAAAAGACGGTCTAGCGAGAAGCCAAATGCCCTTCTTGTGTGTTATTTACAGCGGCCTCGTTGAATCGAATCATCCTTCTCCCCAGCCGCCGCCTCCGCCCCCTCAGTGCCACACAACTTCGCAGGCGTTTTATTAAAACAAACACGTTGTTCCTGCAGCCGCCTCCCTCTCCGCAGCCTTGCATAAATAATTGATCTGGAAGCTGACTTGGTTGGCGCGGCTTCATAATGGAGGCCGGCCCAGGAGCTCACTGACCAGCCCAGGGGGCTCCAAGCCCCTCATTGACGTGTGCTCCCAACGAACGGTCTGCACACAGCCCCCCGTTCTGTCAGGAGCCAGCAGCTGGGCTCCTCTGGGAGCACTCCATCCTGGCTGCAGACAGCCCACTGTCTGCACACCCGGCAACTGTCTGCACACCGTCTACACTGTCTGCACACCATCTACATTATGTGCACACCATCTATACTGCCTGCACACTGGGCAACTGTCTACACACCATCTACACAATCTACACTGTCTACACACCGTATACACTGTCTGAATACCGTCTACACTGTCTGTACACCAGGCAACTGTCTGCACACCGTTTACACTGTCTACACACCATCTACACTGTCTGCACACCATCTACACTGTCTACACACCATCTACACTGTCTACACACCATCTACACTGTCTGCACACCATCTACACTGTCTACACACCATCTACACTGTCTGCACACCATCTACACTGTCTACACACCATCTACACTGTCTACACACCATCTACACTGTCTGCACACCATCTACACTGTCTGCACACCATCTACACTGTCTACACACCATCTACACTGTCTGCACACCATCTACACTGTCTACACACCATCTACACTGTCTACACACCATCTACACTGTCTACACACCATCTACACTATCTGAACGCCAGGCAACTGTCTATATACTGTTTGCACACCGTCTACACTGTCTACATACCGTCTACACTGTCTACACACCATCTGCACTGTCTACACACCATCTACACTATCTGCACATCGTCTACACTATCTACACACCATCTACACTGTCTACACACCATCTACACTGTCTGCACACCATCTACACTGTCTACACACCATCTACACTATCTGAACGCCAGGCAACAGTCTATATACTGTCTGCACACCGTCTACACTGTCTACATACCGTCTACACTGTCTACACACCATCTACACTGTCTACACACCATCTACACTGTCTGCACACAGTCTACACTGTCTGCACACCAGGCAACTGTCTATACACTGTCTGAACACCAGGCAACTGTCTATACACTGTCTACACACCGTCTACACTGTCTATATACCGTCTACACTGTCTACACACCATCTACACTGTCTGCACATCGTCTACACTACCTGCACATCGTCTACACTGTCTATACACTGTCCACACTGTCTACACACCATCTACACTGTCTGCACACCAGGCAATTGTCTACACACTGTCTATACTGTCTACACACCATCTACACTGTCTGCACACCAGGCAACTGTCTATACTCTCTCTACACTGTCTACACACCGTCTATACTGTCTTCACACCAGGCAACTGTCTACACACTGTCTACCCTATCTGCACACCAAGCAACTGTCTATACACTGTCTACACTGTCTACACACCGTCTACACTGTCTGCATACCATCTACACTGTCTGCAACCATCCCCCTTGTCTCCAACCACCCATGTTGTTCACACACATTCACACGGGCTTCAGACCATCCTCCCTCCCGCTGTGTCTGGCAGGTCACAGGGCTCTGCCAGCGTGTTTTCCAGGCCCTGCACCCCAGGATTCACCACCATGGACGCCAGCGTACAGCACATGCCCAGAAACCCCATTTCAAGTACTCAGTAAAGCAGGGGAAGCACCCAGCCTCTGAGCTGCACTTCCAGTCTAAAGGCAGCCCATGCCCTGGCAACGGCTGATGCTCCCCCTCTTGGCACTCAGGTCACCCTCCCCGCAAACCAACCACACGCCCTTGCCATCCTTCTTTGGGAGACTCGTGCCCGCCCCAGAGCATTGGCCTGGTTGCTGCTGTGCACACAGCAGCTCATGCCTCCACCTCACTCAACCCGCGTGTCCCTTTCCCTCCTCCCACCAGGTAGAAGAGCAACCTACAGCCACGGGGCCCGGAAGCGCACCGTACGGCCACAGGAGCAAGGCCGGCACCCACAGCTGCTGCCACCTCAGGCAAGTCCTTGGCCGATGGGAGCTTCGTTTTGTGGGCAGCACCTTGAGTGCCTGCGTAGCCGCCGGGACTGGGTCTGCGTGTCTCCACACAGTGTGCAGGGCAGCCTGCCCTGGTATCGACGTGTGGACAGGAGTACTCCTTTCCCCGTACCCCGCAGCAGTCGGACCAATTGTCCTGCTCCCCACCTCAAGCCAAACGCCTCCAGCGTTGAGCTGCTGTCCTGCCACCTGCTCTTACAGCCACTCTTGGCGGGCCTTCCCCTCTCCTCCCGGTCCCCGTCACCTTTGCTTTGTCCAAGCCCTTCTGCACCGCTGGGGGCCTCTCGCCTCCACACCACTCCCCGACACGGGGCACAGATCTCTGAGCCAGATGGGGCGGTGGCGTCGCTCACTCCCGCTGCTCCTGCTCTTCTTCCTGTCTTCTGGCGCTTTCTCCAGATCTCTCCCGCGTCCCTACCACCCAGCGCCCCGTGCAGCAGTGCTCAGCGCCAACGCTCTCCAGCGAAACAAGACTGGGAGCTGCAGCCGTGGTTTCCCATCACCTGCGAGATGCACCCAGGATTGAAAAGGATCCGATCAGATGAAGAGTCAGCAATTCCGTCTCATCTGCGACAGCCCAGATATCACCACTTCACCGTGTACGCAACGCATAGTGATCTGCGTGAGACTCGCGGCTTTGCGTCTCCTCGTCTTCCTCGAGTCTCACCCTTTGGACACATTTCCTTTCAGAAGGTGCGTTTCAAGTGCTCTCGAGTGGCTGGACACGTGGCCAAGCAGCTTAGCCACTCCTCAGATCTGCAAGGCCACCACTGCCACCAGAACTCTAGCTGCTCCTTCCCGCCAGCTGGCACCTCCCCTCCCAGCTCAGGTCTTCAGAAGCTCCTAGGCACCTTAAAACACTTAAACTATAGAGTCAAAAAGAACGTCTTGGCCCTTTAAAGCTAGACTAATCCAAATGGTGTGATGCTGGAATAAAGATAGACTCTCTGACTAGTGGAATAGAATTGAGAAATAGAGGGAGACCTTCAGATCCATGGACAGTTCATGTATGACAAAGAAACTGGTACATGAAGGAGGGCAAGGAAAAAAAACTTTAACTCATGATATTGGGAAAATTGGACAGCTACATGCAGAAAAGAAAAAGGAAGAAAGGGGGGAGGAAGGAAGGAAGGAGGGAAGGAGGGAGGGACAGATGAAGAGAGGGTGGGAGGGAGGAAGAAAGGAAGGAAGGAAGGAAGGGGAAGGGAGGGAGGGGAAGAGTGAGGGTGGGAGGGAGGGAGGAAGAGAAAGAAAGAAAGGAAGAAAGAATAAAAGAAAGGAAGAAAGAATAAAAGAAAGAGAGAAAGAAAGGGAGAGAGGAAGAAAGAAAGAAAGAAAGAAAGAAAGAAAGAAAGAAAGAAAGAAAGAAAGAAAGAAAGAAAGAAAGAAAGAAAGAAAGAAAGAAAGAGAGAGAGAGAAAGAAAGAAAGGAAGGAAGGAAGGAAGGAAGGAAGGAAGGAAGGAAGGAAGGAAGGAAGGAAGGAAGGAAGGAAGGAAGGAAGGAAGGAAGGAAGGAAGGAAGGGAGAGAGAAAGAAAGAGAGAGAGAAAGAAAGAAAGAAAGAGAGAGAGGAAGAAAGAAAGAAAGAAAGAAAGAAAGAAAGAAAGAAAGAAAGAAAGAAAGAAAGAAAGAAAGAAAGAAAGAAAGAAAGAAAGAAAGAAAGAAAGAGAAACTGATTTGTTTCATTTTGTACATAAAAGTTACCTCAAAGTAGATTAAAGACCTTGAGTGCACACCAGAATATATGAGATAAATTGAGGAAAACAAAGGCAGAACTCTTCAGGAAATGCAACTCAGAAGTATCTCCAGTGATTTGAGTTCATTGTCAAAAGAGACATAAATAAAATTAAATACATGAGACTATTTAAATTAAGGAACATTTACACAGCCGAGAAACTCAAGCTAAAATAAAGCAACAACCTACTCATTGAGAGGAGATAGTTTCATATCGCACATCAGGTAATGGCCAAGCCCTACAAAGCGCTCACGAAGCACAGCGACAGCAACTAAAACTGCCTCAAAAAATGGGGAAAAGAGAGGAACAGACGCTTTCATGAAGAGGGTCTCTGGGTGGCTAGTGGCATATGACAAAGTGTTCATCACATTTTGTTCAGAAAATGAAAATCAAAACAAGAATGAGATATCATCTCATACCAGGGAGTGTAGCATGCATCAAAAACGCTGGAAACACCCGGTATTGGTGGGGATGTAGTGAGTGTCGTGCCCGAGTTTCAGACCCCCAACTGCAGAGAGACCACGTCCACACACGATGATGCAAAGGCAAAGGAACTTTATCACTAGCTCGAGCCAGTGCTAGCCAAGCTAGGGTCCGAGTCTCATCCAACACAGTGGAGTCTTGACAAGGACCCCAACTCCAGGTCACAAGCAGTTTATACAGGGTTCAGAGTTAAGAGGCAATTTATATACAGGTCTATTTTAGCACTGGCCCTATTACAATAGTGGTCATCAATTAGGCAATGGTTAGCAACAGTTCCTGAGGAGGGTGCAGTGACCCCTCATGACCCGCCAGATCCAAGTGCCCAATTCCTTATCTCGGCACATTACTCAACTGGGAGTCTACCAGAAACAGCAAGTCCTGCTCCGTGGAAACAGAAACTGAGGCCTGGCTGAGACTTCATGTTGGCTGCAGCCTGTCATGGTGTCAGTCTCGCCCTCACAAGAAGAGAATCCCAGCCACTATTGGTGGGAACATCATCTCGTTTAGCCGCTATGGAAAAAGTGTAAAGATTTTTCCAAAAAGTAAGAATAGAGCTTTAATATGACCCAGTGACTCCACTTCCTGGCATCCGTTCCTACTCAATTGCCAGGACAACTGCCCACTGAGAGACAAAGCTGTGGTGTGTCTACACAGCATTAAGAAAGATGAAATCTTGCAGTGTGTAGCAACCTGGGCAGAACTGGGTCCATCAGAGAAAGGGGAATTAATCAGAGACAGGACAGCTACTGGGTGATCTCACTCATCTGTGGTACACAGAAAAACAGGCAAGGGATAGCCAGCGTCAGCTGATAATGCACCCTTGGCCTTGCATCACAAAACTCAGACCACCCAGCAGGGGGGGCAGGGACGGAGGAGTACTGTGTGGTGACAGGGACAGTGGTGGGCCTGGAGCACTTGGTGGGGCGTGGGGCGTGCCTCTCACACCAGCACCGTAGGCAGAGCGTAGGTGTGGGTTTGGTTTCTTGGTCTTTTCAAGTAAAAGATAAAAAGGAACGTCTAGTCAGAGTTGAAAATCAGCGACTCCTCTGGCTTCCCTCTCAAAACCCACGTCTGAGCCTGAGAGATGGGAAGGAGCTTGACTTGCACGCCGCCAACTCAGCTTTGAGTCCCAGAATTCCACAGGGGCCCCGAGCCCACCAGGGTAATCCCTGAGCTCAGAAGCAGGAGTCAGCCTGGAACACGCCGGGTGTGGCCCAAGCAAGACCAAACGAATAAGCAACCACCTCCCTGCACCCCAGGCCTATCCCCGGGCCCGCCCCAGAGCGACCGTGGCCTTCCTCCACCCGCAGTCCGGGAACAGCCTTCCTGGTGCGGCCGTGCCCGCTCCCTGGCCGTGCACCCTGCCCCGCCCACCCTCCCGGTTCCCCTCTAGCCCCCTTCCTCCCCACTGTGCTCTGGAGCCGCCCACACGTTGTCCGCCTGCTTGTGTCGTTGGCCCCTTCGCAAACAGAAGCCTGGCGGGCAGGTCTCCCTGGCCACTGCCGTCCTCCAGACGTACTTTATCAGTATTTCCGACCGCAGAGACGGTGGTAGGTTCCAGAAGGGAGGGGGAGGAGAGAATCAGAGCCCTTCAGACCACGAGGAAAATGACCACATGCCGTGTTTCCTCCACATCTAGTCACACCGACCCGTGTTGGGAACCCGAGTGGCTTGCGGCCGGCTGCGGTGGAGGCACTTCTGGCCCTTTGAGTTCACAGCAGAGAACAAAGGTAACTAACGCTCAGCCCAAGCGGCTCGTGACGGGGGACAGGAGCACTTTACGCCATCGATGGCCTTCAGGCCCTGGCAGCAGTTGGGCCACGTCCCCGTCCCCCCAGCCCCGTGACAGTGACCGCCTGCGCCACCCCCCCCTCCCAGGACTAGGCTCCCGCCGCGTCTGTCCTCTTCCTCACTGCGCACCACTGGGCAGGAACACCCACTGCTCTCCCTCCCTCACACCTGTGTCTCCAGAGGGCGCCAGCCTGGGCCCTGCTGCCCGTGCCCTTCCCTGGGGGCCGGCTGCGGGCCCTCTGCTCCTTCCCTCTCTGTTCTGTGTTGGGGTGGAAAGTGGCGCTGCAGTCTCGCCATGTCACTCTCTGAGGAATGGGTGGTGGCATGACCTCGGGTGGCAGCCCTCACACCCCTACCTCAGGTCCCGACCTTCTCCCAGGGTCTGTACCCCACAACTGGGAGACGCAGAGGCCGGAGCCCTGGGCCTCCTACAGAACGCGGGGCCTGGACTTCATCAAGGCCCCTCACAGCTCCACTTTGGCCTCTGCACTCCCCCCTGTCCTTCCCTTCCTGCCAGCATGCTTGTCCCACCTGCACTGTAATGCATGGGAACCCACTTCTCAGAGACTGGTCATAGGGCGGACTCCCCTAGACAAAGTGAAGGACAGAGACCTTCTCCCTGTCCCACGAGCCCGGCTCAGTGCCTGCTTCCGGCTGGCCGTCACCTGCACCCTGCTGAAGGCTTCAGCAGCAAAGAGCAGCAAGGCTCATAGAAGCCTCTGCCCTGACTCTGCCATTTCTAATTAAATTTCAGGAGTAAAGACCCTGAGGCCCAGAGAGAATCGGCCATGGTGACCCCCAAACTCTTCCATGGCTGCCTGACCCACAGAGGGAGGAGGTTGGACGTTGCAGGGCGGCCCGCCAGGACCCCAAAGAGTGGGATGTACTTAGCTTCCTACCGAGTGCCAGTGACAGGGTCTGCTAGGGTCAGTCCGAGTGAGTGAGCACATCTGGGAGAATGCCCCGTGGTGTAGGTCTTTCCTAGGAAAGACCTCTGTGGAGATGGGATGGCACGCAGCCCACCCGCTCCCACCAGCTCCACAGACGCAGCGCACGCTGAGGAGATGGCCGCCATCCTGGGCCCTGGCGGCTCAGAGAACCATGACCTTAAAGTATCCCCGGTTCCTCTCCAACCCTTCACCTCATTCACCTTTCACACACTGGTTTTTGTTTTCTTTTGTTTTGGGGCTTGGGGCCACAGCCAGAGCCGCTCGGGGCTAACTCCTGACTTCATGCTCAGGTTCACTCCTGACAGAACTTGGGGGCCACAGGTGGTGCTGGTGATAGACCCCAGACTGGCCACATGCAAGCAGAGGGCCAACCTGCTGTACTAGTACTCCGGCCCTCATAGCAATTGGTTTGTTAAAAACAAGAACATCCAGGGTTTGAGAGATAGGAAAGCGGATAAGCTGTTTGCCTTGAACACAGCCATTCTGGGTTTGATCCCCAGTACCCTATCTGGTGCCCCAAATCCTGCCCAGAGTGATTCCTAAGCACAGGGCCAGGAGCACAGGGCCAGCACACAGCCCTGAGCACTACCAACTGTGCCAACCTCCTCCAAAATAGGAAAGCAGGAACATACCCCATCAGATCATTGACGGGCTTGATTCAGGAATCAGGAGCCCCCCATGAACCTCCCTCTCCATTGCCCCAGGAACCAGCAATTTTCTTATAGTGGAAACCTATAACTCAGCCGCTTGTGCTGGCATCCTCCTGGGACGTGGCATTGGCTGGTGGACACTCGTACATTCTATGCACAATGCAAGTCAATTGCGATTTCAAATGACTTCATGCTAATTGTGCATGTGCCCTGAGCAAGACTGTGGGTAACTCAAATGTCAAATGTCTCTGTTATGGCTGCGAGTCTATCAACTCTGCAGGTCTCAGAAGATGAGCCACATGCCAATTAGACTCTCTGATGGTCAAGTATGATTGTCTGTTTCATAAAAAAGAACGGGTGAGTTCAGTATCACTTAAATGCTCTCTAGGAGAAATCATCTTTTAAAACAAGAGCCATGAGGCAGAGGAGGGATTGTTCCAGGCTTGGGCGTGAAGAATGCTTCATTGTGTTTGATAGAATAAATTGAAGGGCATAGTTTCAAAGGAATAAACGGGTTTCCCACTGCAAAAAAAAAAAAAACCCAGAGAGCCTGGATATCACTCTACTTGACAAGGCTATGCATGCATGTACACGCACACTCACACACACACACACACACACACACACACACTCTCTCTCTCTCTCAAGGTCTGAAGGAGGCCCTCCATGGTGTCTGCAGGCGCTTCTGAGATAAGATGAGGAAGGGAGGGAGGAAGAAGAAGGGAACTCATTACACCTGCTCTGAGGATCAGACAGAACAAGGCCCAGGGAGACAGCTGTTCTCATGAGACTCCTCCTTGATGGAAGCATACCTGCATGGAATATGCACAGAACAAATACATGCATGTATAAATATATATATATACACAATGTGTGGATACCACACTGATGCACAGGTATAAATACATGCATGTATAAATGTAGATATATGAATATAATGTGTGTGAAATATACACACATGCAATGGTATAAATATGTGCATAAATAAATGCACATATACTGTGTGTTTATATGTACATGGATGTAAATATGTTAATATATGTATGTTGTATATAGATACAGGTATAAATATTTGCATATATGTATACATACCATGTATATATACATGCACATATACACAGGTATATATATGTGAATATATATGTATATACACAAGTGTTCATAAATATACAAGTATAAATGCTTGCATACATATTTATGTGTGTATATATGTATACATACACAGGTATGATGTGCACACATATCACCTGTGTATTATATACACAGGTATAAATGTATTCATACATGTATACATACCATATATATAGGAAAAATATATATCATGGGTGCATATTTAGATATACACATTAAGTAATAAGTACACAGGCAGAAATAAGTATATGGAAAGAAACTGTATTGACATAAAATATATGCATATACATCATGTGTATATATATATACACACAGGTACAAATGCATTCATATATGTATATATACCATACATAGAAACAAATCTAAATATGTATCATGGGTGCATATTTAGATATACATGTTAAGTCATAAGTACACAGGCAGAAATAAGTGTATGGACACAGGTGCAAGTATTCACATGTGTGGCATCATCTTCATGAGGGGGAGACTCTATACATATATACATAGAAACATCAATGTGCCTAGACTTGTGATCATACACACCTAGTCATATGATTTGTGTGTGTGTTCCTGTCTGTAGAAAACATGAGTTGCATTTAAGCACACCTGCCTTTTCACACAGTACATAAATGGATGAAGACAGAGAGTTTGCCACGGGAAGGCTCCGCCATCTGCCTCCACGGCTGCTGGCACTTGAGAGTGTCCTCTCGCTTAGGAGAGAGCTGAGGGCTGGTGTGGGACAAGGGCGGCTTGGCGGGATGAGGCCCAGCTCTGTCCCCTTCCCTAGTGGTGAGGGCAGGTCACAGGACTTGGGCCCCCAAAGAACCGATGTCCTGGTGTAGTCTTGGTCCTGTCTGACTCCTCACTCACTGGCTGGGTCTCAGTTTTCCTGTCTGACTATCGGGAGCAATCTGGTGGCACTGGGGTCAGGTGGAGCTGCAGTGTTGGAGACCCACAGGGAAGGCAGTTGGGTCTTGCTGAGCAGATGCTGTCCGGGGGGAGGGCTTGGCCCCTGGCAGAGCAGTGCCCAGGCTGGAGATCCGCCCCTGCGCCTGGTCCCAGCAGAGCCCCTTTACGCCTACCAGGGACTTCGAGCTTGGCCAGTCAAGATCGTCAGGTGTGTGTTTGCAACACCCGAAAGGAGAGAGAGAGCAAAAGGGAATGCCCTGCCACAGAGGCAGGGGGGTGGGGGTGGGGCAACGGGGTGGGGGTGGGGGAGGGATGCTGGGACCCTCGGTGGGGGAAAATGGGCACTGGTGGAGGGACGGGCACTCTGCCATTGTATGACTGAAATGAAAGCATGAAAGTTTGTAAGTCTGTAACTGTACCTCACGGTGATTCACTAATAAAAAATTTTAAAAAAATAATTATGGGCAGTAAAACAAAAGTAAAAGCACCCTATCAGCGGTTTAAAATAAAGTATATAAAAAAATAATCACCTGGGGTCCCAGAGCTGGGTGAGAATTTTTTTAAATTTTATGTCTGCATTCCCAAGAATTGACAACCGTGAACGAGGCCCCAGTGGGGTCACATGCTGCCCAGTGGTGCCACTGAAACTGGGCCCTGTGTGTGCATTTAGGTCTGCCATCACGGTTCTGCGGAATGAGGGCCACGGGACTTCCCGGCTGCTCTGCAGACAAGGGGTCAGCGACCACTGTGGGAAGAAAGACACGTGGGGGGACTGAGCCATCAGCGAGCACAGCCACAGACAAGCGCCACTGTTGTGGGCCAAGCCCCGGCCCCGACTCTGCCAGTGGGTGCCAGAGGAAACGACATCTTCGTTTCTAATGACATGCAAGGCAGCACCAGCCGACAGGGAGCACAGTGGGAAAGCCTTGCCCAGTGGCGGGTATTCTTTCAAGTGACATTTGCGCTGTCCTAGGCCAACAGTTCAGTCATCAAAATCCTAGGCCTCTGGGTAACAGTTGACCCATCTGAAAGCACAAAAAATGATTTGGTAATATGTCTATAATAAAATACTAATAACGCTGATAATCAATCTAACGGTGGCCCAGCATGCAGAAACACCAGTGAGCTGATCGCAAGCAGAGCTTGAAGTGAGAGTACATCCGGTTGTGAAACCCAACACTGGTTATTTCACTCTCAGCAAAACATCATCTGTCACATTAAATTAATGCCATTAATTTGAATCTTAATGGTTTTGTCATTTTGTTTGCATTTCATTTCTAATTGTGTTTTGGTTTCTGAGAGGTGGAAGAGCTAAAAGCATAAGGGATTTATACTTACTTTTATGTTTGTATATATTTAAGTAACAATATGATCAAAATAATTCTACTCAGCACTGGGGGTCTGTGATCATTTATTTTTTCAGAGTGCATTTATTAGCTGATTCTAAGACTCCCTGGGATGGCATCGGAGCATGAGAATGGTTTCATGTTCAAAGACGTGGCTGATGTTGGTGTTGGCTCACAGGATTGGGAGATGGGGCGGTGGAAGACCAAAATCTCTCCAGAATTCCAGTCTGATTTCTCCGAGTCTGAGGTACCGCGGGCATGTGAAGCTCCTCCGAGGCTGCTCGTGTCGCTCTTACTCCTGGAGCTCTGAGCGCAAACACTCACATCCCACACTTGGCCAGAGAAGGCGCATGACACTCAGGGGCTCACGGTCACACATTTTGGGAGGCTCGTAAGCGGCGTCCCGCTGGGTGGTCCTGGGCCGGACCCCACTGTGGGGCTTTCTTCACTGACTTCCATCCCCACGTGCGCACAAGGCTTACAAAGGCTGGCCCACTCTCCAGAGGCCTGTGGCTGCAGCCAGGGACTTGAACTTGGGCCATAAGACTCCAGAGCCTGCGACTCTCCCTCCCATGCCCTCAGCCTGCGGACTGTAGTTGAGGCAGAAGGGAATCTTGGGGGGTGATGGAGAAACATGGGTCAGGACAAGGTGCCTGGACTTGGCCAAACCACATCAATCACGTTCTTGGTGGGGTAGTGCCTAGGGGGAGAGAGTGGGGGGAGGGAGAGAGGGAGGGAGGGAGGGAGGAGAGAGGGAGGGAGATCCTTCCATGCTGCTATAGAGCCATAGAAGCAGGCTGGGGGGGCAGGAGGGAAACTGGGGCCATTGGTGGTGCCCATGGGTGTTGGATCACTGTATGACTGAAACCTAATCATGAACAGTTTTGTAACTATGTATCTCATGGTGACTCAATTACAAATAATTTAAATTTTAAAAATAATTAAAAGGTTCTTGGTGAGAGTTCTGGAGATGTCGATGTGGAGATTCAGGTGCCTGCACGAGGGGAGGTGACTCTGGGAACCCCAAGTCCACTCCCAGGAGCTAAGACTTCTGGGACTGTTGGCAGCACACCCCAGGACCAGGGTACGGGTGAGAGAGGGTCTGTCCCTCCCTGGAGGTCCCGGACAAGAGGGGTGCAAAGAGGGCAGGGGCCAGCTGACAGCCCATCTGTACCTAGGAAGAGAAGGTGAGTTTTGGGGAAGGCCGGGGAAGGGAGTGGGGTCCTAACAATGTGCCCTGGGTGGCAAGGGGGATTGGGGACCTGGGGATCCAGGAGTGGGGACAGCCTGGAAGAAGCTTGGGGGCCAGGCACTGGCCGTCTCGGAGAGATGCTTCTCTCTCTCGTCTCTCTGCCTGACCCCGGAGTCAGAGCAACAGTGGGGCGCTGGGTGCCTGAGGAACAGGTCCACTAGGCTGTGGGTGCCCGAGGCCAGACTCGGAGGCCAGGCACTGCTGACGGCTCCTCTGAGAGTCCACGGGAGCCCCGCCTGGCCTGGTCTCGCTCAGGGGGTCACAGCCCGAGGCACTCCTTAGGGGCGTGTCTTGCACCCCATCTGCCTTCTCCACACTGACCAATGCCATCTTCCCCTCCTGCATCAGCCACATCTGCCCCAGTGACCAAATGTCCCCTTAGGAAACTATGGCACATCTGCACAGTGGGACACTACGCAGCCAACAGAAAAAACAAAGTCACAACATTTGCTTATAAATGGACACGGAGACTATCACGCTAAGTGAAGTAAGCCAAGAGGACACTGTGTCCCATGCAGACATAGGAGGGTTGCACTCATCTGTGGGATATGAAAAAGCGCAATATGGGACTGATACCCACACACAGTAAAACCAAGGCCCAGGAGGACTGGACTGTGGATGGACAGGTGGAAGGGGGAAGGCAGTGAGGACAGAGAAGGGACCACCATGACAGCAATAGTTGGAAATGATCGAAAGTAGGTAAACGGATACACATGATAACCTCTCAGAACCTATATTGCAAACCATATTGCCCAGGAGGAAAGAACGAGAGTGAGAGAAAGAAGCAAAGGAGAAAAGCGTCAGGCTGTCTCTGTGTCTGTATCGCAAGCCATAATGCCCCAAAGCAGAGAGAGCGTATGGGGGAAACTGTCTGCCATAGAGGTGGGGGGGCCGCTGGGAAGGGGGAGGTACCGGGGACACTGGTGGTGGGGAATGTGCACTGGTGGAGGGGTGGGTGTTCCATCGTTGTATGACTGAAACTCAAACATGAAAGCTTTGTAACAGTATCTCACGGTGATTCAATAAAAAACAAGAAAGAAAAAGAAACGTGCCAGGCTGGGTGGGGCTGGGGGTCAGGTGGGGAGGGTGGCGGCAGGGGGACTGGGGACAGTGGTGGTGAGAGCGTACACTGGTGAAGGGACAGCCCCTGCAATATTGTATGGCTGAAACCTAGTCACGAACAACCCTGTAACTGTTTATCTCACGGTGATTCAATTAAAAGTAAGTAAATAAGTTAATAAAGTGACTAAACTAAAAATGAAGAATTTCAACACTGGGAGAAAAAACAAACACCCGAATGTCCCCTTGCTGCAGGAAGAGGAGCCAGCTCAGGGTGAGGGCCGTGAGGGTCCTGGCTTCAGCTCCGCCCCCTCCATCTCTGCCCTGTGGTCAGGCCGGGTGAGGAGGCGCACTCACTCTCCAAGGCTGCCACAGGACGCGGGCGGCAGACACAAAGGCAGAGGGAGAGTGGCACGAGCACGCCCTGTGAGCCAGGTGGTGGGAGGAGCACTGCCCAGCCCCCGAGAGGAGTCTGCTCTGTGCCCAAGCCACCATCCTGGTGCCTGGGGCTCTCGGTGGTGCATGGGAAGGGTAGGAAACCCAGCCAGGCGCACTGGGGAGCACCGGGAGACGAGCAGAGCTGTTTCCTGTGCTGCCCCATCAAGCTCAGCCCATTCGATACACGCTTATATCCCTAAGAGGCAACCGGGGACCCGGCAGCCGCGGTAACATCAAGTGAATTAAATCAGCGTCGGGGCTGCGGGGAGAGTGCTCAGTCGGGCAAGGAGCTCAAAGGCAGACGTGTCTCTTCAGGGGCCCCCAAGGATGCGCAGATGCCAGGAAGGGCTCTGATCCTCTTCTAGAACTTTCCCGTCCCTTTCCGGGGGCGGTGGATGCAGACAGCAGGACGCTCCCACTGTCTTCAAACACGGCTTGGTCAGATCAGAGCAGCGGCCCTGGAGCTGCGGGAGGCTGGCAGACAGTGCCCCAGCGGGTAGGAAGAACCCGCCACCACCTCCCTCCCTCACTGCTGGGGCTCCAGCCCGGCTCCTTCCCACTTGCCACAGCCCGGGGGTGGGCCGTGGGGGGCTGAATGAATAACCTGCCCTTCTCAGCTGCCCGCCTCCAGGTTTTCCTGGACCAAAGGGTGTTTCCTCCTCCTCTTGTTGCCTGTTTCATAGTAGCAGTTGTTTTGTTTTTAGCAAAGTGGCTCCCCGTGGCCCCAGAGCCTTTGAAGAGAGGACCAGGTGTGGAGCATCAGGCGTTTGGGAGGTTGTGGCCACGGCAGGAAGTTCCCAGAGCTGGCTGCCAGCAGAGACGCTTCAGCAGGCCGCCACCCCAGCATCTGAACCCAGCGGGCCCCAGGAACTCTGTTGGGGTTTCTCAAGAGAGGGTCCTGGCATCGTGCCTGGGGCCTGGAAACAGACCCCGGCGCCCCGCCCTGGGATGATGTGTCCCTTTGCAGAGCGGCTATTCCCCCGCTGACCCCTCTCTAGTCTGGCTTTCCTGAAGCAGCCTCGGGAGCCGATCTCTCTGCCCGGCACGGGCCCCGCTGTGCCAAGCTGCTCCCCCAGCCACGCCTGCAGCCCCGGCTCCTCTGTCTGCCCATCCTTCCTAGGGGGTCCTTCCATCTGCTCACAGAGCCCGCTTGCCCCGAAGGGAAGCTACTGAAGACCGGCAGTGCCAGGAACTGCAGAGGAGAGGGAGGGCGTGGGCCTGGCTTCTCAGCCCAATGCCAGCGCGAGGCTGAGGCGGCCTGCAGTACCCTTGAATATGCCCAGCTGGGCCGTAGCTTCAGGCTCTCTCCCGGAACATGCCCTGAGGGTGCCAGGTGTGCACAGGGGGGCATAGCCGTGAGAGCGGTGTGTGGGCGTGGACCCCCCTCCCCTCACTGGGTCTTGCCCCCAGTCTCCTACCCCCTTGCCTGTCCCAACCTGGAGCCTGCACCAAGGCCAAACATGACACCCTTCCGGCCACCAGGCAGGGCTCTGGGGGTGGGACGAAGGCCTGCCCCCCTTTCCTGCCAGCCTGTCCTCCTCTCTCTTCACTCAGAACCCGGTGTCTGTCCTCAGGCACCTAGAGCCTGAGGAGTGCCACAGAGCCACAATGACAGGAGACAGACAGACAGACAGACAGACAGACAGACACCAGGCACTCACTTGGCCTGTGATGCTGGAAACTGTGAGCCTCAGTTTCCCTGGTCATGCCAGCTAGTCTCCTGGTCCCTCAGCTCAGCCCCAGGCTGCCTAAATGGGGGTGACGGGGCTGCTTGGAATGAGCCCACGTACGTGCTCCAAGATCCCTCTGAACCGTCTCCTGGTCCCTCAGCTCAGCCCCAGGCTGCCTAAATGGGGGTGACGGGGCTGCTTGGAATGAGCCCACGTACGTGCTCCAAGATCCCTCTGAACCGTGCGTGGAGTCTGGGCACCAATGCTGACTGGGGCAGGGGAACCTTCTGGAATGAGCCAAATTGGAGTGGTCTAGGGCATCGGAGCCTCTGCGAGGAAGCTGCCCGAGGGGGCCTGGGCCTTTGTCTACGCAGAGTCCAGCTCTGTCCACTCCAGGCCGGGCAGAGCTTGTGTTTCCTCAGTGGGGCCGAGGCCACAGGAGGCAGGGGTCCAGGGAGCCCCACGGATGCCACTGAGGAAGGACCCAGAGGCCCTGCCCCGCACACCCACAAAGCACCCTCCGGGACTCGACAGGTCCATGCACTGATCCAGAGGGGCCCCTCCTGCACCCCTCTCCCCCTGCTAAAAAGGCAGCGAATCCCCAGCTAGGCTGGAGGTCAGAGCGAGGAGGCAGCAGGGAGGGCAGTTGCCTTGCACACACTGACCTGGCTTCAATCCCCAGTACATGTGGTCCCCAAGCCCCACCAGGAGGGATCCCTGAGCACAGAGCCAGGAGTAAGTCCTGAGCACCAGGTGTGGCCCCAAAACTACACAAAGAAAGTGTCAGTGTTAGGGGCCAGAGCTACAGTACAGCTGGTAGGCGCTTGCCCTGCTGTGGCCCACCCCAGCCATCCCGGCACCCAGGGGGCCCCAAGCCTTCCAGGAGTGACTCCTGGGTGCAGAGCCAGAGCCAGGAGTGAGCCCTGAGCATTGCCGGGTGCGGGTGCGGCCCCCGAACCGTGAAACATCGACAACAAAAGCCCGACTAGACCCAGGAGGAGGAAAGCCAGGCTGTGCTCGGAGGCCCAGAAAGATCTGGAGACAGCGGCTGGGTGCCAGGGAGACTGACCAGGGCGCAACCATGACCACATGTCACGATCTCTTACAGAGGCTCAACGCTCCCGGTGAGACATGACAATCTTCACACTTTTTTCTAAAGACAGCTTTTTTGATCATATTTAGAGAATTATTCATAACAAGCCATACAAAATTAATTATTTAGGGCTGTCATTGGGGCAGTCTTGGGTGGCAGTTGGGAAAATTTGAAATAATGGTGGTGGGTGAGGTGTAATGGTGGTGGGGTTGGGCTGGAATATTGAATGTAATAAATTATTGTAAACAGCCTTATAAAATTAAGTTGAATTTAAAACAATAGACTGACCAAGGGCATCTCCAGGCAGACGGGATCTGGGGCAGCCATATGCTCCACCTTGTCACCACCGAGGGCCATCGAGCTGGTAAGACCCACCCAGGAAGCCAGAGAGACCAGTACCACCCCCTGCACCCCTGAACTCACAGACCCTGAGAAGGGCCCACCCCGAGGCGCAGGGCTCTGTGTATCGCCCTTGGATGGGGTGTGGGGGAACAGGTCTGGCAGGGACTGAAAATTTCCAGATTTGAGGAAGCTCTGTTTCTTGCACACTTGGGCTGGGCAAAGTTGCCGGTGGTTGAAGCCAGGAGCATGTGAAGGAGCTGCCTCCACCTCCCAGGGTGCCGGGACAGGGCTGCCCAGCTCGTGTGGCCCTGTCTGCCCTCCGCCTCCCCCCTCGCGCTCCCCAAAGGACCCGCACTGGGGAAGGCCCGCGTGGAGCATCTCTCTCAATTCCCACTGACATACAGCGTGTGCCTCCAGCTCCTGGCTGCACAGAAAGGCCCCCAGTGCGGCAGGATGGAGGATGGACGGGGGCTGCATCTGCCCCTCATGTGGCCTCTGAGCTCACCCAAGAGGACCCAGGAGAGTGGGCAGGTGCTCCAGCCCTCTCTGCAGAGGGGGGGGCCCCAGCGGGCCAAAGGCAGGGCTGGCCAAGTGCCGCCTCTGTCCAACCCTGCATCACCGGACCGGAGCAGGAGGAGGGACAGGAGGCCCTGAGTCCTCATGTTAGTATCTCTCGCTTCCCTGGATCTGTTCCCAGAGGGGCGGTCCTGGGTGGGCAGGAGGCAGTGGAGCGTGGGTGCTCCCCGCTGGCCCTCCCCAAATAGCTCTGAGCATGCAGAGGGCAGCCAGGGGACCAAGAGAGGGCAAAGGGCAGGGACGAGGCTGGCATCCCGGCCAGTCTGCAGGTCCATGTCCATCCTTGGCAGTGCTTTTGACTCAGTTCTGCAAACTGAAATGAAAGCACCCAAGAGCTGCATCCCAGGGACCCTCTGGAGCCGTTTCACCTGGCAAGGGGGCTGGCCTCCCAGGCAGGTGCTTCCTGCACACAAGGGCCAAGGTCACACCACCCACAACAGCCCAGTCACAGCCAAAGGCACTGTTGACGCCCTAGTGTTGGCTCCTGGTGGGACCGGGGGTGTCCAGACTCTTCCCTCCTCTCAGCCAGAGACGCCAAGGCCCAGCAGGGAAGGAGGGCCGCAGGGCGCTCTGGAACACGGGGGAGGGACTGAGCGGGGACACAGGCAGGGGACAGCAGTGGGAAGGGCCCGCCTTCCTCGGCTCCAGTCCCCAGAGCGCCAGCCCTTCAGGGTCACCGAGGGACCTCATGGCAGCGCTGCCCACTGGAGACGCTGAGGGGAGGAACAGGAGCTTCGTCTGCCTCACATCCTGACCCCTGCGCAGCCCCTCACTCACTGAGGCCCTTCTCCCTCCCCTCCCTCCCCCCCAGCCTCGTCTGCCACCCCCCACACACACCATCCGTGCCGTGGCTCCCATCTCCCAGGCCCCATCACTGTCCCCACAGGCAGATGGCCATGCTGGGCAGCTATTTCCAGGGTCTCTTATGCAGGACCCCGGTGGTGGGCTTTGGGCACCGTAGGACCAGGGGCCATGGGGCTGCCTGCTAACTGACCAGGATGTGGCCATGAGCTCGGGCTCTAGGGTCAGGCGTGCACGTGATGTCGGCAGGCGGGCAGGTAGGGAAGGCCCCTCCCAAGCAAGGGCAAGTAATAATCCTGAAATTGCAAAGGCCAACCTTGCAGAAAACAGGAACTGAGGCCTGATAAGACCCTCACCTGGCACCAGCAACAGACCCAGAGAAGCCCCAGCAGAAACAAAGGGCAGTGACCCAGGTAGTGACCCTGGCTGGGACACTAGATCTCAGCAGGCCATTCCTGCCCGACTAAGAAGCACCTCGGGCCCAGAGGTTCCCATCACACCCGGATTTTCTTGAAGCTGCCCTGGGGCCCGGTTCTTCCTTCCCTTCCCTGCTGTCTCCTTCCAGTCTCAGCCCTGCCACAAAGATGGTGCTTCTCCCTCTGCCTCCTGCTCGGACATCCCCTCCATTCAGGACTTCTTCTCTTCCTGAGTTCTTAGTCTCAGAGGATGCAACCCAGGTCACATCCAGATCACAAAACAGCACCAGGAAGAACCTCACCTCCAGCACCCTTCAGTTGCTACAGCAAACCCCCCCCTCCAACCCCACTCACCCCAGCCCCGTTTCTGCTCTCACACCTGCTCGAGCCCGTCCCAGGCGGCTCTGCCTCTGGTCGTGCTGGCTCCCGGGGCTGCCCAGGTCCCAGCCCGGCCCCTCCTGTCCCTTCTACGCCCAGGAAGGGGAGCCAGTGCTTGGCCTCACGCACGGTGATCTGGGCATCAATCCTCCCAGACAAGAACCACCCAAGTGAAAAGTTAAACAATGACCACCCGTCCCAGGCAGCCAGGGGCCCGCCTCGCGCGGAGATGGAGCAAACAGATGCCAGCACAGACAGCCAAGCCGCTCTGGAAATGAGGCCCTCCCTCCCTTGGAGCCAGCCGGGCCTCCCGGCTGTGCTGTCACACGCTGCACAGTCCCGCTCCTAGCCGTGATGGGGGCTGGGGTGTCAGGGACGGAGCCACCTGCCAAGGTTCCGGGGGCCTGTCTGCCTTCCTTGGGGATGCTAGCGAGAGCCACGCAGAATCCAAGGCCTTTCCCCCAGTGCATCTGCAAAGGCCCCCAAGCGCGTCCCTTGGGAAGCACCCGCCTCACCAGGAACCCTCCAGGCTCACCTCACTCCCAGTCGCTGACGGCAGAGTCGTGGCCAGCCCGTGCCCCCGCTCCCACCCCGTGCACACACAGGGACATCCATCAGGCTGCCCGGCTGCCAGCCCCGCCCGCCCATGCCCGAGAGCCTGCCTTGGCCACCCACTTGGGCCTGCCTGTTTCTCCATCTCCAGGAAGCTCTTCCTGCCTGGCCCTGGGCCTCAGGTCGTGAGTCAAGGTGATTTTGCTGGGCCCGACTCAGCTGCCAGGAATTAAGCACTGGCCATGGGGAAGGAGTGCTGGGACAACCCCCCCCCCACCCCCCCCGCCTGCCCGCCTCTCTCCCGGGCTACTTTGTCCCTTTGGAAAGTCTCCCCGGTGTCTGGAAACTCTGTTTCTGACTTTGGGGAAACATAATCCTACGAGCCGCCTCAGAGCGGGGCTGTGGCTCAGGAAAAGTCCAAAGTCTTCGGGCCTGGACAGTGCCTGGGGTTAGGTCAGTGTGCCCAGGGCCCTGGACAGCACAGGATGCGCGGGACTGGCCAGGACTGCTGTGACCTCTGCTCTCTGTAGCTTTGAAGAATAAGCACGACGGATTTCAGCACGGGGGAAAGGGAAGGAGTGAGTGTCAGGGCGGAGACACAGCGTTGGGGTGTCCGGGCCCCGCCTGCTGCCCCGTCTGTCTGCTCTGGCCGCCCCAGTTCAGCTCGGGGAAGCCCCCGTCTGAGCAGAGGGGGAGGGTGACCTGCTCGAGGCCAGCGGGGAGGGTGTTTCTGAGGGCTGAGCCCCGGGCTGCAGCCACCCACAGGCTCTCCTCCCGTGGGTAGGAGTCAGCTCCTCCCAGCCCCTCCTGGACACTGTCTGCCCCAGGCTGGCCTCTCGAGGGTCATGCCCCAGCTGAGCTGCTTCCCATCTAGAGTAACAGCCACGAATCTGCCCCCACAGCCGGAGACGCCCAGATCTGCCGCATCTCGGGATGGGGGACCCCCAGGGGATGCAAAAGAAGTCCACTCATAAGGCCGCCGACTGCTTCTGCCCTGCCTGGCCCCGAGCTCTCCCCATCCTTCTCATTCTCCTTCCTCGTTTTCAGATTAACGTCATTCAAAATACAAGCCAATCCCACAAACATCCTTGCTTGGAGAGACACACGTTTGGCCTTTGCGGGAAAGCTCCCCAGTGCCTGAGGAAGGGCTGGCGGAGGGCTCTCTCCGAGCCTCCCCCACATGCCCCGGTCAAACCGCGTGGAAGGAAGGGAGGAAGGAGGAGAGGGAGAAGGAAGGGGAGATTGCCAAGTGGAGAGAGAGAGTGGGCCTGGCCCACTCCCTGTGTGATCACGTGTGCATGCAGGGCTTTAAAGGGGTCGCGTCAAAAAGGGGCCCCTGGGACGGCCCTAACCCAGTACAGGAGACAGGACCCAGGCGCAGAGCATGTCCATAGGCTGTTCGGACAAAGGCCACACGACTAGACCAGTGTACTCCCTGGTCCCAGACTCCGGGCAGAGAGGACACGGCTTCTCTTGTCTGTCCCTGTCAGGCTATTCCGGCACAGCTGCACCGGCCAGCAGCTGAGGTTGGCCGCCCCTGAGGTGGGCCGGCAGCGCCCTGGTTCTGCCCATGCCCTCCCAGTCCGTCTGATGGTAGGACACATCGGGAGGCTTTGTGGGGGCCTGCGAGCACTTAGGGCACGAGGCTTCGAGTCCACCGCTATGTCGAGGCAGGTGGTCTTGCAAAAACCTCTGGAAGTTTCCACGGCCGCCTCTTCCTCAATCCTGGGCAGCCAAGCAAGCGAGGAACGCGCCTTCCTCCCCTGGCTCCAGGCCAGGGACACGAGCTGGAGAAGTGGCCTTTGTGAGCCTCCTGGCCACAGTCCAGCCCAGCCCCGGCTTTCAAAGACCGCTTCTCCCAGTCTCCGAGGGGAGAGGCCAGCGGGAGCGGCCCTGCCTCAGACTGCTCTGCTCCCGCCACCCCTGGCCCCGAGGGCCCACCGCTGGGAGGGAGGCTCCAGGCAGCCCTCTGGTCACGCGCGGCTGGACAGTGAGGGGTCGGCCAGAGGCATCTCTCCCTGCCACGAGCCTTTTCTTCTCCAGAATGTCTACAGGGCAGCTCAGAGAGCAGGAATAAATAAGGGCTGTCCTGGGCGAACCAGCCACGATTCCTGTGATTTTTGCCCAGAACCCCCAGAGTCCCAGTGGACACCCTTGCAAAACCACGGGGCTCAAGTTTCTGAACTGCAGGACTCAGAGGGGGAGACTTACAACCCACAGCCAGCGGTCAGCAGGGGCAAGGGTGGGCCAGGAGGCTGGGGGGCCTGGAGGGGTGAGCAGGGGAGAGGGAGGGAGGGAGGGAGGGAGGAGGGCGTTGGCTGGAAAACACGGCTGGGGTGGCCTCTGCACACAGATGTCATGACCCAGAGCTCAGGGCCACGGAGCCCTCGCCCAGCCTTACTAGGGACACAGCACCTCGAGGGGCTGGAGGGAGCCCCCAAGGCGCCCGCCTGCATGCGGCATCCCGAGTGGCCCATGGGCCTTCCTGCGGAATCCATTAGCACCACGGCCGTCCCCGCTCTCCTCGGGAGCTCTCTGGCAGGCTAATCCCCGCATAGCTGGGAAGTGAAGTCATTGCTGCTTCTGCCTGTGGGCTGCCCAGGTACATCTGGTTTCTCTTAGTCTCCGCCGCTGAGCAGAAACACATGTGCGCATCTCAGAGGCGGGCGTCTGGGGAAGGGCCTCTGGGGTGGGCTGGGGGCGGAGGGACCCCAGCACCCCCTTGCCAGCGCGTGTTTCTTGGCACACCGTGTCCTGAGAGATGTTAATTAGGGCGGGGGGCGGGTCCAGCACGCTTGGCAATCCTTGCACGGCGCAGAGTAAGCTGAGCACCCGGGCATCCTTCAGAGCGGGGGATGGGTGGCCCTAAGGGAGACGGAGAAAGCGTCCCGTGTTTGGGGTGCTGTCACCCCTTCGTGGGGCTAGGGAGGAGCGCTCTCCTGGTGGACAGGAAGTGCGGTTCCAAAGGCTCCACTCAGGAATCTGCAGGGGTCTCCTCCCCCGCCCTGGGCAGTGGGACCGAGCCAGTCCCCCCGCCTCCCCTCTGCCGTCTTCCGAGGGTTCCCGTGGAGGCTGAGCCTTCTGTCTGAGGCCAGGCAGAGAGAGGGACGCCTTCTGCGGGAGAGCCTCACCCAGACAGGCCTCGAGGGCCCCTGCGCGGCTCACCCCCCTCAGCTGCAACCCAGCTTCTGCCAGAGCTGATGCCCCCAGGAGCCACACCCAGAGGCCCCTGAGCGCCCCCAGAAACACAGGCCGCTCCTGTTTGCAGAGCGGCACGGCAGCCCTGGACACTGCGCAGGCGCTGTGGGCGCAGGCTGCATCGTTTCCACATGAGGTCACACTGCATTCCTCCCCCATGGCCTCTCTGGAGAGCTGAGTTCTCAGTGGTGGCTGTCGTTACAAAGACACACAGTGAATGTGGGAAGGGAGGGGAGGGAGGGAATGTCTGCTGTCAGCCCGAGCCCGAGAACGGGCCGGGGTCCCGACACCCCCTTGGCGTGTACACAGCCCTGACAGCTACTCAAACAGAAACGTAACTGGTCACTTTTCAGAGGGGGGCTGGAGTGAAGTACCGCAGAGAGCACTTTCCTTGCACGTGGCCATCCCGGCATCCCCTACGGTCCCCGGAGCCCTCCAGGACTGATCCCTGAGCACAGAGCCAGGAGTCAGCCCTGAGCATCGACGGTCATGGCCCCAAAACAAAAATAAAGAAGTCATTGCTTTCTCTCAAGCAGTTCATGATATCATTTTTGCAGTAGATGGGAAGTTCTTCTGGCCCGAGTGTTTGCTACTCTGCGTGAGCCAAAGTACACGAGGTACACAGGCGCTAGGTAATTCTCTCTCCCGGGGGCCTGGCGGCAGATGACTAAGTTAGGCTCTGTGAACAGAAAGTCTGGAAGCTTCCAGCTTAGAGTGATGGTTGGGCCCGTGAGCCCGGCTGGAGCTGAGCCAGTCTCACCTGAGACACCTCAGACAGCGCAGGGAAGAGAAGGGCCAGGGCTCAGGGAGGTGGCGTGAGGGCCGTGCCACAGGGCCTTGCCACGTCCTGACTCAGCGCTGGGGCCTGTCCTGGCTGCATCCACTCAGTGACCCCGCCTGCCCCCACCGCACAGCCCTGCTGCTCCAGGCCTCAGAGTCGCAGGGATGCCTCTGGCTTGGCCGCCCTCCCTCGGCCGGCCCTGCTCCCGCCCCAGGAGCTCTTCAGGGCCAGCTGGCTCCAGCGGGATGGCCCGGGGGCCCGGGGCTCCTGTCGGGCTCAGCCACAGGCGTCCTCGCTGAGAACTCGGCCAGCTGGGCCCCTGGCCCCACAGGTGGCTCCCGGCTCCACTCGGGGAGGACATGAGAGAAGGCGCAGGAGCCCGGCACTGCCAGAGGACTAGCCCATGACCTCGGAGCCGGCCTGCAGGTCACCAAGGACTGGCCAGAACCAGCACCTTGGGCCCACGGCCTCTTGTGGAAACCTCTTTTCTGGAAAGAAATCTCTGCCTTTGTCAAAGGCGCTAGAAACTGCCCTGTGGGAAGGGCCTCCATCAGTCAGAGCGCCTGGGGAGAAAAAGGCCATGTACCGGGGCCCTGCGGGTGGCCTTTGAGGGCTTCCTGGAGGTGGTGTCGCGGGACTGCCTCCCTAGCAGGCTCACATAGAGCTCCACCCCGGCCGCCCCCTCAGGCCTGCAGCTCTGCCCCTGCAGGGGTGCCCTCAGGACAGACGGCCCCTCTGGCCCGGGGTTCTCACTGTCGGTGGGGCTGGGGCATGCTGGTGGCAGTAACCCCAGGGAATAGTACAGGAGCAGGAACAAAGGGCACTGCTTTTTGGACCTGGGACAATGGAGGAGGGGCCAGCTGGAGGGGTGAACTCCTCTCCGCTCTGCCGTCCACCCACTGGCAGTTCTGGTAGCAGCAGGGGAGGCAGCGATGTGTCAAGTCGAGCGATTAATTTTGCAGTGGATGCAAAATCAGGAGCCCCAGAGTGGGCGGGTCTACCTGCTTGGCTGGTGTCCAGGCGCCTGCGGGCTCTCAGCCCGGGCCTGGTGCTTTACCCCTCTGCCTGCCCCCCTGCAGACGGAGGTCAGCAGTCCGACGGGGCCTGGGCGGGAGCGGGACGGCCCGAGCAGAGGGCCTGGGCTGAGCTGAATGCAGGGATAGACACCGTGACAGGCCAGGCCTGAGGCAGGCTGGGACACTCTCCAGTGAAGGAGGAAAGACTTGGGGGGCCCACCCTGTCTCCCAGCCTCGGAGACCCGCCCCCAGTAGGGGACAGACTGGCCAGGGTGGCCCAGGATGGAAAGAAGAGAAAGGGCAGGGGCTGGGGAGTCCTCGGGGCGGCTCCACTGGAGACTCCCCACCACCTGAGCTGGGGGCCCAGCACCCTCTTTCCGCACGGGGCAGCCCACTGATCCTTAGCCCCGCGTACCTCAGCGCCTGAGGACCCCTTGCAAAGGACACTCCTGCCCTCCCCAGCCGAGGGCGCGTCCGTGCCCAGCCCATGGCACCCGTCTCCACAGCGTGGCGCCAGCCTCACGCCTGGAGAGGGAGGCACCGAGCCTGGGGCCAGGAAGTGTGGCCAGACTCCAAGCCCCACACGCAGCCCACAGGCTTCTCCTCACACCTGGGTCCTGACCACTATGCTCACCAGACGGCCCCCCCGGTGGCCCTGTCCCTGCGGGGACGCTCTGGCACAGTGGAGTGTGTAGCCACTGTGCGTGGGGCTCTCCCTGGGCACAGAGTCGGGCACATGAGGTCCCAGCCGCCTTCTGGGGTCAGGGGCACTGGAGGACACGGAAACTGCCCACAGCCTTTCAGAGACCAAGGCCGCCCCTCTGCCCCGGGGGGTCAGCCTATGGCCAGGCCCCTCTAGGGGAGACCCCGGGCCCGCCAAGGGACCCGTCCTTATCTTCTGACATACACCGACATCCAGCATCCTGCCAGGTCCCGGGGCCACGGGTGTCCCAGAGAAGTGGGCTGACACTGCCGGCGCCACGTGAGTGGGCTCTGGAAGGACTCAGAGACGGGTCACACAGCAGGACCCCCGGGACACAGCGCATCCAGCAGGTGCACAATAACGGCCCATACACACGCACACATGCCACTCACACACACACACAGATACTCACATTCATACATCATACGTATTCCCACATGCTCACTCCAACTCACAAATACACACGCATGCATAAACACACACACAGACAGGCATATACTCGCCCACTCTTACACACATGCTCATGTATGTGTGTGGTCACATGTGTGCACATACACACATGCACGTGTGTGCCCAACCATGCACACGCGTGCATGCTCACACAGGCAGCCAGCTCCAGTCCTAGAAGGAGCAGCTCCATCTCCAGGGTCCCATTCCAGCCCGGCTCCATGTCAGGAGCCTCTGAGCAGAGGAAGCGCCTCTTGCTCACCACACTCACACACATGCATGTGCACACTCACATGTATACAGGTACACACGTGCACACACGTGGTCCTCAGAAACAGCCTTTGCCCTTGCCCCATGGAAACCCCTGCAAAGTGAGAAGGCAAAGATGGGCAGGACCTGCACCCCTGTCCAGTGCCCCGTCACCTGAGGTTGTGCCCAACCTTACCCACAAAGGTCACGCTTTCTGCATCTGCTCCAGGCCTCGGAGTCACAGGGATGCCTCTGGCTTGGCCACCCTCCACCCACCGGCCTCCACCCACTTGGGGACTGAACATGCCATGGCTCCTTCCGCCCGCTCTCCTGGTCCCTCCCCTGGCAGCGGTCTCAGCCCCGACCACCCTCCCGGCACACATGTGGGGCCAGGGAGAAATCAAAGGGTGGCTGGGGCAGGAGCGGGCAGGTCTGCAGGGCAAGCAAGGGGTTTCACTGCCCCGGCCACTGGGGAGACAGATTCCCAGCCCCCACCCCGAGCGGTGGCCCTCGGGGTCCGCAACCAGGCCCCCCGAGTCCACACACAGCCGTCTCTCTGAGCAGCCAGATGCTCTGCAGTTTGTGCTTCATCACAATTCAGCGAAAGGGACATAAATAAATAAAGGAAACTGCCCGGCTCTTGCCTCCTGACGGTCTGCACGCAGACCCTTCCGGAGGAGCAATGGCTGCGCGGACGCTAGCCCGAGGAAGGATGTTCTGTCAGATATCATTGCTAGTTGCATTCTGGAAAAAAAAAAAATCAAGGGGGTTGAGGACACTGTCGTGATTTCCATCAGCCCCAGGAGGCCTCCTGTGTTTCAGCGCGGGTTTATTTGTTTGTTTTTGCCACTGTGTCAGTGTCTGCGACTGGGAACACGCTCGCTCGCAGCTCGAGAGCCCCCGTTGGAGAGCAGTGTTTGGAAACACGGCTTTGTCGTTTCTCTCAGCTGGGCTGCTATCGCGGGATCTTGGGTTTTCATATGGATTCCTGCTTTGCCATCGCTCTCCCGTCTCGGCGCGGCTAATCAGCCTGGCGGACATATGGAACTGCTCACACTTAGAGCAGCTCCGGGCAGGCAGGCTCAGGGAAACATGCCCCTCACCTTTGGGCGGAGTTCCAGATTCCATTCGGCCTCCTGGGGCAACCTCCAGCGGCTCAAGCCTAACCCGCAGCAACGCTGAGGGGCCTGAGGCTTCAGTCTGGGGGCTGCTCAGCTGGTCCATCTGTCTGCGTCTGTGGCTGTGTGACCTCGCCATCTTCTATCCCTCTCTGATCTCCTGCAACTGTCAAGGGGTAGGAACAGGAAACGCACTGAGAAGGCCAGAACCAGGGGTCCCCCTGCTCACCAGGCCCCTCCGCCTGGGAAGACAGCCAGTGGTGTCCACAGGGGGACTGCGCAGGCAGGGACAAGTGGGGTCCGTGGAAGCAGGCCCGACTCCCTGCGCACAGTACCTGCCCATGGGCTGTGAGAAGGCCCGCCTGCCAGGCCAGGGCCCACGTGCAACGGGAGGGCCATGGGTGACCACTGCACCGCGGCGCCAAGAGAGAATGCCCCTCTCTGTCCAGGCCCTCAGTTGCCAGACGAGTCCTGAGTCCTGGGCGTAACTGAACGAGGACTGGAGCCTTTGCAGGACGGGGCTCCGGGCAGTGCCGGCCCGATGGCTCTGAAGCAGTCGCAGGGCTTGTCTGACGCCCTTTTCCCGAAGTCTGGTGGCCCGGGGCGTGCAAAGCCAAGAACTTTTCATTGGCCTTGCTGACTGCCCCAGGGCTGCACGAAGCTCAGCCCGAGCCCCTCTGGAACTGAGGCGCCCAGAAAGGTTCTGGAGAGGAGGAGTGGGGGGGGGAGGGCGGGGGGGAGCTGGGCACAGGCCTCTTCCCGCTCTTGGGCTTCACGGCGCCGTGGTGGACACTCCTGGGAGTGAGGTCTGCCGCAGGGCCCAGCACTGAGCAACTCACACACAGGGTCTCTTCGTGAGAATGTGCCGGGGGGTGGGGGTGGACAGTTCTGGGTTGAAGGCCCCTGCACATGCCCCCGCCCCATACCCACCCAAACCCAGTCGCTTCCCCGCAGTGGACGGAGCCCCGGGGGCCAGGGGGAGAAGCAGCGAGGCAGCCCTGGCCGTGTCCGTGCAGCCAGATGGCCATCTGTGCAGCTCGGCCTCCCCGGGCTGCCGAGAAAGGAAGTATGAAAGCAAAGCAAAAAGGAAGTATGAAAGCAAAGTATGAAAGCAAAGTCAGATGAGGTGGGACCCGGCCAAGTCTCTCTGCAGCGCCCCAAAACACGTTCCCCGCCGAGACCTGCGCTGGCACACACACGAGTGCACGCGTGTGCGGGGCTCACGGGAAGGCACAGCTCACCCCGGCCCACGGAAGGCCACGGCCCGGCGGCAGGAGCCTCGCCAGAGCCCCGGCCCACGCCGTTCGCTCGTGGAGCTGTGGGAGAGCCCACCTAGCCGCCGGGCTGTGGTGGGCGGCCCCAAGCGTGAGAGTCGGGGAGCAGGTCACAGCCCCTCCAGCCCCTCTTCTCTGCAGACTCAGCTGGCCCAGCTGTAAAATGGGTCCCACCTACCCTCATTGAATAGCTCTTTGTCGACTAGCAGACCCGAGCATGAGTCACAGCCTCTTGCCTTCCACGGAAGCTTCCAGAGTTGAACAGAAGCCTTTCAGTCTGCATCAGCTGTGCGGGTGCTCACACTCGCTCTCCAGGCTGGCGGCTGGTGCCGGCAGGGCTGGCGGAGCTCAGATGTTGGGAGACACACAGGCGGGCCCGACACGTTGCTCCAGCTCGCCGCCTCCCTCCTGCCCGTGGACCACCGCCCAGCTAGCCTGACCCTCGTGAACCTTGTGGTGAGGGAGGGGAGTTAGTGTGCTGGGGAGAGGGCGGCGGGTACAGTGGGGATGGGTGTGTGCTGGAATTACGTGCATGAGAACCATTCTTAATAGCATTGTAAAGCACAGAACCTCAAGCAATAATTGTTTTAAATAAATAAAGGAAGCAAACAAATTAAAACTACTTTAAATAATTTGGGGCAGAGAAAGGTGATAGAAAATTAAAAAAAAAAAAAAAAAACACCACCATGTTGCTTGCTTGCCCTGTGCTCCTGTCACTCTGCTTCTAGGATTGCACCCTGGTCCGGGAATGTTCCAGTGCAGCTCAGGCCTGCCCCAGTCTTCTCTCAGGACAATGAACCCACATTACTCAGCCAGGAGGGGGCCAGGGACCCCCACTGAGCCAGAGCTGGGGGTTGGCACAGATGGGGTTCCCTTTTCTGCCAGGAAAGGAAACAGCCAAGAACCCTGGGGCTTCCTGAAGGAACCGGGCACCAGAAGCTCCTGCTTCCTGAGCATCTGCCAAGGGCACGAACCACCGGGGCCTGGCCTGGCCAGATCCCGGAACAGACGGCAGCACGGAGCCAGCCCAGGATGGCGGGACATGGCTTCCTGGCCAACAGCTCCCCACCTCTCCGTCCCCGACTTGCCCGCTGCTCCCCATGTCCCTCCCCTTCTGTGGCTCCAATATGCTGTAGAACAGAGCTGGGAGGCAGGTTGGTCCAGGGACATGCCAGCACTGCGCGGGTCCTAATGAAGCAGACTCTGGCAAAGGTGCTGGGCACCACCAGCTCCCCGCTCTGCTTCTGCTTCCCTTCAGTACGCTCCATGCAAACATGCGCCAGGACCCCGGTTGCCTTGGGGTAAGCCCTGGGCCCCAGGTCCCGCTGATAATCACCCCATCCTCCATGCGCGGGGCTGGGGATGGACGAAGCAGAGGGTCCACTTTGAACGCAGACAGTGAACAAACAGGGACAAGAATTGAACAGATGAACACCTGGGAAACGTCCTTAGAGACGCGCCAGCAGACAGACCTAGAACATGGCGGGGAACAGCAAAGTCACCAGTGACAATCACTACAGACAGGAAGATCAGGGATGGAGCATTTGCCGGTGAGAGTGGGAGGAGAAACAGAATGTCCGACCTGGCTCTGAGGAGCTCCTATAAGATACTCAGCAACTCTCAGCAGAGACACAGAGGAACCCGCAGCCCAGCCCCGCTGAGCCCCTCACCGCAAGTGGTGGAGGCTGGCATGGCCCGAGATCAGACACTCACCAACGGGCACTTCCTGACAAATGCACACGGCTCAGCCTAACCCCTCTGGGAAAGCATCAGACAAGGCCGGGCAGTGCTCAGTGTCCGGGCACCACACAGAGGGTCAGCTGATCAGAAGGGCGAGGGCACATGGTCAGGACTGCCACGGGAGAGGACAGAGACAGTATGGGGAGAAGCCCGTTAGGAACAGCAGTTCCTATACTAAGTTTCTGGTTTTCCAGAGCTGCCAACGATTTAAGGAACGAACATTAGCAACAGCCAAGGAACACAGAAGTCTCTCCTATAGGGAAACTTCATTTTCAGAGGAAAAAGTGAGGGACTAAGAGATAGTATCGTGGGTAAAGTGTTACCCCAACTCATCAGAAAGTCCCTGAGCCCTGCCAGGAGTGAGCCCTGAGCACAGAGCCAGGAGTAAATCCTGAGCACCACCAGGTGTGACCCCCACCAACACCATCACCAAATAAACAGCGAAAAGAGAAAGCTGAAACGTCTGCCCTGCATTCATTTCTCTAGGGCTCCGCATGAAGCCAATTGAGAGCTGACGGCGTCTCCTTTCAGGGACTCCTTTGATAACTGGGGCCTCCTGGGTTTTATAGACACAGTTTCACCGAATTATATCGTGGCCCCAACCCCGTCCAAGCACAGGGAGGGTGGTGGTCCCAGCCCGGGGGTGCTTCATGCCAGATACTCAGGCCCTGGACCTGGCCACCCGTATAAACAGTGTGTCACTCCAGACGGCTCCAACCTTGCCCTGAGGATTGAGCGTGCGGCCCCCGCAGCACCCTCCGGAAGTGGCCACCTTAGTGTCACTCTCTGTCTATCTCTATGACCACCAGGAGAAGGCCAGAGAGCAGCGTGTGCAGTGGACAGAGAAGCAGAGAGGAGTGTTGGCATCAGCCTGAAATCCTGAACTGGGCACGGCGGAGGGATGCTGAGGAGCACTGGAGAGTTAGGCAGGAAAGGGTCCTGAGCTGCTCTAATTCCCTGCTCACTAGGTCTGGTCCCTGGGCAGAAACAGCTGCGATCCCCAGGTCTGACCAAGCCAAGGTCACCTCTAAAACCAGAGGCTGTACGGGACTAACTCGCGGTGGTAGGGCACTAGCCCTGCATGCAGCGGGCCCTGAGTTGGATCCAGGCACAGCTTGCCTCCCACGCTGACAAGTGTGTTTGCTGCCCGCCCCTAGGCCCTGCCCACTCCTCTAGCCACAGCAACGTTGTCTCTCTGGTCCTATGCCAGACAAATGTGGCTGCATCCCTGAGTACGGCTTGGTAGATCCTTCCTCCAGCCAAAAATAATAACAATAATAAAAAGATAAGGAAGAGAGAGAAGGGGGAAAGAGAGAAAAAGGGAGGGGAGGAGAGGGGAGGGGAGGGGAGGAGAAGGGAGGGGAGGGGAAGAAAGAAAGGAAAGGGAAAGAGAAGAGTCGAGGAGAGAGAGAAAAAAGGAAAGGGAGAGGAAAAGGAAGGGGAGAAAGGAGGAGCGAGCTTCGCCTAATGATCTCACCAAGGAATTTTCGAACCCTGGGATTTTGCACATAAATCGATAAGCCCCCAAGTGCTACTGAGCGCCTCAGTGGGGGCACTGCTGCCCCTCTGGCGTGGTGAGAGCACTGCTGTTTGCAAATGCACGGAGTGATCGAGCCCCGCCGGGGAGACCTGGAGATGGAATCGCGCACGCGTGGACGGAACATGCCCCACGGAGCACCAGAGTGCTGACGGCTGCTAAATGCCAGAATTCTCACCAACTTGCTCGAAGTCAATCGATGACTCACACCAGGTCTATATGTGAGCACTTCTGGGGTAATAAGGCTGATTGAACCTATTCTAGGACTGCGGAAAGTTTTGCATAGCGGATGGCCTGCTCCAGTCTGAGGATGCACAGCGTGCAGCCAAGCCGCGCAGGCCCCTGCCAAGGTCGCAGGGGTCTGGACGCCGGCGAGAGCCCCGGGGTAAGAGAAGCACCTCCCATGTCCTTCGTGCTGTACTGGGCTTTCAGCAGGGGGCTTTGCCTGCATTTGCTTCTAACTGGTCCTACTTTAGCGGTTTTCATTGTAAATTGAGAGGGGTAAATGAGGTTAATGTTTTTCAAGGATGTACATTAGAACACCCTGAACACAAAATTTAAATGCCAACGTCTATACTCTGACCAATGATTTCAGACTCCCAGGAGTGAGTCCACTGGTCTTTTTGCAAAGCAAGCCTACAACTTTGTCTTCTTTCAGTCCTAACAGAGTAACTGGGACCAGTTTTTTTCATCTGACTTGGCTCCCTATTGCTGTTTTAGCAAATCCCCACTGACTTAGTGGCTTAAACAATATTAACGTCTTGGGCCAGAGAGATGGTGCAGGAGTAAGGTGTTTGCTTTGCATGCATGTGACCTTGCTGGGTTCGTTCCCCAGCAGCCCATATAGTCCTTGAGAACTACCAGGAGTGATCCCTCGGCACTTCAAGGTGTGGCCAAGCAAAACCCAAAAAAGCAACATTAGTGCCCTGCCAAATAGGTGTGAGGTTAAAAATGTAAAATTGGGGGCCAGAGAGGACAGTACTGGGGCTAAGATTCATGCCTTGCATATGGACAACCAATGGCTGTCCACCTCTGGTGCCCCAAGCATCAATGGCCCATGGTCTCCTGAGCCAGTGCAGCCCTAGAGCAGCCCTACAGGCCTCCAAGCACCTCTGGCATGCCCACATAGCCCCAACACCACGGGCCCGAGCAGCCCTGCATCCTTGCTCCTTGCATGGAACCACATCCTGGTTGGCAAAACCACATGGAGGGGTCTCCTGGCCTCCTGAGCATTGCTCAGACCCCAGAAATCTGAAGCAAGTCTCAAGGGGCTAAATGTTAAGCCCTCAGAGGGGCTTCATTACTACTGAAAGCTGTAGCAAAGAATTGTTTCTGTGCTTTTTGAAGCTTCTAGAAGCTCTCTCCTTCCCCTAACTCACATTTTCCTTCCTTCTTTTTCAAATCCAGACCCTTCATATACTACATCCTGTTCTGCTGCTGCTTCTTTCCTCTCTCCTACTTTCAGGATGCTTGTGATTACCACCTGGATAATCCAAAATAGGCTTCTCATTTTAAAGGCAGTTGATTAGCGACCTTAATTCACCTGTAATCGTCGTTGCTCTTTGCCGCAGAGCCTGATTTACTCACTGCTAGCAGTGATGAGGAGGCAGATACCTGTGAGGGGCCATTCACAGTGTCCAAGCAATTGGGAAAGGCATTTAAATAATGTAAAACACGTTCTCAAGACATTGAGCTCACAGTATTGGTACTTCAGTCCTCAAAAGGGGAAAGAGGCTGCTATAATTCCAGAAGCATCGGGCGGGCTTGGTAAAGCCTGAGTGGGGTTCAAGCAGCATGGCAGGAGTGGAGAATAGGCCGACTGAGGTACCGCAACTGTGGGACTGAAGAGGGGATGCTGTGAAAGGGGGTGGAGTGAGCACCCTCTGCCTTTCACTGAGTTGTGGCTAGAGAGGAAGCTGCCTCAGGAAGTTAGGCAATAAGCAAAGAAGGGAAAACCGAGAGAAAAGCTGCAAGCTCAGCAAATACTGAAGTTCGGGATTGAGACACACTTGAGTTCTAGCCAGAGGGATGGAGAAACATAGCTGAACATGGAGGGCATCCAGGAGGAGTCCCACAAACGCCTCTCCTCAGTGGCGGCACGAGGCTAATCCTGGAGTAAAGCCTTCGCCAGACTCTACAAAGCCTAGAAACAAGCCTCAAACATCCATGATGTTTCAGAGTACTCTGATTTCTAGAACACAGCTCAGCATGTTTCAGTGAAAAACCAACAACCGGGCACTCAATAACCTCCCATACAAAATGTACAAAATCTAATTTAAAATAGTTAAGCAAATATAAAAAATAGAGTCCAACCAATATAATGAGCCTATAGAATCAATCTTTGGAATCACAGAGGTGATGAAATTAAAATTAAATCTAAAGCGTCTTACAAACAACTATTATATATACTTTCAAGGCTAAATGACTAAATAAAACCATAAACTATCCAGAGTTTTAAATTGCAATATCAAAAACCCCTGAAAATTCACTGGACAGATTTACAAGCAGATTAGACACTGCAAAATAAAACATCAGTGAAACTGGATAAAGCTTGAGACTCTCAAGAAAGGTAAGGATAGAAATAAAAGCTGATTAGTTAAGCTGATTCAACAACATGGAAGACAATACTAAGTAGTGTGTGATAATTTGTATAATTTGGAATCCCCAAAGTAAAAGAAGACGATATCAAAATATTTAAAGAAATAACAGCTGAGAGTTTTCTATGCTGCATTAAAAGTATAGACTAGGATAACCCCCCACCAAAAAAATCAAACTCCAAGGTTAGTAGAAACAAACAAAAACACATCAAATCATAACATAATCAAGTTCATGAAAACCAGTGATAAAGAGAAAATCTTAAAATTAGTCAGAGAAAATGCCAGCCATGGTCCATAGAGGAACCTAACTAAAATACTACAAAGACTATTCAGCAAAGCTGTGTGAGCCAACAGACAAGAGAATATCATAATGCATAGAAAGGAAAAGTGACTAGTAATCTGGTCTACTTACTATTAACTAGACTATTACTCTAGTCTAATTAATTCTTCAAACATAAAAATGAAATAAAGAATTTGCAGGGCTGGAGAGATAGTACAGTGGGTAGGGAGCCCTTCATGCACACAGCCAGAGCCTGGGCTCAATCCCTGGCACCCCATATGGTCCCTGAGCACATCAGGAGTGATACCTGAGTGCAGCCAGGTGTAACCCCCCCCCAAAAAAAGAAAAATGTTTAGATAATCAAAAGCCAAGAAATTTATTGTGACTAGCAGACTTCACTGCAATAACTACCAGATGAAGCTGTTCTGGCCAATAAAAATTGCATCTACACAAATGACTGAAGAAGACTTGAGAAATACATAGACTTTTTAAAAAGTTACACGCCTTCCCATTTTTCATTTTGTTTTAAAGATAATCAATTATTTAACACAAAATAGTAATGTCTAATTTATAATATGCACTGTTGTCCCATTGTTTATCTATTTGCTCGAGCGGGCACCAGTAACATCTCCATTGTGAGACTTGTTGTTACTGGTTTTGGCATATCGAATACGCCATGGGGAGCTTGCCAGGTTCTGTTGTGCGGGCAGGATACTCTCAGTAGCTTGCTGGCTCTCTGTGCAGAGAGGAATTGAACCCAGAGGAATTGAACCCAGGTCGACCGCGTGCAGGGCAAACGCCCTGCCACTGTGCTATTGCTCCAGTCCCCTATAAGTAAATATGCAACAGTGTCAGCACAAAGGACACAAGAGCGTCAACTCTAGTACGATGGAATTCTTACATCAAACATGAAGAGGTAAACTAAGTTTAACAGATGATTTATGAACTCTAGGGCAATGGCTAAAATCCTAAAGCAAAGATAAGGATGTAGCTCCCTGGAGCACGTTATTTGCTCTTGCAAAGTGGTAGACACTTGTTTTGTATGTGTGAAGCCCTCAATTTAATACCTGGTAGGAGGGAGGGCAGGAGGGAGGGAGGGAGGGAGGGAAGAAGGAAGGAAGGAAGGAAGGAAGGAAGGAAGGAAGGAAGGAAGGAAGGAAGGAAGGAAGGAAGGAAGGAAGGAAGGAAGGAAGGAAGGAAGGAAGGAAGGAAGGGAGAGAGGGAGGTAGGGAAGGAGGGAGGGGGGAGGGAGGGAGGGAGGGAGGGAGGGAGGGAGGGAGGGAGGGAGGGAGGGAGGGAGGGAGGGAGGGAGGGAGGAAGGGCAGACTGGTTTTAAGAAAAGGTTCATGGGGGTATGGTGCTGCCAGCAGGTCAACCTGTACCTGTGGGGCGAGTTCATCAGCAGCCTGATGGCGCCTTCAGGCTTCCAGACACCCCCAAATTGCTTCTGTGCCTTTGGCCAGATCCCAACAACTTGGGGCCAAGTTTGCCAAGAATTAAGTGGCCAAAAGTTAGGTATGTGGGAGACTCACCCACAAACCACCTCTGGCTCAGCTATATAAGCTCATTTGTTGGCCTTATTTCAGAGACCCATAAATCTCAAAAGACATCAAAAGATGCAGTTAGGGCCTATAGTGCAGAGGTAGGTAGGGACCCATAACTGAGAGCCCCAGGCTCGCCTGGATCAGGACTCAGCCTCCTCCCCACAAGTTCCCAGATTTCCAGTAGCTTGGCAGTTACACCCTCAAACTGTCCCTGGCGCCATGTAATCTCATCAGTGGCCAAGACCCAGAGACTATAAACTAAAGCTCCCGGAAGAGAATGACACAATTTCCTGGACATTATATTCTACCCATAACAAGCAATACAAAACAAATCGTCTAGCATTGCCTTTTCAGCAGGTTTGAGTGGTGGTGAGACTAGTGTCGAAATATTGAATGTAACCAAAGTAGAGGGAGTATTGGGGGAATTGTCTGCCACACAAGCAGGGGAAGGGTTGGAACGGGGCGGGGGGTGGGGGAGAATACTGGAGATTTTGGTGGTGGAAAGTGTGCACTGGTGAAAGGATGGGTGTTTGATGTTTACATGACCAAAGCTCAAGCATCAAAGCTTTGTAGCTGTATCTCACGGTGAATAAAAAAAAGGGGGGGGATAATAATAAAATAAAGTTAACATTCAGAATAGAATTTTTAAAAAAGTAATGTGGTCCGGACTGCCGCCCTAGTGGCCGGCACGCCGCCCCCAAGCACTGCAGCATTCTGTCTTCCTGCACAGGTGTGTGCTATTGTGGGGAAAGGGGTGTGGCCTAGGCAAAAAGTGGGCGTGGCCTATTTTTGGCTGCAGATATTCTCCTAAAACCCATCAATATGTTGTTTCATCTCAACCTTCATTACCTATGTCATGTCCAAGAGTAACATCCTAGCTATCCATAAACAGTCGAACAATAAAACACAAGACTTCACATAAGGGTTAAAAGAACATCTGAGCCCACCGCTGCCAAGATGTGACCCTGGGGGCCGCACACGAGTGCGGCTCCTCTGCAGCTGCATGAGCGTGAATCCAGACCCAGCTGAACCAACTTCAACATGAGCAGCTCCTTGCAGATTGTCTCCAGCCTGAGAACTAAGCCACGACCCCATGCCCGCCCAGGAGGGGAAAGGTATTTCTCTCTCTCACCTGTCCCTTCCCGGGGATGAAGGGCGTGGGGACCGCCATATTATATATAAAGACCACGAATAGGGTTTACAAGCTTGCAATGATCGAATATCCGGAAGAAATCTCCCTGGACTTAGTTGTTAAAGTACAGAAATACAAAATCGCGTGGCCGCAGTAGCGGCTGCGCAACCTCATTTCTCTTCACAACAGGTCTGACTCTAGTGGGGTGCTCCTAATAATAATGGTGAGGTTTGTGTTGAAATATTGAATGTAACCAAAGTAAATAGAAAGTAAAGTGAAATTTATCAGTTACAAGGGGGGGTGCGGGGGTGGGCAGGATGGGAAGTGTACCATGGGTTTGTTTTTTTTTTTTTGTCTTTGGTGGTGGGATATGGGCACTGCTGAAGGGATGGTTGTTTCAGCATTGTATGACTAAGACTTAAGCCTGAAAGCATTGTAATTTTCTACATGGTGATTCAATAAAATAAAATTTAAAAAAATAATAAAAAAAATAAAAGAACATCTGAGTGGGAGGCCTTGTTCTAGAAGGGGAAAATAAAAAGGGAAGCACCACTGACCGAGCCCATCCACAATCCTTTTTCGCAACAAGAGGGAACAGGGATACTTATTTTGAAGGTCCCTCTTCCATACCACCACAACAACATGAAGAAACAGCGCAAATCCCCACCACAAGCAGAGGACGATGAAAGGAGTCCAGAAACCTCAATAGGCGTTTCCTGCAAACTTCAGCTCTCTGATAAAGAATTCAGAGTTGAAATCCTCAAGATGTTCAATGAACTCAATGGAAAGATGGACAGGTTAAAGGAGGACCTGACAGAAACAGTACAACAGACAACCAAGAAAATACAGGAAGAAATGAGAACAGAAATAAAAAACCTACAAAAAAAAATGAAGGATTCAGTAGATGAAATGAAAAACTCTGTGGCTGCCCTCAATAATAGAATGACTGCAGCAGAAGACAGAATCAGTGAGCTTGAAGATGAGCTGCAAGAAGCCTACAGGCAACAACAAACAATGGAAAGAGACCTTAAAATAGCTCTAGGGCGACTCAGAGTCCTAGAGGATGATTTCAAGAGGAACATTGGAATCACTGCAGTACCAGAAGGACAGGGAACCAACCCCAACGAAAAAGCCACAGTCAAACAAATCATTGCTGAAAAGTTCCCAGAGCTGGAGAATGCAGGCATCCAGATTCAAGGAGCCAGAAGGGTGCCAGCTAAAAAAGACCCTAACAGAAAAACCCCAAGACATATCATAGTTACAGTGATGGACGTCATGGATAGAGACACAATACTGCAAGCAGCAAGGTCGAAGAAGGAAATCGCATACAAAGGAGTACTCCTTAGATTCACAGCAGACCTATCAGAGGAAACCCTCCAAGCCCAAAGGCAGTGGTGGGATATAGTGAAAAAACTCAATGAAATGAACACTTCACCAAGAATACTTTATCCAGCTAAATTCTCATTCAAACTCGAAGAAATGATACACTATTTTGGGGATAAACAACAGCTCAGGAACTTCATAGACTCAAAACCAAACCTAAAAGAAGGACTAAAGGGGCTATTGTAAGATAAGAAGAAACCCTATAAGCACAACAAACCCTTACAGAAAGATGGCGCAAAATCCCATAACTATGATCTCTCTCAATGTCAATGGTCTAAATTCATCAGTTAAGAGACACAGAGTGGCAAAATGGATTCAGAGATTCAGAGACTAAACCCAACATTTTGCTGCCTGCAAGAAACACATCTGAATAACCAGAACAAACACAGACTCAAAGTCAAAGGATGGAAAACAATCCTGCAAGCAAACAACTCTCTCAAAAAAGCTGTGCTGGCCTTACTAGTATTGAACAACATAGATTTCAGGTTAAAAAGCATTAGAAAGGATAGGGAAGGCCATTTTTTATTAATCAAGGGATATGTACAGCAGAAAGAAATCACACTCCTAAACATGTATGCACCCAATGAGGGACCAGCCAAATTCCTACAACAACTGCTAACAGACCTTAAGAAGGACATCTCGAGCAAACAATAGTAATTGGAGACTTCAAAACTGCCCTATCACACCCATGGATAGATCAATAAGATTAAAACCCACCAAGGAAATACTGGCCTTGAAGAAAGAAATAGAAGAGATACAGCATATATATATATATATATATATATATATATACATATATATGGCTTTATATTCCAAATAAAGGGAATACACATTCTTTTCCAGTGCACACGGAACATTTTCCAGAACAGACCATGTGCTGGGCCACACAACATACCTCAACAGAATCAGGAAGATAGACATTGTATCAGCTATCTTTTCAGACCATTATGCACTGAAGATAGAAGTTAACCATACACAGCCACAGAAAACCAAATCAAACACCTGGAAATTAAACAGCTCGGTGTTGAACAATGAGTGGGTCAGAAAGGAAATCAAGGAAGAAGTCAAAAGGTACCTGGAAACAAATGAGAATGAAGACACGAGCTACCAGAACCTGTGGGACGCAGCTAAAGCCGTGTTAAGGGGAAAATTTATAGCTCTGCAAGCATTCCTCAGGAAGGAAGAAAGGGCCCATATAAATAACTTGACTTCACAGCTTAAGATTATAGAAAAGGACCAACAAAAGGAGCCCAAACCAGACAGAAAAAAAGAGATAATAAAACTTAGGGCAGAAATCAACGACATGGAAAACCATAAGACAATCCAAAAGATCAATGAAACCAAGAGCTGGTTCTTCAAGAAAGTAAACAAAATTGATAAACCATTAGCAAGACTCACAAAGAAAGAAAGAGAGAGAACCCTTATAAACAGAATCAGAAATTAAAAGGGGGCATCACAACAGAAACCAAAGAAATTCAAAAGATTTTCAGAGACTACTTTGAAAAGCTGTATGCCATGAAACAAGAGAACCTAGAAGAAATGGATAAATTCCTGGATTCCTACAATCTCCCAAGGCTGAATCAAGAAGACGAGGAATACCTGAGTAGTCCTATTAATATCAAGGAAATTGAAACTGTAATCAAAAGTCTTCCCCAAAACAAAAGCCCAGGTCCAGATGGGTTCACTAGCAAATTCTTCCAAACATTTAAAGAGGACCTGTTGCTAGTTCTTCTCAAGCTTTTCCAGGAAATTGAAAAAACAGAAACTCTCCCAGTTTCTACGAGGCTCATGTCTCCCTAATACCAAAAGCAAACAAAGACACCACAAAAAAAGAAAACTACAGGCCAATATTTCTGATGAACACGGATGCAAAGATTCTCAACAAAATATTAGAAAACAGAATTCAACATCTCATCAAAAAGATCATACACCACGACCAAGTGGGATTCATCCTGAGGATGCAAGGATGGTTTTACATTTGGGAATCAATCAACATAATCCATCATATCAACAAAAGGAAAGATAAGAACCATATGATCATATCAATAGATGCAGAGAAACATTTGACAAGATCCAGCACCCATTTATGATGAAAACTCTTGCCAAAATGGGTATAGAAGGAACTTTTCTCAATATAGTCAAAGCCATCTACTACAAGCCTACAGCAAGCATCATTCTCAATGGGGAAAAACTAAGATCCTTCCCTCTGAGATCAGGGACGATACAAGGATGCCCACTCTCTCCTCTCCTGTTTAATAGAGTACTGGAAGTACTTGCAATAGCGGTTCAGCAATAAAAAGGTATTAAGGGCATTCAGGTAGGAAAGGAAGAAATCAAACTCTCGCTATTTGCAGATGATATGATACTATACTTAGAGAACCCTAAAACCTCTACCAAGAAACTCTTAGAAACAATAGACTTGTATAGTAAAGTTGCAGGCTATAAAATCAATACCCAAAAGTCCATGACTTTTCTATACACAAATAATGAGAGAGAAGAAAGCGACATGATAAAAGCAATCCCATTCACAATTGTGTCTCAAACAATCAAATACCGTGAAATCAACTTAACTAAGGAGGTAAAGGACTTGTATAATGAAAACTACAAAATGCTACTTCAGGAAATAAAAGAGGACATGAGGAAATGGAAAGACATCCCCTGCTCATGGATTGGAAGAATTAATATTATCAAAATGGCAATTCTCCCCAAAGCATTGTACAAATTCAATGTGATCCCTGTAAGGATACCCTTGACATTCTTCAAAGAAATGGAGCAAGCACTCCTGAAATTCATATGGAACAATAAGCAACCACAAATAGCTAAATCAATTCTTGGGGAAAAGAAAATGGGAGGAATCAACCTCCCAACTTCAAACTCTACTACAAAGCGGTAGTAATTAAAACAGCATGGTACTGGAATAAAGGCAGAGCTGCAGACCAATAGAACAGGGTTGAATATTCTGACACACAACCCCAAATATACGATCATCTAATCTTTGATAAGGGAGCAAGAAATGTGAAGTGGAGCAAGGAAAGCATGTTTAACAAATTGTGCTGGCAAAACTGGACAGCTATATGCAAAAAATGGACTCAGATCTCCACCTATCACCATGTACAAAAGTCAGATCAAAATGGATTAAGACCTCAACATCAGACCAGAATCCATAAGGTGCATTGAAGACAAGGTCGGCAAAACCCTCCACGGCATTGTAGCCAACTGTATCTTCAAAGCTGACACACCACTGGCCAAGCAAGTGAAAACAGAGATAAATAAATGGGACTATCTCAAACTAAGAAGCTTCTGCACCTCAAAAGATACAGTGACCAAAGTACAAAGACACCATACAGAATGGGAAAGGATATTTACCCAATACCCATCCAATAAGGGGTTGATATCAAGGATATACAAGGCACTGGTTGAACTCCACAAGAAGAAAACTGCTGACCCGATCAAAAAATGGGGTGATGAAATAAACAGAAACTTCCCCAAAAAAGAAATCCGAATGGCTGAGAGGCACATGAAAAAATGCTAGATATCACTAATCATCAGGGAGATGCAGATCAAAACAACAATGAGATACCATCTCACACCACAGAGACTGGCCCACATCCAAAAAAAAAAAACAAAAGCAACCAGTGTTGGCACGGATGTGGGGAGAAAGGGACTCTTTTTCACTGCTGGTGAGAATGCCGACTTGTTCAGCCCTTTTGGTAAACAATATTGAGAATTCTCAAAAAATTAGAAATTGAGCTCCCATTTGACCCAGCAATACCACTCCTGGGAATATATTCTGGAGAGGCAAAAGGTATAGTAGAAATGACATTTGCATATCTATGTTCATTGCAGCACTGTTTACAATAGCCAAAATCTGGAAAAAACCGAGTGCCCAAAACCAGATGACTGGTTTAAGAAACTTTGGTACATCTACACAATGGAATACTATGCAGCTGTTAGAAAAGATGAAGTCATGAAATTTGCATATAAGTGGATTAAGATGGAAAGTATCATGTTAGTTGAAATGAGTCAGAAAGAAAGAGACAGACATAGACAGATTGCACTCATATGTGGAATATAAAGTAGCAGAGAGGTACAAGCTAGCAATGATGCAACCTCTGGCAGAAATTTCTCTGGACTTAGTTACTAAAAATACTAAAATACAGAAATCCAAAACCTTGTGGCTGTGATTGTGGCCGCACGACCTCATATCTCTTCATTCTCAGCAATGGAAAACAAATTATCAAATGCTTCCTTTCCAGCAGGTCTGACTTTGGTGGAGGGGGGGGGAACTCCAAACAATAATAGTGAGTTTTTTGTTTGAATGTAATCAAAGTAAAGAGAAAGTAAAGTGAAATTTATCAGCTACACAGGCGGGGGTGGGGCTGGGGGCATGGGGGGTGGGGGGGGAGGTTTACTGTGGTTCTTGGTGGTGGAATATGTGCACTGGTGAAGGGATGGGTGTTCGAGCTGAAAGTTAAGCCTGAAAGCTTTGTAACTTTCCACATGGTGATTCAATAAGAAAAAAAAAAGTAATGTGGAGTTCATGCACAATTCAATCAGCTTAATCAATGGCTGAATAAATAGCAGCCACTCCTACATTATTTAAAAAAAAAAAGAAATAAAGAAAAGGTTCAGTTTATAGAGAAGACAGGATGGATTTCTAATAAACAATTACTGAATTTACACAAAATAGGGCCCCCCAAAAGTGGAATGGGTGACAGATGTGAAAAATATAACTAGTTATATGATATATTTGAACCAAACTTTCAATTATGATATTAAATGAAAATTGTGTAAAAGTCTCAGTTCAAAAACCCAAGATTGACAGACCAAATTCAAAAACAAGACCCAACTATATGCTATGTGTATGTTATCTACTTTAGACATCAAATGGATTGGTAAAAAGTAAAGGATGAAATAAAATGTAACACACAAACATTAATTATATAAGGACCTTCTCAGGGTTCCAGTGAAACTGACTTTCATGCAAAGGGCTCTCTTGGATTTCACTCCTTCCCAACGAAATTGAGCTGGGCATCACTTCCCACCGCTCAAGAGTTCTCCTTTCTCTGGGAAGCCACTACTCTCAACTCCGTTTCAGCAGCTCACTTGTCCTCCAAGATGTACGGGAGATGGTCTTGAATGGATACAGATCTCAGAAGAAAACCTGGCCACTTGCTCCACCAGGCTTCCCCGCCTCCTTCCTGCCAGCCGTCCCCACTGCTGACCAGGATCCTGGGCCTGTACCTTCCAGGGAGCCTTTCGCTAGCAAAGGTCAGTGTCCATTCTTCCATTTAGGCGAGTCCCAGGCCGGTTTTACAAGCAATATGAGGTGCAAAGGGCAGTGAGTGGGCGGAACCTAACATGTGGCTCTCTCCTCCTCTGAAAGAGAAGCTGGTGCTGTTAGGGAAGGCCGGTCACCTGGGGACCCACCTTAGCCCTGGGACTGTCCCCTTAGGCTGCTCTAGGAGGACTGCTGAGATAGGAGGCCCGTGGAGTTTGGCTGCATTGGGATCTCTGAGGACTACGTTGCACCCCCTCCTCTGACAGGCATTGAACTAGGGTCCCATGCCCACTCCATGTGCTCCTCCTCCAGACAGCAGAGAAAACCCAGGCCCAGGGAGCTAGGTGACTCTGCAAGGTCCCAGACATTCAAGGCGAGCTGGTGGCCTTCAACCCCAGGCCTAGAGAACATGCTTTGCCGTGACACCGCAGCACCTCCTGCCTCGGGACTGAGTAGGGGTCAATAAACAACGATGGGATGGTAAGTGGATTTAAACTGTGCTCGTTTTGACTCTTTGGGCAGTGAACTGGCAACGAGAGGGCACATACACTAGCCACATCCCCCCTCGAGTATGCTGGGATTGGGACTGGGCAGCAGAAGCCAGAGAAGAAAAAACTGGGGTTCCTTTATATTGCCTTAATTTGGGGGTGGCACACCGAGCTGTTCTCAGGACTTACTCCTGGTGGTGCTCAAGCGACCGTGTAGGGTGCCAGGGACTGAACCCATATCAGCCACATGCAAGGCACGTGCCCTGCTGGCTGTACCATCTCTCCAGCCCTTGACAGTCCCCCTGGAGCCAGAACAAAGTATGTCTGCTTTCTAACAAGAGTTCAAGGTAATTCTCCTGGAACTAAGCTAAGCACTGTTGGCAGCCATGCCAGGGGGACCAGTGGAAGACAGAGAAGGACCATGACACTTGTCCTCGTCAGACTGCAGTGAGGGAGGTTGACGAAGCTGCAGCAACTTGCCACCAGAAGCACGTGGGGGCAGGTAGCCCCTGGGAAGCCAAGACCAGGAGCGAGGAAGAAATTTCACTCTGTCCCCAGCAGCACGCAGAGAGAGCTTTTCTTTCCCTCCACCATGCCGTGTTTCTGGGTGTTTGTGCAGAGACCCTCGCCAACACCGTGCACGTGTGCACATCAGACATCAGCACGCTTTCTCGCCATTTCCCTTCTCAGCTGGTCTCTGCTGCAGAGTTGATGAATGGCGCTTTCGAGGTGTTGCCCAGAGCTCAGAGAAGCGATCCCAGAGATGCCGCCAATGTCTGTGACCCTTGTCCACTGCCCCGGACAGGTCAGTGCACCTGGGGGGCTCTCCCAGGGCTCAAGGCAGGCCAGGAAACCTTCATCTGGAGCTCTTCTTCCTGATCTGGGGTGGAAGGCTGCGTGCCCAGGGGCTGGCAACAGAGAGAGCACTGTGGAGAGATAGATGCCTGCCTCTGTCTCCACATTGGAACAGAATGATCCTACTTATGTTGTCTCATTGCCTGCTCATGATGACTCAAGGGCTGTAAATAATGCATCCACAGTGCCTAGCATCAGCTAAAAATATTCCCTAATATGCAGTCTGTTTGCCTGCTCACCTCATCTAAATGCAGATTCGACCTGCAAAGATCCATTCTTTTTTTTTTTCCCATCCTACTCAGAGCATGGAAGGTACCAGAGCTGGAAAGGTCCCCCCACCCCCATCCCAAGAAGCCCTTTGTTCTACAGGTGGAGAAGAAAATGAGACCCAGAGAGGTTCAGCTACTTGGGGGTTTCACACAGGAGTCTCCTGTCAAGACCGGCCCCGCCCACCTAGTTCCGGGTCCCCAGTCTCCAGACATGCCGAGACCAACAAGAATTTGGTTTTTTTTTTTTTAAGGAAAAAGAAAAAGATTGATTTTGATGTTTTGAGGCTTCGTGAAACCAGTAATTTTAATCAATTTTTCGAAATTGCTAATTTCATCCATCCAAGGAACTCACACACAAACAGAAGGGCTGATTGAAATTTAAATGGCGGCTGGCTTGTTAGCTGCAGGCTCCAGGCTGGGTGTTTCGTATGCAAGCCTGAAACTGTGTCCCGGCCTGGCAGCTCGAGGAAGCAATCTCCGCGAGACACTCGAGGCATTAAGATTCAGGCAGCCAAAATGAGAAGCAACAACATGAAATGATAAAACAAAGACAGATCATTATTAGCACCAACATAATGCGTCGTGAGGTCCTGGGCTCCCATTTAGAACCTGCCCGTTGTCTATTGAAACTGTAATTAGGCTGATAGGAACCAGAGGATTAAAGTAACTTTCTCCCCGAATTGTGGGGATTTCAAATGAGCTTGATGGGGAGGAGATAAACCTGAGGAAGATTTTAATATTCTGGGCAGCAGCCCGGCTGACAGACAATGGCGGCGCTGCCGGAGGAGGCCCGGGTGGATGTCGCAGCCGGTGAGTGCTCCTGGAGCGGACCTGTGCTCTGTCCTTGACACAAGCCCCTCCACAATCCCCTCGCCAGTCTGCCTTCCTCAAGCTGCCCCACCCACACAGTCCCCAGGCTTGCGCCCCCTTCCTGTCCCACCTGGCCATTCCAGGGGGCCCCAGGACTCCCGGGTCACTCTCTTCCCCTCTGCTGTCTTTGTTGTTGATTTCCTGACCCCGTTCAGCTCCTCGTCGCTGCCATGGCGACCCATCAACCACACAGACAATTCACCTTTTTTGTTTTTATTGCTTTGGGGCCGTCCTCGGTGGTGTTCAGGGCTTACTCCTGGCTCTGTGCCCAAGGATCACTCCAGCAGGGTTTGGGGAACCCTATGGGGTGCCTGGGATCAAACCCAGGTCAGTCATATGCAAGGCAAGGATCCTACCCGCTATCTCTCCAGCCCCAGAAAATCAATTTCTCATCCTTAAACCGATTCCTGGGACAAAATCTTCCCCAACAAGACATGGACAGCCCCTTCCTTATCTCCCCACATCTCTCAGTACTTCTGGTCCCCCCAGACTCCCACCTGGGGTCACTCTCCTTCCTGCTTCTTGCCTTGCCTTGATCGCTCTACAGATGTGCCCTTAGTGGGCAGATCTCTCTGTCTTTCTATATCCCCTGGTTAACCTTTGGCAGGACTGGGAGCTGAAGGGGAGAGACGATGCTCACGACCGCTTTGGTGTAAGGCAGCACTTGGCCTGAAAGGACATAACAATCCACCCTCCCGCAGACAGGCAGTGTGGCACCCAGGGAGGTCAGCTGGGACCCCGTCCTACACCTATGTCTGCCCTTCTGCCCTCATCCCGCCCACACAGGCTGTTTCCTCTGTGTGTGTGTGTGTGTGTGTGTGTGTGTGTGTATGTGTGTGTAGTAGAGACAGACTGATGTGGCATACATAGGAAGGTGTTTGTGTGTGCATGTGTGTGTATGCATGCACATGTGTATATGGCTGAGTTTGTGCTTATGGATGTGGGATGGGAACAGGAGTTGAGTAGCTGGGAAAGAGGAATTCTGTTTTGGCTTTTGTTTTGGGGTCACACCCGGTGATTCTCAAGGCTTACTCCTGGCTAGGCTCTCAAGGATCACTCCTGGCAGGTTCGGGAGGCTATATGGGATGTCGGGGCTGGAATCCAGCTTGGTTACAGGCAAGGCAGTTGCCCTCCCCACTGTACTCTCGCTCTGACCCCACAGGGAATGATCTTGTCTGGGCCAGGCATCTCCTTTAGTGAAGTTGCCTTGGGGACCTACAGAAATAAGACAGTGGCAGGGCATTTGCCTTGCATGCAAATGGCCTGAGTTTGATCCCTGGCACCACATATGATCTCCTGAACCCCATCAAGAGTGATCCCAGGGTGCGAGCCAGAAATAAGCCCTGAGCACCTCCGGGTGTGACCTAAAACACGCACAGAAAAAAGAGAGGTCACCTCTAGTGGACAAAGAGTGTCTCAGCCTCCAACCACCCCGGCAGCTTCTGCCTGTGGTCAGGCTCCGAGTGGTCAGGACCCCAGAGCTGAGCCCCGAGCGGCAGGAGGCCAGCAGCTGACAGCCATTTCCAGTGGCCATCAAGGAACCAAGAAGGGCCACTCAGGGTGCTAAGGGCTGGGTCCTTTCCTTCCCTTCCGTCATCATCCCCACCTGGGACATCGGGGGACTCTCAATGAGTAAGGGTCTTCATAAGTGAGCCCCTGGGGCTGGGGTGGCCACCTTCCATGCCTGGGCCCACGAGAAACAGTCCTGTGCCTTAGAACAGGGACACGATTCAGGAAAAGGCCTTTTAGGTTGGCTGGGACCCTGCAGGCCTGGCCCCCACCTGAGTGAAAGGAGACAGACTTTTTGGAGCTGCGGCCAGGCCCCCCGACAGAAGCCCCCTCCCACCTGGCCCTGCATTTGTTTTCCCACAGGAAACGTCTCCTGCCTTTGGGAGTTTCGGGCGGCAGGAGCTGCTGAGAGCCCCTGGCCCACTTCCCCTCTCCACCTTCAGACAGAGTCTGCTGGAGGGAAAGCCTGGGACAGTGTGGCCTTGCCCACCCCAGGCGGGGACGTGGGCCTGGGCGGCCAGTGTGCAAGACAGGAAGCTGTGTGTGTGTTGGGGGGCTGGGGCGGGCAAGGTGGTGTGGGCTGGTTCTCAGAAGAAATGGGGTCCTGAGAGGGCTCAGGAGGACCTGTGGGTGACTCTGGGCCGAGTCGTACTGTGGACCCCACGGGAGGCCGGACTTGCATCAGAGCTGGGTGGAGTGTTCACGTGTGTGTGCGCGCATGTTGTGTGTACATGCATGTGTGCATGTGTGTGCACATGTGTGTGTGTCTGTCTGTGTGGCCTATGTGTGCTGTGTTCAGGAGCAGAAAGAGTCAAAGGCTGGTGAACACACATCCTTCCTCCCAGGAGAAGCCCAGCCTGACCCCAATGGGGAGTGTCACAAGTTGTCCTAACTTCCATCCCCCAAAATCACCTTCCTCAGGCCCCAGTGTGCTTCTCACCAAGGAGCCGCCAAGTGGGACCAACCTCACCACAGCGCCTCCTCCTCGAGGGCCCCGGCGGATTGCCCTCGAGAGGCTTCTGTGTCTGTAACCTGCTTTGGGGGCTTCTCTGGGGGCTGCAGCAAGGGTGGAGAACAGGGCAGGTGTGTGAGGGACCCAGATTGACACTCAGCAGGGCCCTGCGGTGGCTCTGCCTCCCCTCTGACAGCTGAGGGGCCGCTGTGGGCCGCCAGGCGTGATTAGCGCCCGCTCCTCAGGAGCCGGAGCTCTGCGGCCTTGGCAGGTCACCCCCGCCCGGCAGCCCGGCTCGTCCATGCCCCATTAGCTGCACAGTGCCCCGAAGTACAGCAGGAACGCTTCCTACTCTGCTTCCTCTGCTAAATGCCTCTGTGACAGATTCTTGGCAGGACCTGGCGCGCCGAGGTTCACATATGTTAAGAATATGTGCCTCAGGCACCCGACCTCTCCGTGGAGCAAGAAGGAAGCTCACCTCTCTGGGGTCTTTGCCGAGCCGCCCGAGAACGCCCTCACCACAGATGTCCCACCTCTCCGGGATGCCCACGGACGGCTGTGTCAACCCAGGCCTTCGCCTCTGCTCTTCTCACGGCCCAGGTCACCGAGGAAGGCGTCGGTGCTCCCCGGCGAGGACTCCGCCTCGGTGTGTGTGTCACTACAGGGCATGTGCCAGCTCCAGGGAAAGCCAGTTGCCCTTCTAGTATGTTCTCTGGGCCAAGTTCTGAAGAAACGAGCCTGGGAATGGGATTCTGTAAAAGGCATGTTATGCTCCAGAAGCATTTCGTCACCAGGGCAGTTTAGCTGTCCTGGTGCGGGCAGGGCCCCCCACCCCCGCTCCCTCAGCCGCAAGGCCACATCGCCAGTCTTCCAAATCAAGGCGTGACCCCTCGAATGGCAGGCCAAGCTCTAGGGCTTCTCCCCAACTTTATTTTCTAGACATCAGCTCTCTGGGAGCTGCGGGGATGGGCTGGCCTCCCTCCGGCCATCTGCCTCCAGGGGATCTTCCCAGAGGGGCCGAGTGGGGGCTTAAATCCCCAGAACCAATACCATTGGTCACTTTGTGGAAGTGGGACTCTGGACTGAGAAGGGGCAGCTTGTGGTCCCAGGGTCCCCTGCTGAAGGGGCGCAGGCTGGCATGCATCTAAGCCAGCATCCTACTCAGCTGCCCCGGGTTGGGCCAGCGAGGTCAGCCTCTGTGCCAGCCTCTCCAGGAGGCCAGACGAAGGGTGGTTCTCACCAGGCTGCTGAAGCTACCCCCTTAAACTGTTCCTTGTACAAGCTGTGTGTCCCTGTTCCTCCCACAAAGCTCCTTTGCTGAATGGACACGGGGCATTCCACCTGTACTCCAGGCTGCCAGGTAGAGGGCGTGGAGGTGGGGCGGAGACAGGCGCTGCATGCATGTTGCAGCGGACCCCGAGGCACAGACTTTACAGGATCAAGCTGCTCCGTGCCGGGGCAGCCGAGTGCAGGGCCGTGGGCAGCTCTGGTCCACACACACACGCAGGGAACCAGGCTGACAGCGGATCTGTCATCTCGGGGCTGCACCATCTGGATGGCACAGCATCTGCGGTGGCTGCAGAGGGAGAAGAAAGGATGAAGGGGGACGGCTGCCAGCTCTTAACTGCCGCAGCCAGGAAGTGGCATATGTCACTTCTGCTCGGAGTCTGGAACAAGTCACACGGCCCCACCTTCCTGCACGGAAGACTGGGAAGGCTGGGAACGGCAGAGGGTCTTGGCCACAGACTCTCTGGCCAGCCCTTCCAGCACTGATACATTGACCTGGAAGGAAATCAGTGCCCAGTGGGGGAGAGAGACATTGCTCTTTGGATCACGTGACCCTGGAGGGAGGAAGATGGAATCAGGAAGACTTCCTGTCTTAGGAAGACTTCCTGTGACGCGTGACTTAGAAAGAGGCAGTCCTTCAACATGCAAGGAGCAGCAATAAGCTGTCTGAACAGTCCTGCCAGAGGAATGGGGGAAGTCACAAGGTGAGGAAAACCCAGGCAAGCCCCCGGGGAGAGAGCACAGCAGGGGAGGAGCAGGGCATGGGGAAAAGGCGAGGCAGAGGAGGGCGTGGGAGCCCTGGGAGAGGAGGTCAGGATGAGGAGGCGGGCACCGTCCAGGACGCGATAGGAGAGATGTGTCCGTGGAGCCAACCCGTGTCCAGGACAGTCCCCAGCTGAGAGCCGGCAGGGTGAGGACTCCATCCAGCACAAGACTTTCCGGAAAAGCTGCAGCACTAAACCCAGCGCGAGTGTCCGCTCAACAACTGCGCTGGAAATGAGATGATTTGATTTCGGGAGGTAAAGTACGTCTTGAAGTTAAATTCTTGGCTCTGCTTTTCAATCCTCTCGAGTGGGTTAGAGTAGCCGGCTCATCCTTAATGGAGGGAGCGGGCCCTCCCTTCCCCTCCCAGCCACTTGAGCGGCTCTAAGGACACGCGAGGTCTCTCTCTGCTGACGCCCCCGCCCGGCACGGGGGTCCGACTGAGCTAGCCTTGGAGACGGGAAATGCCTGAAGAGCTGGTGCCAGAGGCACAGGGAACAGCACACCTGCTCCGCAGACTTTGCTTGCACCTCTCGCTGGAATTCCATTCTGGCACCAGGGGCCACTTAGCACCCGGACTGACCCCAGCAATGGGCAGGAAAGTGGAGGGAAGGAATGTGTGCTCACGACCAGGATGGCGTCTGCTTGGAGGGTACTTGGCTGGATCCCAGGATCTGATTGATGGATTAGCATAAACTGTTTGGTTCTGTTCTCTTTGGGGGTGCCTCCCAAATAGTGCTCAGGGGACCCCTGGCCATTCCTGGTAATCAATGCAATGATCCAGGGATGAAATGTGACTTAGGTAGGCCTTAAGGTGTGAGAGCCCCCAGGCCACCCCAGTGATGCTCAGGGGCCCCTTAGGGCTACACCAAGAGATGCAAGAGGACAAGACGTGTTGGGGATCCAGCCCAAAACTTTTATTTTCCATCAGTCAAGCTTGTCTACTGGTGAATTGGGAATTCCTTGGGAAAGGAGACTGGGGCCCCCCATACTGAAAAGGCCAACTTCACAGTGTCATACACAGGGCCAGTGGGACCAAGGCTAACGAGCTAGCAATCCTGACATCTACAGGGGCTTGCTTATGCCCCTGTTGCCCAAACTGCCTTTATGGTGGCAGAGGTGAGGAGCGGGTCCTTGCCTGCCCAGGACACCCCTCCATGGGGAAAGCTCGTGCTCTCCTAGGTTGGCCCTGGTTCCACTGTGGAGGTGGCCGGAGTGTCCAGTCCCCATGCCTGGCTGAGAGTAGCTTCTTCCTTTGAGAGGTGGCAGAGCAGGAAGCACTGTAACCGTGGCCGCAAACCCTAACTCCCCTGGGCTCTGGCCCCTGGGTCCCCTCTTCCCCTTCTGCTGAAGCAGCTACTAGGTGGGTGTCTGGGCAGGCACCCTCCCCTCCTGCATCCTGCCAGCCAAGGTGAGCTCTCTGTATAGACAGCTTTCTAGCACTTTCTAGCACTCTCCACTGGGGACTGGGGAGTTGGCACTAGCCTGTGCTAGTTGCGAGTTCCATCAGCATTTCTCCCTGTTATCAACACTAAATAAAATAAACAGCACACTGGTCTGACTCAAGGATCTTGGCTTGCAAGGCTGTTGCCCATCTGTCTTTTTTTCTTCCTTCCCTCTCCTGCATTCCCTTATCATTCTCACCTCCTGCCTCTCCCCCACCGCAGTGCCATTCCCACGCACCCCAAATACACACACACACACACACACACACACACACACAGAGGCATGTGCATGAGCATAGACGTGTACACACATGTGCACTCATACATCATACCTGCACACTGACTGGGTTTTCTGTTTCAGCAGACATGGAGTCTCTTGTATTTCTCCTCATTTTCTTGTCTTCTTTCACCTTCTCTCCCATGCTGTAGCTCTGTGTCGAGAACCCTGGCCCTCTGCCGTGGAGCACGAGGTTTTGAGGCTGCTCTGCTGTTTGCTCAGGAGCCATACGGGCCATGACCCACTCCAGCTCTCACTCTTTCTGAGCCATAAATCTCCGTCAGGGCGAAGGACACAGGATGGGATGACTCCCAGAGTCCCGACTGCTGATCACCAGAGTGGGTGTGGCATGAGGTCAACCAAAGCTCCAGCCCAGGCTGCCTTACCCTAAGCACACACACGCGCACACACACACACACAGATGTTCACACACATGCACACACAGATGTACACACACGCACACACAGATGCACACATGCATGGACACATCCATACACATGAGCACATGTATACATATGTGTGCTAATACACACACATGCATGCATGTGCCCATACACATGTTTTTAATATAGTATTTGTGTGTGTGCAAAAGAAAACATAGATTATATGGTGGGAAGAATTTAAGTTAGTTGGGCATACAAGAATTACTTTACACATATTGTTATTTCATTACTTCAAGTTTTTCCTCTCAGAAATGCCATTTCAGTGCACCCAGCCCAGAGCTTTCTCTGCCCACACTGTGCTGTCCCAAGAGGCAGGTGTAAACTGCCCGTGTAGGGTAGGCTGGGGCTCTCAGCAGGCATGGGGACAACCTTGTGCTCTCTCTGGTTATGTACAGGACCATCACTTTCTTCTTTTGCACAGGCCGCCCAGTCCCTCAGGGATGTCCCCAGGCCACCTCCTCACTCCTGTGACACACCTTCCTCAGGGAATCACTCAGTGTCTCTCTGGCACCAACAAGGATGAGGAACTGGGCTCCCGAGAGAAGGGAACAAACCACCTCAGCTCTTTCCTGACAAGGCCATGTGCTATGGGCCACACAGGATCTCTCTAGCAAGTTCTCTCCATGCTTGCTTATTATTACAACAATCTGTTATTTAGTGCTTCCTGAAAGTATTTTAAGAAATAATAACTCACTTCATCCTCACAGCCACTTTGGCAGAGAGAAGGTGTCAAACCTCCTCAGGCATCCCCAATCACACTGCTAGGAAGATGGGAAACAGGACTACCCCAGTGATGGACTCTCCACTCACAAATGGTGACCAACACATCCCCATGTCTGTGAATACCCACACAAATGCACACACACAATCACACATACACAATTTCTCTCATATACTCACTCCCTCACATATACACACAATCTCTCTTATACACATAACCTCTCTCAATCTCTCTTATACACATAACCTCTCTCACACATGAAGTCTCTCATAAACAATCTCACATACACACAGAATCTCTCACACAGTCACAATCTCTCACACACAGTCTTTCACAGAGACACAAATCTCTCATGTATATAATCTCTCTCACACATACAATCTCTCACACAAGTAGACACAATATCCCTGTCACATGCAGTTTCTCTTACACAAATCTCTCACATATACAACCTCTTTTTATACACACACTCTGTCATGCACATAAAATCTCATACATAACTTTCTCATACTCTGTCTTTCAGCACACACACACACACACACACACACAGAGCAAGCGAGAGAGAGAGAGAGAGGAAGAGAGAGAGAGCACATTTCATGTGGAGCATTGTCACTTAAAATCATAGCTCTGGGGCCACCATTTTCAAATTAAATCTGTGAGAAGTGTCAGAGTCTCAGAGACTCACTCACTCTCCCATGGTGAACCCCTGGCTCTGAGGTGCAGGAGGACTCCAGCGTGGACCCTGCTGGCCTGGAGCAGCCCCTCTGCCGAGGGAGCCAGGCTCAGAGACAAATGAGCTTCCCCTGCAGAATGGGAGGTGACGGCTCACACGGGCCTGTGTGCAGATGCGATTAGATAATGCATGTAAGGACGCAGCACCCTGCCTGCATGTGGCTGTGGATAAATGTCAGCTATTAACGGCATTTTAAAATGTCATCGCCCCAGTGACCCAGAGCAAAGGAGAAGGCCCATGCTTCCCTGAACAGACTCGTGACAGGGGAACAAAGAGCGCCCTGGGCAGCCAGACTCTCAGGGCGCAGGCACTGCCCCCGAGTGCAGGAAGCTGCCCACCCCCACCGCATGCAGGTGAGGCAGGCAAACAGGCCCCAACCCGGGCCACCATGGTGCTGGAAAGCATCGCAGAGTCCCTGGGGAAAGGCAGAATGCGCTCCAGGGACAGGGGAGCCCAGGCCTGCCCCCCTCCACCGTGGGTGACTTCCCGGTTCCCCATGCCAAAGGAAAAGGAATTCTGGGACCCTGTCTGTGTTCAAGCCCCCACCCCATCGCGCGTGCTCGCACGCGCACACACACACACACACACACACACACACACACACACACACACACACACACACACTGCATTCTTTCCTTCTGTGTCATCCACAACCACTCGGAGAAGCAACCAAGAGACCGAGTCTGCTGTGGAATGTGGCAGCTAGCACAGTCTCCTGCAGAGGGGGAGGGGTCGCATCTGCCCCAGGCCCCAGTGCTGGGGGCTCAGCCGGCTGAGAACAGCCCCCACAGCAGAAATACACGAATACACGGACTTGGGGGGCATGGGCAGGGCGGACTGCAGGGCAGGTGGGAGGATGGAGAGCTGGCACATTGTCCAAGCAGGTTCAACTGCCAAGACCGGGGCTCCAGACAGGGGCTTGGCTGGGCGGAACCTTCCAGATGCAGCCGGGAGCCAGGGGCTGGGCCAGCTCCCCGCTCAGTGAGCCTCTTCTCTCACACCCAGACCCCCAGCACCTGTGTGACCTGGACAGAATCGCCTGGAGTCTGCGTATGCTCTGCCCCCAGGGAACCCCACCTCTGTGGGAACTGGGCCGGGGTGAGGCGGGGCGGGGGGTGTGTGTGGAGGGGTCTGGGCTGTCTCTCCGTGGGTGCAAGACCTGGACGGGCTCAGAGGTTGAGGCAGAAGCTGGGTGAGGCGCCAAGCCAGCGCCCAGAGCTGCCTGCAGTTGCTCGGCTGATGCCTCAGTTCCCAGTTCTAGCTCAGAAGACACAGCAGAGACGTGGCCTCCGCGAAGGAGGGGGCGCCTGTGACGAGCAGGCCGACGTGGCCCGTCTTCCCGGCCTGAGCTTCCCAGGCAGACGCTGTCCCTGACGTGCTTCTCAATGCTAAGGGGTCTGGGCGGGCTCTGTCGGGGCTGGCAGGGAAGAGTCCAGCCCGTGCTCCAGGCTCTCCAGGGAGGCTGGGGCGCAACTGTGCAAGAGGACAGAGGTCAGCGACTGAAGCTGTCCCAGGCCCGGCACTGTGGGTCCCCGGCGCAGCCGAGACGTCATCGCCCCAAGTGCTGGTGCCCTGCCAGTCCCTGAGGAGGAGCCGGCTTGGCAGCGCCCCTGGGAAAAAAAGCAGCCACGCTGGTTCCCAGAAACCAGAGATGGGGTCTTCTGAGGGGGCCAGCCTGGCTCAGCACAGCGGGCTGCGGGCTGGGGGAGAGGGCACCCGGGGGCACGCCCAGGGCTAAGAGAAGCTGTCCCCGGGCCCGCTGAGCGCTGAGCCCTCGGCCTTCTGGAGGGACACACCCTGCGCACGCCCCAGCACCCTCAGCCCTGCGTCACGTCGCCTGGGCCTTGCTCCTGGCCCCGTGCAGAGCCCAGACACGCTGCCTTTCTGAGTTCTTGGTCCCCCTCTTGGGCGGGTCCCAGCCGGACCAGGCCACCCAGCACCCTCAGCGGCCCAGGCCTGGGTGAGCCAAAGAGCCTCCTTCAGGGTGCAGGGCCCAGCCTGGCGCTGCTCTGCTGCAGTCGAGGCAGGCCGGAGGGGGTGCTCAGCCCTGGGCCACAGGACCTTGACTGCTGCTGGGCCAGGGCCTGCTCTGACCTCCAGCCAGGGGCCTATGACTGTTTCTTGAGCCCAGAGACCAGAACTAAACAGCTGCCCAAGCCCTAGCAGGTGGATGGCCGCGTGGGGGGCACTGGGAGGAGAGCAAACGCACCCCGGCCGGCCGGCTCCATTGCCTGCCTCATCCTCTCCTGACTCACCCTCACCAGCCCGGTTCCCAGGCAGACACTGGGAGGCCGGGGAGAGCGTGCAGAGGAAGGCGCTTGCCTCACATGCAGCCAATCCCAGTACGGTTCCCTGTAGCACAGAGGGTCCCCCAGGCATCACCAGGAGTGGTCCCTGACCAGAGCCAGGAGTCAGCCCTGAGAACTGCTGGGCACGGCCCAAGTTCCACCCTGCACTCCCCCTCCAAAACATAACGACCCCTATTCTCAGAGAGAGATCCAACAGGGCCGGAGGACAGGGTCCCGGGGAGGGGATGCCTCCTGGAGCCCAGTGCCCGGGCGGAGGGGTGGGGGGGGGCAAGAGCAGAGGCACGCCGCACGGCCCTAGTAGCCTGATTGGAAAAGATCCAATTCGACTTCAAACTTATACCTGAACGTCCGCCTGAAGGACACACTCGGGGCTCTGGGGAAGGAAGTAGTGAGAAAAGTCCCTTTGATGCAGCCAGTTTGGCAACGGCAGCCCCCCCCCATCCCACCCTGAACCTGCCCCCCGAGTGCCTGCAAGGTCAGGAGCACAGCGGAAGCAGGAACACAGCAGGCGGAAGTGACGGGGGTGGGAGAGGAGGAAGCCCGAGGCCCAAAGGCCAGGGGAGAGCTCGGGCTTTACACCGAAGGGCAGCCCCGGGACAGGCTCCCCCAGGCCTGGGGAATCAGCAGGGCGTGCTGGGTACACAGAAGCAGCCCCGCCGGCTTGGCTCTGTTCTGTTTCTGTCTTTTATTTTCTGGGTTCCAGACCCTGACTCCATCTCTTCCTCACCCAGTTGAACGTCACGGGAGCTGCATAGAGAGAGCCGTCGCCCCCTTGCTCAGATGAGAGCACTGAGACACAGGAAGGGATGTTTCCTGCCCCGCCCGCCCTGGAGGAGGCGCACCCTGGCACCCGAGGCAGCTGCCCAGGGCTTGCTTGGTGCTGCAGCCCAAGAGAGGGTCCAGGGAGGGCTTTGGGGGGGCGGCAGGGGTGGGAGTCAGGGCAGGAGCAAGAACCTGGTTGGGCGAAGGGGAAGGAGTGCTCTTCCTGAAAGTCTGCACCACCAGGCTGCAGTACCTCCTTCCTCAGAGCAGCGTGTGTAGCTCTTCAGCTGCCCTTTGTGGCTGCACCCGCCCCCAGTACCAGGGATGCTGATTGAGATGGGGGTCACTGAGCTGGCAGCAAGCCGCCACTCAAAACCCCTCGGAGCCCCTCTCTCTGCCTACAGCATCCGGGGGACGCCCTGCCTCAGCCTCGCACAATCCCGCAGTGGTTCTGCGCCCAGACCAACGACAAGGTGAGACCGATGGAAAGCCAGGGTGGGACAACGACAGGAGCATCGAGGCACAGTGCAGGGGAGGATGTCAGACCAGGAGAGTGTGCACGGAGAGAGGGCAGCCAGGGACAGGAGCCGGTCACCGGACACTGGAGGCCAGTGGATGGCAAAGGACAGGACGAGGAAGGAAGTCGTGCGTGGGACCAGGGTGGCCGGGAGCGGACGGTGACGCAATCCACGCAGGTCTCTCAGACAATTCTCAGAACCCCCCGGCTCAGGGAAATCCATTTTCGCGCTAACAGCTGCCAGCCAAGAGGAATCTTCTAGAAGGACTCCAAGGTTTGCTGCTGGCTGGCCCTGGGCCGCAGGCCGGCTGTTGGATTTTCACGACTGACAGAGAGGCCGAGCAGGGCTGACCAGCCTCGTGGAGGTGCGTCAGCTACTTCCTGAAAAGGGGAGCAGTCGGCTCGGGTCCCGCTGGCGCCCCATCTCCCACGGGTGTCTCTCAGTGTGGACTCGATTCTTCCCGCTTCAGGCTTTCTGGGGACTGAAACAGCAGCCACAGGCCCCTGGCTCCACTGAGACAAGCTGGCACCCTGGCAGACGATAATTGCTCTTCTGGGCCAAGTCCAGTAGCAAAGCTGCAGGGTCAGGGCTCCGCCTGACCAGCACAGGGCCGAGGGGCCGCCAGGGACCAGACGAGGCGAGGTCAGGAGCCACCGCAGCCCCGCTGGTGAAGGAGGTTGGCAGAGCCCTGAGGAAAGTGGACACCAGGACCAGGCCGGCAGCAGCGGGGCTCAGGAGAGACCTTTGCCTGTGCTGACTCGGTTCCATTCCGGGTCCCACCTCGCCCCCAGCACTGCTGGGTATGGGCCTGGGGTCCCTGACGGAGGGTGCTGGCGGTCCCAGTGTGCTGACCCCAAGGGGAGTGTTTCCTGCCCAGGGCTGAGCAGAGTCCAGGGAATTTTCTGGAATGGGTACTTCCGGGCCGTGCAGGTGGGCAGGTCTGGGGGGACATGGAAAGCGTTCTCCGCCCCTCGAATCTTCCGGCCCTGCCCCAGGCCTGTGCCGAGGAGGCCTGGGAGAGTCACATCTAGTTTCTCCTGCCATGGGCCCTGCATTCCCACACATTCCTCTCCCACACCCCCTACCCACCCCAACCCCTCTCTTGTCCCGAGTCACAGAGGTGAGGAAGAGTGGCGGGGGGGAGGGGGGGAGATGGGCCTAGGACTCTGGAGCTTGCGTCTGTCTTCAATGTGCTGTGTGTCTTAAGGCAGGAGCTGAGCCTCTCTGGGTCCTACCCCACTTCCCCTACGTGTCCTTGGTGTTTAACCTGTCAATGTCAGGGGCCCCCTGCAGCTCTTTTTACCAAAAAGTGGTACATTTAGTCCCTGTCCATCTTGCTTTACCCTCACCCGTCAATTCGAGCCGGGCCGCTACACGCCTGCCAGAGAAACCACTATTCTCTGGGCAGTGATGGAGCAAGGGCGTCCCAGCAACCTGGTCCTCGCAGGGTCCTCGTCCTGGCTCTGGCTCTGGTCCAGCCCTGCAGGACTGTGCACAGCCGACAGCTGAGCGTGAGCAAGGCGGCGTCCACACAGCCGCCAGCAGCAGAGCCACAAAGGATTCTTCGTCTCTGTGCGGGGGCGGGGTCACCGGGGAGCTGGCAGGTGCCTACTGGGCACCCAGGCGGCCCAGGGCCCTCCCGGCAGTGCACCAAATCAGCAGGAATGAGCCCTCACCCGGCACAGTGCCCGAGTCCCACAACTGTGGCACCAGAGGGAACCAACAAACCCACACCGTTGTCTGGTGGCCATGGCCGCAGAGAGATGGGGGTGGGCTTCTGGACCGGCCCCCTCTCTGGCCCCACAGGATGAGCCCGGCAGCTTCTCGCTGTGAGGTACGCCCCCTTGGGGGCTCCTGCAGCTGCCGGGACCCGGTTTTCCTTCCCCTGGAGCCCAGCTTATGGAGCTGCTCCCTGGGATCATACCCCACACACAGATGCCTGCCATCACTCCTCAGCTCTCATAGTCTTTGCGGTTTTTTTATTGTTCCATTGGAGGCCTCACCCAGTGGTGCTCAGGACTTACTCCTGGATCTGTGCTCAGAGTTACTCCTGGCAGTGCTCAGGGGTCCATACGTGGTCCTGGATTTTACCCCAGTAGCCACATGCACAATCCCCCTGCCGTCCATGGGGTCCAGCCTCCTCCAGCCTCCAGCTTCGTCCCCCTCCCCTCCGACATGGCTCTCCTGCGGTGTCCAGGCCCAGAGCCACCCAGACGCCAGACCACCCTCAGACACTGCACTACTGCCCCCACACCTCCCCTGCCCCACCACCCCATTCCATCTCCCTTTGTGCCCCCTGACTCTCCACCCTACAGAGAATTCATTTCCTTTCAAAGCGCCTGTGATGGCCTGAAATTATATTCCATGTGTAGAGAGCTAGTTCAGTGTCTCTTTGTCTCCAGGAGAATGCAGGTTCTGTAAGGGCAGAGACGTGGCCTGTTTACACTCTGCCCCTGGGCAGTGTCTGGCCCAGGGACTGTCAATTAATAAAGGAATTAATAAGAAAGTGAACTGTCCTAATGAAGCGACATCTAGAATTAGAAGGAGCTCGCATTCCCGAGCCTGTACAAGGTAGGTCGCTGGGGGGAAATCCTCATCTCTCGAAAGAATTTGAGTCATTCAAAGTCCATGTGTCTATACTGTTCTGATGACCTAATCACCGGATCCCTGATAGACATACTATGTGATAAAGGAATGAAAACAAAACATAGAAAATGATCTCATGTGTGTGGTGTCAGTATGCTTTGGAAAATATGGAACCAAAGATGTGCAAGTAAGACAGGCTCTTCTTAAAAATTGCAGAGCTCGGTGGAGGGATATTAAAGTTCTAAATAAACAGAAAACACAACATGTTCAGATCAGAAGATGAATGTTGTTGGCATGGATGGGGCTGAGAGAGAGTACAGGGATAGGGAACTTGCCCTGTTCAACCCCTGGCAACATCTATGGCCCTCTGAGCACTCCAGGAGGATCTCAGCTCAGAGCGAGGAACAAACCTTGAGCACAAACTGTGGTGTGGCCTTGTATTTTAAAAACCATCGGTGTTATGGACTTTAGAGACAGTATAGCAGGGGTTGTGCATGCGGCTGACCCCAGTTCAATCCTTGGCACTCCACAGGGTCCCCTGAGCTAGCAAGGAGTGATCCTGAGTGCAGAGCCAGGCGTAAGACCTCAGCAACGCTGTGCAAAACAACATTCAAAAAAAGATCAAAGTTGAAGGATTCATACTTGCTGATTTCAAACCTACTTCAAAATTACAGTAATCAAGAATAGGATAAGATGAATACATAAATTAGTTAAATAAAGTGAGAATCCAGAAATATGTCCTCACATTTGTAGACAGTTTTAACACGGATGCCAAAACAATTCAATAGAGGAAGAATAGTCTGTTCAACAAAATGGTGTGGCGATAACATACAGAAAAATGAAATTAGGTTTCTTATACTGTATATAAAAATGAAATCTGAAAGTAAACCAAAAATCTAAATGCAGAAGACTATAAAACCCCTTAGAAAAAAACAAAGGGATAAATTTTCGTGACCTTGGATGGGACAAATGTTTTCTTGGATGTGTCTGACAAAAAATGCATAGCATAAGAGAGAAATTGAACTTAATCAAAATTTTTAATGTTTTGCTTCAAAGGAGACATCAAGAAAGTGAGAATAGGGGCAAGAGAGATAGTATAGTACCTAAGGCGCTTGCCTTGCATGCAGCCAAGCTGGGTTTGATCCTTGGCACCACATATGATCCCCTGAACACCACCAGGAGTATTCCTGAGCACAGAGCCAGTAGGTATGCCCCCAAGCCCAAATTAGAGAAAGTGAAAATGTAAGCACACAATGAGAATAAATACTTGTCAATCACTTATTTGAAGTGGAATATCAAATAATATCTGGACTACACAAAGTACTCATAACTCAATAATAAATTGACAACCCAATTAAAGCTAGACAAAAGACTTAAATAGACATTCCTCTATTAAGCCAGGAAAAGATTCTCAATTAACCATTAGAGAAAAATCCAAATGTAAAACACAGGATCATAATGGAGCTCAGCATAAAGCATGTGTGCCTTGCGTGTACAAGGCCCTGTCTTTGATCTCTGGCACCACAAAAAAAAAAAAAATGACACCTCCCTCTTCATACCTTGCTAGATGACTAGAATCCAAAAAGCTAGATAAGAACAAAAGTTAGTGAAGATACAGAAAATCAGAAACCTAATACCCTGTGAGCAGGATTTTTTAAAACATAATTTTCAGATAGAAAAGATTGTGATAGTGCTTCAAACAATTAAACATACAATTATGATATGATCCACCTCAGTTTATACCCGATCTGCTCCTGAGAGAAATGAAAGTGTATGAGCACAGAAACTCTTACACGAAAGTACACAGCAACATCATGTAAGAGTGAGTGGCGGGTAGGGACCAAAGCAACAGCACAGTGGGTAGGGCATCTGCCTTGCGTGTGCCCAGCCTGGCTTGGACCCCTGGCACCCCTGGCACCCCTGAGTCCATCAGGGGTCACCCCTGATTGCAGAGTCAGGAGTGAGTCCTGAGCTCCGCTGGGTGTGGCCCCCAAACCAGAGAAAAACAAAGGGAAGAGTCACTGAGTGGGCACGACCCCAGAGTCTGTGGAAGGCTGAATGAATAGAAACACCACTTTCCCCACAACGTAATATGATTCAGACATAAAAGGAGCAAAGCCGATGTAAGTGAGCACAGGCTGAACCCTGAGGCAGGCTAAGTGGACAGTTAGACTGTAAAGACCATATATTCTCCACTCTAATTCGTGGGAAAGCTCTCCGGCCAACAACCCTGCACAGGCAGAATACAGATGAGCGGTTCTTTAGAAGTGAGGGTGACAGGGGTGCGGGAGGAGGCTGGCTAAGTGGCACGGGGTTCTGCTTTGGCTCGTGAGAATATTCTCAAGCTGGCTGTAGCGATGGCTCTTTGCGTGGGGGAGTGAGTGGCCAACAAGCTGTATTTTAATTTTAAGACTTCCTGTAAAAGCTGTTTAAACTATTGTACTCGTCTCCGTAGGTGAGCCAGCCAACAGATGCACTGAGACAAGGACGAGCCTGGCACCCATGAGCCCACCTCACCTACGTGATGCGATGCACTGGGGAGTGAGGTGGGGGAGGAAGTCCCCGAGTGGGGAGTGGGGGCAGAGCCTGCGCATGGTCGGAAAGGGTCAAGAAGGCCCCACAGGGCAAGGGCTCTGTTCAGAGGGGTGAACAGAGGGAGCCTCGAGAGACAGAGCCGCGGGGAGGCCGCTTGCCTGGCACATGCCCGACCCACATTAAGCCCCTGACATTGCATATGGTCCCAAGCCCTGCTAAGAGAGATTCCTAAGCACAGAGCCAGGAGTGAACCCTGAGCACCGCCAGGTGTGGTCCCACAGCAAGCAGTTTTGACCCAGATGACTGCCCTCTAGAGCCAGTTTGGTCACTGCAGGTGCCTCTGGAGCCGTGTCGAGGGGCCGGAGAAGGAGAAGGCACCAGGCACCACAGACAGAGCACCAGGCCCGGTGCTTGCTGCAGGGCAGGGGTTGCCCCGCCTTTGCCAGCTGGCTTTCTGTCCACCCCTCCTGGCAGAGGCAGGAGCAACCCAGCCACGGGGGCCAAAGGCCTTTTGTGTCCGGGTGGGTCCCCGAGTCTGTGCCTCAGCTACTGGGCTGCCGACTCTCCACCCTCCTGTCTCAGTGCTCCCTGCCCAGCGTGGCAGCTGTGAACGCCACCCCCGAGACCCACACGGAGCCCAGCAGGAGAGCACCTAGCGGCCCGCACCTGCAGCCGAGCTCCTCACACCGCGTGAGGAGCCTCCGAGCCTCTCGACAGTTTTCTCACCCGGTCTGTGACCCCTCTGCCATGTGTGCCTAATTTTCAGGACATCACCAGGTCTGTGAGAGGTTGGGACCTTGCCCTGTGCGGTGCCCAGATGCCACCCTGTGCCATCAGGTCATCAGTGTCTGCGCTGTTGATCGCCACTAGTCCCAGCTGCCCCCAACGAACAACTTTGATTGGGTTGATTTGATTTGACCGGGAAAACCAGCAAAAGCAAGGTTCTGAAGGAAATGCACTTGGAATGAAGATCTGAAGGCGTCTCCAGTCAACCGTGTTCTCCCGTGGGGTTCAGGGGGTGCAGGCCACACTTACTTCCCCTCCATCCAATATTGGCATCTGTGAAAGTCTCAAGGAATCCACCAAGCTCTGTGGTTCCATGAAGTGGGGAGCCCCAGGTATGTAGGTCACCCTTTATTCCAGCCACCTCTGGGTCTGGGCGAGACTGTCATCATGCAGGGCAGTGAACAAAGATGGCCCAGACCAAGGGCCCAAACTCGCCCCTACCCCTGGCGCATGCCCCTGGGGGTTACATTGTATGAGCTTTTCCTGCCCAGCTGGAAGTCAAGCCTGGTCAGGAGGGAGGCCCAGTTGTGCATCTTGGATGGTAGCCACATGTTTCAGTCTCTCCTCCGCAGCACGCTCCATCCTTCCCTCTGGCCTGCCACCAAAGAGCTCAACGCAAATCCAGTGGCCACTTTCCATCCCGGACCTCTCTGTGGCCAGTGGCCCTGCTGACAGGCTCCTCCTGGAAATTTCTCTTCCCTGACTCCTTTATCAAGGTTGCTGGGCGCTGCTTGTCACCTCCTAGACCTCCTGACTTTAGCACAGTCCAAGCAGGTAGGTTTTTAGTGGAGTTTTTTGGGTTTGTTTTTGTTTTTAGCTTTTTGGGTCATACCAGGTGATGCTCAAGGATCATTCCTGGTAGGGAATCACTCCTGGAGATGCTCGGGGGACCATATGCGATCCCAGAGATCCAACCCAGGTTGACTGCTGCAAGGCAAACTCCCTGCCTGCTATAATATTGCTCCAGCCCCCAAGAAGATAGCTTTGCCCCTGCTACCAACCCTTGCCCAGGGGACAGACGGGAACTGGTGGGGGGTCCATCCTTCACAGACACCCTTGGGTGTGTCTCAGGGGAGACTGAGCCCCACGCCCATGGAATCACCCACTGGCTCTGCACTTTGGGGTGCTTCCACTGTTTCCCTGCCATCCTAGGTCCTTCCCGTGGTGCCCAGGACGGCCTGAGACCAGCCGCGTACTGGGCATCCCCAGGGCCTCATTGCCTTGCTGTCGCCCTTCCTTCTCACTCATCCCGCCCAGCTTCTTCACTGTGCACTCCGCAGTTCCCCTGCGCCCTCCGCTGCCTTCCACTGAGCCGGAGCCCCACCTCATCCCCTGGGGCCTTGCCCCTGTCCCCCCGCAACTCCTGCCCCCACACTGCTGCCCCTTAAGCCCCCGGTGACACCCGCTCGCCCGTGCACGGCGTGCCTCCTCCCGACTCCCCACCCCCGGGCTGCCTGCTCCCCTGCCCGACCTTCTCAGTGCCCACCTGTGCAGGCGAGGCAGGAGGGCTAGTCCACACCAGAGCTTCCCCACCTGTACCCAGCCCCGGTTCCCTCTGGCCCTGTTTCCATCCTGGGGTCCTACCAGTTGCCCCCAGCCTCATGTGATTTTCACCTGTGCCCCCTCGACTGTGCCAGGAACCGCAGGGAGCGTGCGCCCTGGCTGAGAAACGCCGCTCTCCGCAGCGCCTCTCTGACGTGTCCCTCATGCCTCTCCCTGCAACGGAGTGAGGGGTGCAGACTCTGGCGCTTCCTTCCGGCAGCCCCAGAAGCCCGCAGGACTGGCCTGTGCTCTGCGCTCAGTCCATGTGGAAAAGGAGGACACGATGCGCCTCTCGGCAGCTGCTGGCATGCACCCCAGGGGTGGGGGGTATGTCCTGGCATGTGGCTTTTCCTGCCTCGTTGCGCTGATCCATGGCCTCAGCACAAGGGTGGAAACTGAAGCACATTCCCTTCAGAACTGGGGCTTGCCAGGTGCGTGCCCCCTCGCGGGAGGCCTCTGCAGCTGGGGTGCCCGGGAGGACGGGGGTGACCGGGGGTCAGCCTAGGCTAAAGGTCACTGCGTGGGAGTCCAGAGGCGAAAGGACCAGCCCCATGGTTGCTCCCCTGCTCCTCCGCCCGAGCCCGGTGCTCGCTGCAGGAGGGACCCACGCCCACCCTGTGCTCAGGCAGAGGATCCAGCCCGCCCAGCCCGCCTCCCTCGCACCCAAGTTCCAAGCAAGATGATAAGAGGAGGCAGAAAGCTTGGCTGAGGTTCGTTTAGTGCTTACTGTATACCAGAGTTTTCTGTGCATTTTGAAAGCTTCGGAGGATTTATTCCCTGCAGTAGCCCAGGGGTGGCATGCTAGAGCCAGCTCCCGGCTCTCTGAGCCCGCTGGGGGATGCTCAGGGTTCCTGCAGGAGGGTCTTAAACCCCACTAGGATGGAAGCACTCAGTGATACACATTCCAAATTAAGTGCGTTTTATTAAAAGCAAAAGCAGTAGCTACTCCAAACGCATCCTTCCCCAGCGGCCTCGCTCGCCCGCTGTCGGCGGAGGGTGGGTGAGGGTCTGCTGGGGCGGGGGCGAGTGAGCAGCGGGACGCCGACCTCACACAGAAATCAGCAAGGGCTACAAATCAGGCCTTGATTTCTTTTTGTTGTGGTTGATTTCCTCGACTTAAGAAAGTGATGGGGAAAATATTAATCATGCAAATGAAAGTTAAAGGTGCCAGAGCTGCAGCTGCTACTCAGCGAATGACACCCCCAAAAAGAGCAAGTATTTTTCAAGACTCAAAAAAAAATGAAAGAACAAAACATGAAAAAAGCTCCTCTGGTTCAGTGAGGTGTTCGTGCCTTAGTGGGGGGAGCAGAGCTCCCATGGCACATCCAGCCCTCCAGGACAGGAAACTCCCCGGCGTCCCTGTCGCTGACACAAAATGAGGCCACTGCTGGGGAAATCAGGAAAGGCTTCATGGAGGACGGGGTACGGCATCTGTTAATTTCTGAAGGTGTGCACTAGGGCAGAGGGAACAGCTTTGCCAGGTAGCCGGTGGCTCCCTCAGACCTGTGCACAGTGTTGAGGGGGCAGACAGCCAGCTGTCAAGTGCTGGGACCCTGAGACCCAGCTCCTCTGCACACAGCAGGTGCTCAAGAAACATGTGAGCCACAGTACTCAGGCTGAGTGCTGACATCAGGACGTGCTCCTGTCCCACCTCCAGCCGCAAGCTATTAAGCAGAGGGCTAAGTCTGACCCATGAAGCTGCAGTCTCTTTGTGCTTTTTTCCACTTAAAGAAAATCTGTATCAAAGCACTGTGGTTAGCAGTCAGCCGTGGCTGAGTGTGAGACGCACAGAGTCCTGGCCCGGCCCCGCCGCCAGTGATCTCCGGCTCCTTGTGCCGCCGCGCTGCCCTGGGCCGGGAGCACTGGGACAAGCCACGCTGGAAGCAGCGTCGGGGGACTCTGTCCACCTAGAAAGGCAGACCTGCGGGCACTGCTGAATGAATATTTTTTTACTTTTCTTTTTCTCTTGCTTTTTTGGTCACATTCGGCAATGCTCAAGGGTTACTTCTGGTTCTGGACTCAGGAATTACTCCTGGCAGTGCTCGGGGGACCATACGGGATCCTGGAAATTGAACCCGGGTCAGCCGCGTGTAAGGCAAATGCCCTACCCACCGTACTATCCCTCCAGCCCCTTCTTTAATATTTTTAATTAAAGCATTATGATTCGCAAGGTTCTTCATAGCTGAGTTTTAGACATACAATACTGCGGCACCAGTCCTGCCACCAGCACCAGCTTCTCTCGCCAATCAGCTCCCTGCATCCCCTCCCGCAAGCCCTCCAGCCCGCCCTCCTGACAGGTGCCTTTCTGAGTTCGACTGTTCCAGTTTGGTCTCGTGATCTCAGGGCTGTTGACTCTGTGCTGTGGGTAATCGGCGCCACCATCCCTTAGCCCCCACTCTGTGCCTGACCCCTGACCTGGCCCCGCTGCCTCTCAGCTGTCTCCTCCCCCTGCCCTCCACCCTTTCTTTCCTTCTCTGCCCGTACTCTGGGCCAAGGTTGCTCGGGGCAGCCCCCTTTAAGCCGCTGCCTCTCCTCGTCAGTTCTGAGTGAGTTTTTTCTAAGCGTGGCCTGGTGAGTTTGGCACCTCTGAACCCTGACAGGCTCCTCAGCCCTGCAGTGGAGCTCCTGAGATCGGGGTAGGCTGGGGTGGCCCCCTGCACCCTGCCAGTGCGAGGGCGAGCCCTTGGGTGCGTGGGGTCCCCTGTTGGTCTGGCAGGGGGAGGCGGGCGCTCAGTTGGCCGCCGAAGGGGATGCTCAAGAAGGGTCTGTGGAGCTGCTGGCCTGGGGGGTGACGCGCCCCTCCTGGTGTATGCCCCATCTGGAAGGTGGATCTTGCGAGCACTCTGGGGCTGTGTGAGCACCCACCCTCTGAGCACCAGGACTTCTTCACTGTGCCCTCCACATCTCACAGCACCTCACTGCACGCCCCCCAGAAGGGGATTTTGGGAAATGAAGGCCCAGGCGGGCAGAGGCCAGTCCTGCCTGAGGGTGACCCCCAAAACAGGACATAGAGGGGTGAAGGACTGGCCTGCCCAGGGAGTTCCCTGTTTCTCCATCCCCCCCAAAAAAAAGCTTCCTGAGCAGAGCCAGACCGTGGGTCACCAGACCTCAGCTCTCCCTACCCACCCAGCTCGCCCACCCCCAGCACGCAATGCCCTTTATATCCCACCCCATAGCCTGGGCCCCCCTCATTGCGATCCATCCTGTGTGACCCGTTCCTCCTGTGTGACCTGGGTTTGATCCCCACCATGCCCTGGGCTTTGGGGTGCCAGGAGGTGACCTTGTCCTTGCAGGGCCGAGTCCTAGACAACAGCCAATTCTGGGGTTACCACGGTCCAACCAGACTCTGCCCCGGGCTTGGCCACACTTACAGGATGGCAGAAGCTTCCGGGTCTAGGCACACAGAAGCAGAGCACCCGGCCTGGGCCCCTCTGTCCTCATCCTGTTGCCAGCCGTGGAAGACAGGCAGGGACAGACAGGACACACAGCCTCCGGTTCCCGGGACATCTGGTTTCCCACCACTGTCTTTGTCTGTGTCCTGACAGGGACACTCGGACCCTTTCTCACCCAGCCTGGCACACACTTCACTCCTCCTCCAGGAAGGCTTCCAGCATGAGTGAGTGCCCCATGGCACCTGCTCCTGCATCTGATCAGCACGTGGGCACATTCCCTGAGGTGTGTCTCCTTTGGAAGCAAATCACCTCACAGGGAAGAGTGAGAGTGTGTGAAGGTTTCGTTCTGGGCACTCAGATCTCCGTGCTCCAGAAGGCATCGGCGCTCCAGATCCAGGGTGCAGAAGCAGCAGGCAGGTAGGTTCTTGCTGGAGAGACAGCCAGAGAAACTGAGGCAGGAGCAGGGAAAGGAGGGCTGTGGGCCTTGGGCCTGGACCCATCCGTGGGACCAGGGGAGGGAGCAAAGTGGGCGCACAAGGGCTGGGCTCCTTCCGGGGCAGGACCCTGGGCAGAGCTGGGCATCCACGCATGGTTCATTCCATCTCAGGCTCACGGTATCCCGTGTCCCACCCCTGTCGTGAGCACGGAGACGGCCCCCGGAACACACAGCCAGTGGCCCGGGCTCCCCTCACCAGCCCAGCTGAGAATTGAAGATGCCGTCCAAAAGGAGCTCGCCCCGGGCCTGGAGATACTCTGGGCCGTCACCCCGGAGCAGATGGAGGCAGCAGGTCAGGGCGGCTTGGGGTGGGGGTTGTACCTGCCCCTGGGAGCCTGCGTCTGTCCAGGTGGGTCCCCTCTGCACCCCTAACCTCAACTCGACGCCTCTGCCCCCTGCCCCTTAGCCCCGAGCGCAGGCTGACCTGCGCCAGTGTCTCACGGCCCACGAAGGCCCAGCCGTCCCCGCGAGCCCTGTGTGGTCTCGTGGCCAGTGACAAAGAGCAAAGCCAATGAGCCAAGGCCAGAGGGGTCGCGCCATGGATCCCGGAGATCGGAGCACGTCACTGAGGAAGGGGGACCAGCAGTGCCCCTCCACCCCCAGCCTCAGCCCCCCCCCGCCCCGTGTGCACAGCCTCCCCCCCCCCTGCATCCTTCACCCAGGCGTGGCGTGGCAATAGGGAGTGCTGGGGTCTGCGGCAGAGAAAGCAGGCGCCTCTGAGGACCAGCCACGGGGCTGCTCGCTTCAGTGTGCAAGGCTTCTACTTTCCAGTCTACCCCAAGTTTGGTGGCTCTTTCCCCACGCGTGGTTGGTGTTACTCAGACGGTCGCGTCTGTGAACCAGATGCCGGCCCTGAGAACTTTGCCGTTCCTGGCTTGGTCATCGCCTCTAGCCAAACCCAGCAGGAGGGTGATCTGTGGGCTCCTCTTGACACCAGTGTGGACAGTCCCGCTTGTCTGACCCTGCGCCTGGGGCAGACCCTTGGCACAGCCCCCACCCGGGCCAGCAGTCCCGGCACGGGGTTATCCAGTAGGCACACAAAGAGAACCTGCTCGCTCTTCTTTTTGTTGGGCTGAGCTGAGCATGAGTGGCAGAGGGGGCACGGTGGGTGCTTCCCAGATCAGAGCAGGGTGCTGCCACCCCAGAACACGGGGGCCCACCTCTACGAGGGACGGAAACAGCGCCAAGGAGACACGGGGCCCCCAGAGAGGGGCCGAGCGCCCAGGCTCAGGGCTGCTGGCAGCATCTGACTGAGATAGATGCTCCTAATGGCTCCGAGAAGAGTCACGCACGGATCGTCACCAGGGTCACTAATTACTCGTCTCTCTGCAGCTGTCACTCCCTGTGCCCACCCAAGCCTGGACCCCAGCTCAGTCCTCCCCCCCTCGGCCAACAGGGGGCCGAGAGCATGCATGGCCGGCCTCGGAGCTGGGGGCAAAGTCTTCTTCCTGCATTAAATACTTATTAAAGTTGATTAGAACTCAATGCACCATAAAATCTCTTTCAAGTCAGTGAAATGCCTTCGGCTACAGATTCCGCACCCCCGCCCCCCATAATTCTATCCAAAAGGAACGCACAAGCTCTCAGGGAGTATTGAAAAAATTAAATGAGAGTAGAGGGGTGTGTGGGGGGTGACGGGGCTGAGAACAGTTAGGGCAAGAGGGTGGGGGAAGATAGCCAGACCTGGAATGAGGGCCTTCCAGGTCAGAAAAATGGGGCTGTGGGGTGCAGGCAGGGGCGGGGAGGTGGCCGGATGCATATATTTTTAGGGATGATGTTATCCTGGACCTAAAAATATGAGACACGGCTTTCTTTAAAAGCGATCCAGGTCCTATTTACATTTCAGAGCAAATAGCATATTGTTTTCATCAGGGGGAAATAAGCGCTCATGTTTACCTTATGTTTCCTTCAAAATATTTGCATTTCAAAGCCTTCGGAGCTTTAAGTTTCAGAGCTGTTCAAAACGTGGCACCTGAGCTTCTCCCAGCTGGGCCGTGTTTACAGCAGAAATCCACACCACCCAACCACCGCAACCCCCTCCCCGCCCACCCACCCACAATGGCAGCCCCTCCCCCCACCCCCAGAAAGGGACAGTGGCCCCTTTAACAGCCATGAGGCAGCCCCGGGGCAGTGCAGCTGGGCCCCAGCCTGGTGGCCAGATGAGAGGGGGGAGTACCCACAGCTCGGTCCTGCAGTGTCCTTGCAGGCCAGCAGACTTCATATGGGGCAGACGCACCGTGGAGGGAAGGGAGGGGCGGGATGCTCAGCCCTCGGTGCTTGTCCCAGGGATGGAGGAAGCCAACAGCGCTGCAGCCTCCGGGGTGCTCATGAGGGAGGCCCTGGGGCCAGGGGCTGGTCGCACGGACCTCAGGCACTCTTCTCCCCAAACTGTTATCATCCAGCAGTCGTCATAGGCCCTGGGGCCGGCCTCCCTCGGGACAGACTGCTCCTCAGAGCTGTGCTCCTCACTGGGAGTTGCCCAGCACAGCCACACCCGATGGGACAATCCGCGTCTCCGAAGCTCGGGTTCCGACACCACATGATCCTGCCGTGTTGCCCAGCAGAGAACCCGTGTTCCACGTGTGTGAACTCATTCAATCCCGGGCCGTATCACACTGGGGCCCAGGCAAGAAGGAGCCCCCCTTTCTCCTGATGAAGCACAGAGCCCGCGCCTGAGGCCAGGTGGAGGAGGAGCCGCAGCTGACGGGCTCCTGTGACTCGGCCTTCCTCACGGATCCTGCTGGGCAGAGACCCAGGGAGCAGAAATCCAGCGTCAGAAGCCTCAGGCGCAGAGCGACCGTGTGGAGGCCTCCCGGTGTCCACCACGGGCCTGCCCAGCCCTGCTTACAGCCGCTGAAGAGCCAGCTGTGAGATGCCCGCCTCCCTTGCAGCTACAGTTCCGAAGTTAGATGCCCTGGGCTTGGCCCGGGGGCTTCTGGGCAGGTTTCCTGCAAGGGAAGAAGGACCCGGGGGTCACGACCGCCTGCTGACGCAGCTCCACCCAGGCATTGTCGGGGCTACCCGGTGCTTGGCGCTGACCAGCTGTCTGAGTCTGTGGTGGAGAGGCTGAGGGCCACGAGGCAGTAGTGGAGGTGTGGTGGCAATGGTGGCCTCGGCCTGCCTCCCAGCTTCTCGGTAAAGGAGGACAACCAAAGTGTCTGTCTGCCTTTAGCTCTTCAGTTCTTTGCACCTGCATCAATTAGAATGAGATTTGCCTGCAATTAACAGAAAGTCCTAAAATAACAGTGGCTTATGCAAGAGAGACGCTTACTTCTCTTTTATAGGAAATAAACCTGGAGGTAAGCAGTCCAGAGTGACAGGGAGACTTCAAAGTCACAGGGAGCCACGCTTTCATCCCCCGCTAGCCTGCCATTCTCAGCCCGTCCCACTCACAGGGATCAAAGGTGGCTGCCCATGCTCCAGCCATCACATTTGCATCCCAGCTGGCAAGAAGGAGAAGGAAAGGCCAAAGAAGGGTGCACCTGTCCTTTCAAACACCTTTTCCAGAAAGTCTGTCCTTTATATCTTGTCTGAGATTTAGTGGCCTGACGTGAAGTGGCTATAAGGGACATGAGGCACAGTCATAAGCTTAGCCAGAATGAAGGGTTCCCCTCTAAGGAAAGAAGACGCCACAGGAGCTGGGAGCAGCCTCGCTGGACACGTGGTGTTGGCGACGCTTGGTTAAGAGGAGCTCCCCACGCAGGAGAGGACTTAGAAACTCACCAGGCCACGGCAGGGAGGGGTCGGAGCAACATCACAGTGGGTAGGTGCCCGCCTCTGTGGTCAGCCAACCTGGGTCCAACACTCGAATCCCACATGGTCCCTTGAGCACTGCCAGGAGCTATCCTGAGTACTGCTGGGTGTGGCCCAAACAAAGACCTGAGCCACAGCTTGGGCCAGGGCCAGGGCGAGCAGGACTGAGACGCTGCCATGGTCGGCAAACGAAAGGCCGGACAGAGGTGAGGCCAGAGGGAGCGGGGACAGAGCTGTGAGGCTCCTTTGATGGCGGGAGCCGGGCTTTCTCCTGAAGCAGTGAGACCCCAGATGCGGACAGGCAGAAATGTGTGGGCTGCCGTGAGGTTGCACTTGAGGCTCCAGCTAGTTGCTGCCAAGGATGCAGCGGGCCGCCGAGCAGACCCCAGCAGGAGAGCCCCAAGAGGCCCTAGGAGGCAACCAAGGCACGTGGTGCGTGGCAGCCGACAGGGAGGTGGCTGAAGGGAGGTCAGGGCCTGCTCATCGGAGCACAGTGAGTTACAGAGTCGCTAAGTCATTTCATAACCGAGTTTCAGGTGCACACCCGTCCTGTCAGTGTCCACAACCCTCCACCAACGTCCGCATGTGCCTCCCACCCCCACCCTGCCTCTACCGTAGACACTTTGCCCTCCACGACTGTCCTAGTGTCCCCCTCCCTGACTTACTCTCCACCCCGCCTGCCCGGTGCCAAGCTTCCTACTGAAGACCACTTCTGTGCTTCATTTCCATGCTTTGGGGGCATTTAATATTCTCCTGGGAATTTTTCTTATGCCCTAGACAAGACTGCCCACTCTTGCCTCTCTTCAACATGGTACTGGAAGTACTTGCCGTGGCAATTAAGGGGGAAAAAGATACTGAGGGCATCTCCAGATAGGAAAGGAGGAAGTCAAGCTCTCGCTATTTGCGGACGACGTGATACTCTATTCAGAAAACCCCAAGAAAGTCCTGCCACAAGCTTGATAAGCACATGCCAGACGTGGACGAAGCTGCGTGTGCCATTGGCCTTGTTTCCGTGCTGACCAGGTTCCTTCCTTCTCAGGGAACCTCGAACACCCCACACACCAACCCCAATCATGGGTACCCTTAGCACATCAGAACTGTCCAGGTGAGAGACCTCGAACTCTCGGGGCAGCGGTGCCCCTTCTCAGCCCAGACGCGGCTGGTCCCATGTTCTGACGCAGCTCTTGGTGGCTCCTGCCCCAGTGCTCACCCCCACGTGCATATCCCACAGGTTCCCTGGGGTTTTCTTACCCAAAGGACAAGCTCTCAGGTCTGTGAATGAGGACCTGCCTTGGGGTGGGCCTCAGGGGCTGCCCGTGATCAAAACCTGTAGCCAGTCACTCCTGGGGACAGGCAGAGTACTCGAAGCCATGGGATAAGTTCCCCAACCTTCTCAGTTCTTAGGCCTAGCAGGAACAGAAGACCCCCCCCAGAGCCTTCAGTCGGCAAGCAGGAGTCCCCTGAGGACTAGAGGAACACCCCCAACCCAGGACCTGGCCCCACTCCCACCTGGGCCCCAACTGATCTGGCCACTCCCTCCCACCCCCCAGCTCACCGCAGGGAAGCTCTGAGCTCAGCCTCTTGGCATCTGTGTCTCCCAAGTGCTGTGTTTGAGCTCAGGACCTCAGTGCTCACAAGCCCCCTTAGCAGCTTGGCATCTGCACCCCTTTCTCATGTGGGAGCCGGGAGGGTGGCTGCAAGCTGAGGGGATACCTCTTAGGAGCTGCCCCCAGTGCCCTGCCCACGCCTCCCCGCAGAGGGGAGATGCCTCAGTCCGCACCCCCCGGGAGTAGCCAGCTCTCCCTGCCCACCGGGGGTGTCAAGTCCACAGATGAGACAGGGACACCAGGGCCCGGCCGGCAGGCCCAAGGCCTGCACCATGGTGCCAGGTGCGGGGTCAGAGGGCACAGCTGCCAGCACCCCCCCACGGCACCACGTAAACACTAGGATCTCCTAAGGCCCCGAGAAACCAGGCCAGTGAGTGAAGGGGCCTGAGAGAAAGCCACGCCCTCCCACCGCCGAGCCTCACGCAGGGTCAAGGGGCCCACCTGGCCTGACTCCCCACACCAGGCCCCTTTGTGGAGTGGGACCCCGGTGCTGGACCCTGCCTCGCCTCAGCTTCCGCCTGTACACAAAGGGCTGGGCTGGGCTGGGCAGGCGGGAGAGCGATGCTCGGGATTCTTTGTTTCAGGAAGGTGTGAGCCCACGCCGGCCCGGGAGAAGCATGTCATTTTGCTGGAAATGCGATTTCCCCTAACAAGTACAGAATCCTACATGACATGTTGAAAAGTGCATCTCTTTGAGAAGCGGCTCCGTATCTCAGAGGCATCGTCGGTACAGAGCCATGTCATGTGGCAGTTGCTATGGCAACAGCTCGTTTTCCATAGACAGGAAAATCAGAGTGGCTAAGTCGATTGAGACGCCCCGAATAATGTTGCAAGAGCAGGCTGAGATGCGGCGCCGGCTTCTGCCGAGCCCGAGGTGCTGCTGGGGCCTGGGGTCACCGTACATGGCCCGGAGAGAATCCCCAAGATGACGGCCCACACTCTCCTTTCTGGACCGAAGGTTGAAGACTCTAGAGCAGGATTTTCCACGGCCACCAGGGAAGATAGTGGCAGCCCCAAGGGGCCTTGGCTCAGTGCTCATGGGTGAGGCGGCACCAGCTCCCCTGTCCCCCACCCAGGGTCCCTTCCCACCCCCACTCCTTTCCCTGGGCCTCCTGAAGCCACAGTTAGCAGCACCTCCTACTCCCCCCACAGTGCCCAGCCCAGGGGGTGCCCATGGACATAGGCCTGGATGTTGCACAAACACCACACACACACACACACACACACACACACACACACACAGAGGAACTCCTCAAACTCCTCACCCCAGGACCCAGCATATCATTTTTAAGGCACAAATATGCAATATGCAATTCCCCTCATCCAACACAGCAAGCACACACATACACACACACACATGTACATGCATACACTAAGGACATGCACACATAACTGAATACACAGCCCTGAATGCAAATATATACATGCACATGCTACACAGACATGTGCACACATGTGTGTATGACCTCATAGATATGCACAAAACACAGCAGGCACATGCACACATATTCACATACATATTCACATATACATGCTACTTGCATACATGTGTCGCACATGTACATGCACAGATGTAGGTAAGCACACATGTGCATTCATGCAAACATGCGCATGTGTGCCTGCAGACAAGCTCCCGCCCCGACCAGGTACCGGAACAAAGCAGGCATCCCTCCTCCCGCCTCAGCCGCTGCTCAGAGGGAAGCAGCCCACGTGGCTGGCGCTGTGGCTGACCCCCTCCCGTGGAGCCCGTCCCCCTGTGAGCCGTGCACTTCCCCTTCTCCTGCTCGAGGGCCAGCAGCCGGCCCAGCACCCCCGGCCCTCCTCTCCCAACCTGAGGCAGCGAGGGGACCGGGGAGCGTCATGGGGAGAGACGCATGCCCCCCTCAACTTCCCGGAGGAAAAATTTTATAAAACTGTCAGAGATGTAATAGAACTGTCAGAAGTACAGGAACTCAGATACACAGATTACAAAAACATATGTCAGGGACCTATTGGTTTCATGACAGTGTGAAAATCACAATTTTTCTGTCAAGATAGAAAATAGAAACAGAGGAAAACCGGGAGCACTTTAGCAGACGCTGCTGACAACAGCGAGTCCCATCACCCCCCACAGGGAGCGGGCGAGGGAGGGAGCCGCCAGGCCCTGCCCCTGCCCCGCCTCCCCGCCCTCCTCCACTGCTCCTTTAGAGGTTACGAAAGGCAGCGAGGGCCCCTGGACCCCTGGGAGTGCGGGGCTTCGCGGGGAGCACGGGGTGAAGGAGCCCCGGGAAGCACAGGCTGCTGCGGGACCACACCCACGTCGCCCCCCGCCCCCCCACCCCCCCACCTGGTGCTCTGGCCCGAGACGTAGGTCCCTGAGCGGTGCTGTAGCCCGTACTCTGTCCACACACCCCTCCCGTGGGCCCCAGTGGACAGGCCTGAGTGTCCCTCTAGGAGGGTGGCCGGTCCCTGGGAGGTCAGAGACGCTGCGGCAGACGCACCGAAAGTCCCGGCTGGTCCCTGTGTGCTGGGCGCAAGAGGCTAGCGCGGGAGCCTCTGGACACAGCTGTTCTCTGAGCTGGGACCCCAGAAAGGCCTGTAGCAGGTGGGCCTGGGGGACCGGAAGGCAGGCGTGTTTCAGCCTCCAGACCTGGCGGGGTGCAGTGCGGGAGAAGGCAGTTTCATCCAGACTTGGCTGAAGCACTTCTTCCCACCGTGTGAAAGGAGGACAGCTCTGGCCGCGCCCCACTTGGCCCTGGACAGCTCCAGCCCCGCTGCACACTGGCCCTGGACACCTGGCCCCCCGGCACACTCGCCCTGCTCAGGGTGCCAGCACTTCCTGTGGGGTCTGCGGGGCCTCTGGGAGAGGGAGGGAGCCGAAGGGCTGGGGGCTGCCAGGCCACAGGTCTGAGGGTGGCTCGGGTAAACTGAGGTGCCAGCACAGGCAGGCAGGAAGGTCGGGCAGGTCAAGGGCAGAACTGGGTGCCCAAGCATGTGGGGAACGGTCAGGATCTGTGTCCAGGGCCCAGTGTCTGCTCCTTCGGTAAATCCTCACAGCTCCAGTGATCCAGGCCACACACTGACCTGCTGTGTCCTCCTGGACTTTGCTTACTGATATCACTTCTTCCAATGAGTCTGAATTGAGGTCCCTTCCTCCGGGCAGTCTTCCCTGGTTTCTGCCTCCCTGCTGCTCTTTCTGGGCACTAACAGCCTCCAAAGTGCATAGAGGAGCCTTCTCTGTGCCTGTCCTCATGGGCTCCCCAGGGGCAGGGAATGGTGCAGTGGTCATGAATATTATCCCATCCTGATGACAGGAGTCAGCACGGGCTCTGCCCCTCATTGGTCCCGTGGAGAAGCCCCTCCCTAGGAGGGGATAAGCAAATTCTCAGAGCAGGAGATACTCAGGTACCAACCAATCCAGACGTAATTTCACAGGTAGGTGGGACCCAGCCCTGCCAAGCACCCTCAGGCCACGTGTCCACGTGCTCTGCTCAGCAGTGCATGCCAGGCCGGGTGGCACCACGGGGCACGTCCCTGCGACTATCGAGGCACACAGGGTCGCCAAGCGTCGCCTGCAAGGCATGAAACTGGTGTGCTGGGCGGCTCCCGTGGCAGAGCCAGGCTGAGGTGTGCCTTGCCTTCCCCGGGACGCCCCAGCAGACCCCGGGGCAGCAGAGTCACTCCGCTGCTCCTTCCTAGCATGCTGTGGGCCGTGGAAATTTCTCCACATTGGCCACAGTGTGACGAGAAGTTCACGGGGCTCCAAGAGCAGCTCCATGATCAAGACGTAGGAAATAAGGCCCACAAAGAGAAAGACGCTGCCTCAGAGGCCAGGAGCGAGGGGCCACGATCCCACCTCCCGCGCTGTGTCTACAAACCCGCCCCAACACAGCCCCCTCGTCCCACGGGAGCTCCGGAGGGAGAAGCATTGCGGCCCATGGCCTGCGGCGTCCCGGAGCCTCACCAGGGGGAAGGCGTCCCGCCCGCCGGATGAGGCTCTTCAGCTAATAAATATGTATGCGGGATTTTTATTACTTAATAGTTGTAAGGTTAATCGTCGTGGTGAACGCCTATATTTAATGTGTCAATGGAGCTGCAAAATGCCAAACTGAATAGCTTTAACACACATTAGTTCTACTTGTGAATCTACAAATAGGGACCTTGTCAGGAAAGTATTCAAACCAAGATCAGTATTGATTTGGGTCCCCGGGAAAGGCGCTGGACTGAGACAGTTTAAAATGACAAATGTCTGGCGGATGATGAAAGGAGCAGATGGAAAGCCAACAGCGTCAGAGGCGGTGCTGGGCCGAGGCTGCCCGTCCGGACCCAAGGGCCCCGAGCTAACGTCCCCTTTGATGCAGAGAAGAGGCTCATCCGCTCAGCTCTGCCCTCACGCTGGCTCTAATTGCCAAGGAGGGGCCTCAGAGAACCTGCTGGAGGCCCGGCCACCACACCACGCTTCTGGAAGGTTCTACAGAGGCCGGAGTACTCTCATTGCAAACTCCCCATCTTGCTCAGTGACTAATGCGGAAACGTAGATTGGCGGCTCTGCCTGGCCCCGGCACCAGCCACAACCAGCGCTACCTCCTTGCCAATCGCACTGCTCAAGGCTCACCCCAGACTCTGTCCTAGCAAGCCAGGCCAGTGACATCCCCAACCGCCAGCCAGGCTTTGCTCACACTGTTTCTCTCGCTGGCAATGTTCCCGGGCCACTGTCGTGTCTAGGTGATGCTTTTCTCAGAACCCCTCGTCTCTGCATTCTCTGCCCGGGGCTCTGGGACTCAGAAGAGGGACACTGATAAAGCCAGTTCCATGTACAGTCCTCCCAGCTGAACCCAACTCACAGCCCCTGTGTTCATTCTGCACAACACGATTTTTGTAAGAATTTAGTAAAATTTGGGACTGGAGAGAGAGTCTAGGGACAAAGGCACTTGCCTTGCACATGACTGATCAGGTTTGATCCCTGGCCCCAGATGTGGTCCCCGAGCACTGCCTAGAGTAAGCCCTGAGCACTGCCAGGTATAGCTCCAAAACCGAAACAAAGGTTGGAGCAAAGTGGAGAAACTGGGATATTTGTAAGCTGCTGGCAGGACTGCAAGATGGCGGTCACTGCAACTAATAGAATAAAAGTTCCTCGAAAACTAGAGTGTGGGCAGGAGCTGCTGGGCAGTGAAGTGACGCTCTGCGTGAGTCAGGCTCGGGTCCATACCCCCACATCTGACAGTGCAGAGGAAAATCAAGGTGCAAAAACAACTGAGCTGGGGAGATCGCTCGATGCACTGCTCGTGCTTCACAGGTGGGAGGGCTGGGTTCAACCCCCGACACCACAGATGGTCCCCAGGCTCCTCGGGGGCAGCCCCTGGAACAAACCAGAGGAAGTCCTGAGAGCCACGTGGAGTAGTTATGCATTCATATACACGTTTATATAAATATATATTCTCTAAAGCAGGGAGTGTGTGAGGTGAGTCAGAACTCACGCCTTCAATAACTGATTACCTTTCATATCTGATCACACTGCCTATATAAGACTCTCCCCTCTCTCTCTGTCTCTCTCTCCTTTCTCTCTCCTCCCTCTCTCTCTCCTCCCTCTCTCTCTCCTCTCTCTCTCCCCACTCTCTCCCTCTTCGGATGGATGGATGGATGGATGGATGGATGGATGGATGGATGGATGGATGGATGGATGGATGGATGGATGGAAGGATGGATGGATGGGTGGGTGGGTGGATGGATGGGTGCATGGATGGATGGGTGCATGGATGGATGGATGGATGGATGGGTGGGTGGGTGGATGGATGGGTGGATGGATGGGTGGGTGGATGCATGGATGGATGGATGGATGGATGGATGGATGGATGGATGGATGGATGGGTGAATGGATGGATGATGGATGGATGGATGGATGGATGGATGGATGGATGGATGGATGAGCTCATTGTCCCCCCAGTGACATTTGACAACCCTGTCCTGACCTCAGCAAGACCCTCTTGGACTAGCTTAGCTGGAACTTTGTGCCCTGACCCCTCCCCATGCTTCCTCTTTGCCATCTGCCACCCACTAATTCCCACCCCGTTTCTCCACTCTTAGTCCCCCACTGTCCCTTTATTCAGAGGAGCCCGATCCATTTCCCACCTAAAGGTCCCATTCGAGCACCCTATCCCCACAGCCAGGTGGATCTGCTTTGCCTTCTTGAACAAGAATCATAAACACGTGCTTCTTGATCACAGGATGTTCCAGCTCTCAGAGCATCTTGGGAGTGGGGAGCACGGGCCTGGCATTGCCGGGACCCCGGGCTCGGCCCCAACACCCCAAGTCTCCCACAGCCTCCAGGCAGCCATGCAGTGTGCTTCTGAGGCTGCTTCACCTCCTGGCCTGTTTGCAAGTGGACGCACTGGGGTCTGTGTCCAAGCCTCCGGCAAGGACAGACACCGTCCAGTTCAGACTAGAATATCTCACTCGGGGGAGCTCGGAGAGAGCAGGCGTGAGTGGTCTCAGGGCCTCCTGAAGAACACTCCCATGCTTTCACTCCACAAGCCTCGCCTAGGACGCCCCACACACCCTACTCAAAGCCTTCCACAGGTGAGATCAGGCGGTGCCCCATTTGGGGAGTGTAAAGCAGCAATGTCAGGGTGGAACAAATGTCCAACAGCAGCAGAAACTGAGAACAGATCTCCAGTCGGAAATGCATGGAGGGAAGGAGGACACGGGACAGGGTGCAGGAAGCGGCCGCTCCGGGGCAGAGCAGTGCCAGGCTACGTCACGTGTCGGGGGAGGCGGGGTGCCGGGAGGGGCAGGGCTGAGCGTGCACCCCTCTCGACAACATGGCTAAGACTTACAATGAAAATGCCTGTCACACTAATGGGCTGGGGGCTAGTGTGGCGAGAATTGGGGATATGGGTGCAGGGTAGTGGACACTGGGAGAGTGTATGCCCCAAACCCAAACATGGATAATTTTGTAATTCCCGGTGACTAAATAAAAAATAATTATAGAGAAGGGACCAGTAGGACAAAGATAGTTGGAAATGATCACACTGGACAAGAACTGTGTGCTGGAAGGAGGTAAAGGAACAAGCATGATAACCTGTACTGCAAACCATAATGCCCAGAGAGAGAGACAGAGAGAGAGAGTGAGAGAGAGAGAGAGACTGAGAGAGAGAGACTGAGAGAGAGAGAGACAGTGACAGAGAGAGAGAGGAGAGAGTGGGGGGAGAGAGAGAGGGAGAGAGGAGAGAGAGAGGGAGAGAGAGAGGAAGAGAGAGAGGGAGAGAGAGAGAGAGGGAGAGAGAGAAGTGCCTGCTGAGAGCAGACTCTGGTGAAGGTTCGGGTGCTGGAACACTGTATGACTGAAACCCAATCACGAACAGCTTTATAACTGTGTATCTCACGGTGATTCAATAAGAAAATAATCTTAAAATAAATCAGTACACACAAATTAAAACCCAAACCTTGCGACCTTGCATGGCCTGGAGCGGGTTTGCTGCGCCTGAGTGGGCCGGCCCTTGCCTCTCCCGTCCCTTGGAACCCTTGGGCCAGTCCGCTTCCTGCAGCTGCCCACGCCTGGCCTGCTTGGCTTCAGCCTGGGGGGCCCAGTTTGGCTTCTTGCCCCTTTGCCCCCAGACGGCCCCCAGGGCGCAGGGCCAGTGGGGAAGAATCCAGCCCGTGTGTGGTTGTCCCATGGGGACCTTGGGATGGCCGTGGTAGGCACATGTGTCCACAGACAAGAGCCTGCCGGGCGGCACTGCCCTGCCTGGCCTCCCGAGAGAAGGCAGGGTGTGCAGCGCAACATCCGTAGGCTCCCCCGTCCCTCCCGCTCCCTCGCCCCAGACCCCTAGAAGGCCACCGAGGGGCTGCAGAGGCTGAGGGAGAAGCATGACTGGGCAGCGAATTCCCCCAGACCCAAAGAGACTTCCCAAAAGGGGGCCAGGACAGTCTCCTCAGATGGGGCCGGGCGCCCCTCTGCTCCAGAAACTGGGCCCGGGGGCTGGGGGCTGGGGGCTGGGGGCTGGGGGTTATCCGGAACCGGAGGCCCCCTGGGAAGGAGTCTGTGTGCCCCAGACGCTGCCAGGCAGCCCCAGGACTCTTGCAGACAGGAGAACCGGATCATGCTCCGAGGCCCGGCTTCACGGGCGGCGTCCACCCTGGGAGGGACAGGAAGACCTCACGAGCCCAGGGGAAAGTGTCTGCAGTTCTGTGCCTCCCACACTCAGCACCTGGCGTGGCAGAGCTGAGCAGCTGAGGAGCGGAACGTTCCGGAGGAGGCCTCCTCCTGCTCCCTCTCCCCCTGCACAGACCCAACTCAAGAGCAGCGCGTGTGGGACCCAGCAAAGCTGGCTGCAAAACTTGCACTTTGCTCCTAGAGATTTATATGTCAAGGGACAGAGCAAGGCCCTGAGCTCGACCCCCAAGCTGCAAAGCCCCCGTGCCCCCTGCAGTGTTCTGCCCCCACCCCCCACCCCAGCACTCGGGCCAGAGAGCTGCTTGCAGGTCTGGGCGCACATTGGGGGGGGACCCAGGCCCGCCAGCCCCACTCAGCATGGACCCCAGAAAATCATTAATACTTTACACCATTTTAAGTTTTGTTTTTTAAGGGGTGGTGCCTGGCTGTGCCCAGGGATCGACTCAGGAGGCAGTGCTGGGGATTCAGCCAGGGTCAGCCGTGGGCAAGTATGTACACCGCTACTTACGTCTCCAGCTTCTAAGAAGATTCTCTTTGTTGGTTTGCCTATGAGATACAAAGCTTTCATGTTGAGTTTCGGCCATCTGATGGTTGAACACCCGTCCCTCCAGCAGTGCACATTTCCCACCACCAATGTCTCCAGCACCCCCATCCCACTCTCCCCCTGCCTCTGTGGCAGACAGTTTCCCCCATACTCTCTCTCTCTACTTTGGGGCATTATGGTTTGCAATACAGATACTGAGAGGCCATCACGTTTGGTCCTTTATCTACTTTCAGCACACATCTCCCATCCTGAACAATCCCTCCAACCATCATTGACTTAGCGATCCCTTCTCTATCCCAGCTCACGAGACAGGCTTCCCTCTATACAGCAGTATTCCTGGCCCCTGTGTCTACTGTCTTTGGGTGTCAGTCTCATTTTATGCTAATTTATATTCCACAAATGGTTAAAATAATTCTTACAGCGCTCGCTGAAAAGAGCCATTGGACTGGCTGGCTGGATCTAGTGTCATTCCCACCCGCACCCCCATTGTCTGAGGTCTCGGCGCCCAAGAGGGTGCATAGCTTCAGTGGCAGGAGCTGTCCCAGAGCCCTGACAGGAGGGGAGAGGGAGAGGTTCCTGGCCGCCCCTGCCCCTCTGACCTCGCGGGGCCCAGAAGCCCAGGGATTGTCACCTGGAGATTACTGGCTAGCCCGAATCCAGGAAAAGGGAGTTGTGGAGGAAGGAGGGCTCACGTGGAGGAAGGAGGGCTCACGTGGAGGAAGGAGGGCTCACGTGGAGGAAGGAGGGCTCACGTGGAGGAAGGAGGGCTCACCGTTCCCAGCATCAGGCGGAGCAGAGTTGGGACTCAGGACATAGTCAGGGGAAGGTCCTGTCACTTTCCTGTCATGTCACAAAGCGGGGCCCAGGCGGGGAGCAGAGGACCCAGCAGAGCCTCTGGCAAGGCCCCTGCCCTGTGGAGAAGCCCCCCATTGGATGGGCATCCCCCCCACTCCTCTCTGCTCTCGCTCTGCCTTCCCGCCCCAACGCAGGACGGTGCCCTGGCTCGTGATTACCCTGTGATGGATGCTGGCCGAGCCGTAAAGGTATCCGCGTGCAGGCTTTATGGTCATTTTCCAACAGCCCAGACCTTTTAAGCTCTCTTGTGGGAGCAGGTTAAGATGATTATGCAGATGGATGGACCCCGGTGCAATATTATGTCAGCGATGGAGACGTAGGAGCTACCAGCCGGGCCCCATCACACCAACAGGAGCCCTGCTGCTGAGTGAGACTCCGGCCCACACACCTTGTGTGCTCGCACATTTACATGCATGTACATGCACACACACACTAATTCACACGTGCGCAAGCTCAAACTCACTCTCACACACATGCATGCACGCATATGCACATTCACACGTCAGCACACTCAAACTCACACTCACACTCACATGCATACACACACTCACACTCGCACATGCTCACACTCGTACATGCATGCATACGCACACTAACACGTGCACACGCTCAAACTCACACTCGCACACATGTATATGCACACTCACACATGTGCACGCTCAAACTCACACTCGCACATGCATGCATACACACTCATACTCACATGTGCACATGTTCAAACCTGCACATGCATGCATACGCACACTCACATGTGGGCACACTCAAACTCACACTTGCACATGCATGCATGCACACACACGCACACACGCACACTCATGGGCGCACGCCCTCCTTGCTCTTGCTGGTTGTCGGCAGGACTGGGCCTTGCGAACTGGGAACGGCAGCCGTGCCTGTCAGGAGGCCAGAAAGGAGCAGCCCCGCGGGAGCACGTGTGCCCCAGGAAGGCCCCTCGGGCTATGGGTGGGAGCACCCCCTCCAATGCAAGGCCGCTGCCACAGGACAGCCCAAGACTGGCCCGGAGGATGTGCGCTCCTGTCCCGCCCGAGGGCGTAGGCCCTGGAGACACTGACCCAGCAGCTCCGTAGGCAAGGCAGGGCCAGGAGTCTGGGGCCAGAGAGGCTCACCTGGTGCTCCCAGGGGCCCTCTCGGGAGTGGATGGGAGCACAAGCGGCTCGACCCTGCCCCGAGGAACCTTCAACTCGGCCCTCCCCGGGGCCACAGTGTGTGGGCTGGGCACTGGGGACCAGGAGCCACGGCAGAGTCAGCCCATTTCACAAAGCTCATCACGAAGTCCTCCCTCCCCTTGCTGACCAGGTCCCGGGCAGAGCAAAAGCTCCTGCTGCCGTGCGTGGCCAGTCGTCATGGACCAGCCCAGGGGGACGTGACAGACCTTCCAGAGAGCGGGGCAGGAGAAAGAGTGGTGGAAGGCAGCCACTCGGGACGCCCTGAGGAGGGCCTGGCAGGCACCGGAAGGAGGAAGTCGGGAGGGAGGTTCCAGGGCGCTGGGTCCTGGGAGAACAGCCCCCCGGTGAGGGCACTGGGCACTTTGGGGGCAGAGGTCACTGTGGCATCAAGATCAGGAACAGTTTCCACATGACCTAAGTGACGGGGCTGGACTGGGCTGACCACCCACAGCGTGTCCTGGGAAGTGGGCGACGGGCCCAGGGCTCAGACCCCCTGGAGTGGGGCTGCCGGGGTCCTGCACTCGCGGGGCCTGCGCCCCTGTGGGAGGCGATGTCGGGGCCCTGGTAGCGAGGAGGGGCGGGGCCTGCCCAGCAGCACCCAAGGCCCTCTCCTCATGCGGGTCTCATCCCGTCTCCCAGCTCATGGGCCGGAGGCGGGTGTATGCGCGAGGCTCAGTCGTGGGGCCACAGAGAGCCAGGCGCCCTTCCGGGGAGGCCAGCTGCTCCCCGGACCCAACCTGCTGGGCCCAGGGCAGCGGCCCAAGAGACAAACTGGTAGCAGTTTCCTCCCCGTTTCCAACCTAGACGTGTCAGTCCGGTGAGCAGAGAGGCCGGAAGTGGAGCCTGCACCCCCGCCCCCGGTGCAGGTGATAGGGCCAGGCACAGGGCCAGAGATGCAGAGTGGATGGCAGGGGTGGCCAGCAAGAAGAGGTGCTTCCAAGAGAGGGTCCCCTGCAACGGACAGCCCGCTGGCCCCTCCCCGACCCTGGCTGTAGGGAGTCTCTGCGACTCTCAGCTTGCAGTGGGTGAGCTTCCATCTTCACCTTTCACCCAGTGACTCTCTTTCGGGTCACCACCTCCGGGAAGCCTTCTTGGGCTGCCAGGGGTGGGGATGGACTGAAAGTCGAGCCACACTCCTGGAATAGCCCATTCTCATGCCCCCATGAGACACTCCTTTCTCTCAGGTGAGAGGCTGGGGCTCAGTGAGGGCAACAGCCTGGTCAGGGTCCTGCGGCGCTTAGGACAGAGCCCAGGCTGAACCCCAGCGCTTTGCCCTGCCCAGGGCGCAGCCGAGCGCCCGCAGTGTCCTCTCTTCAGCTGCTCTCAGGGCGTTCGCTGACAGGAGAGCTGTTTTGACTGTGCTGAAGTCAGTAAGAAAACAGTGTGAAAACAAGGCTGTGAGGCACGCAGAGGCGGTAGGGCTGTGGCTCTGCTCTCTGCCCTGCAACCTGAGGCCAAGTCTCCTGCACCCACGGCTGGACCCCCGCACCCTGAGGCCAAGTCTCCTGCACCCACGGCCAGCCTCCCCGCCCACCGCCAGGCCTCCTGCCCATCTCTGGAGGCTTCTTGCCCCCTAGAGCCCCTGATCTGCCCTTGAGGGTGCCCAGACCCCCTTACCTGAGCCCTGCACTCCCCATCTAGACCCCCGAAGTGGGAACCACCCTCCATCAGCTGGAAGGGCAGCGGCCTTGGAGGTCTCCTGCAGGGACCGGACCAGCTCCGGGCAGCTGCTCTCTGGTCAGAGGAGGACAGGGCCCATGCTGGGCCTCGTGCCGGAGGGCAGGCTTCCTGGAGGCCAGGGTGAAGGAGAGAGGCTGAGGCTGCCCGTGGCCGCCCCACTGGCTCTCTGTGTGCCCTCCCCACTGCCCTTTCCATGTGATCTCCCCATGTCCCCTCCTCACGTGACCTTACCACGTGACCTCCTCGTGTGACCTTCCCGTTGACCTTCCTGTGTGACCTTCCCATGTGACCTTACCACGTGACCTCCTCGTGTGACCTTCCCGTTGACCTTCCTGTGTGACCTTCCCATGTGACCTTACCACGTGACCTCCTCGTGTGACCTTCCCATTTGACCTTCCTGTGTGACCTTCCCATGTGACCTCTCCGTGTGTCCTCCCTGAGCACTCTTCCCGCATGCCCCCCCAGGCCTTCCTGCAGCCTGGCCCGAGGTGCCAAAGCCCCAGACCCTCTCTGTCCCCTAGTGCCCCCAGTTCTGGGCCCAGTGCCGCATGCAGGACGTGGGCACCGGCCGTGGACACCCCCTCCTGTCCTCCCGCAGCCGCCCTGCCTGCTGAGGGGGTCTCTGCACCCTCCACAGCGGCCTTCCCCACGCCCCAGTCTGCCGGCGGGGGAGGAGGTGTGTGTTGCCTTCTTGCCCCCGACCCCGACACCCGGGCTCCACTTGGTCCCCACCCTCAGTGCTGAGCTGAAGCTGCAGCCCAGGGTGTCCCCTGCCTCTCTGGCCTGTCCCCAGTAGCAGCTCGCTCCGGGGGCCTTGCTGAGCCCAAACCCTCCTCAGCACTCAGAGTAGAAGGGAAGGGTCCTCCTTTGTCATCGTTCTTCCAAGAATGGCTCCCTGGGGACAGGGCTCTGGGCTGTCACAACAGGATTGTCAAACAGAGCCATTTATTTCGCTCACAGGCGCCTCTGGTTTAAAAAAAAAAAAGCCATCGATGATGGTCGCCAGCCCTGTCACGGTGCTGCCTGGCTCCCGCCACCCTGGGGGTCCTCTGAAGAGGGAAGGGAGTGTGGACACCCCAGGGCAGGGCGGCGGGTCCAGCCCTGGCCCCCCAGCCAGCCCACACACTCCGCCTGCTCGGCCTCGAAGGGGGAGGCGCCGCCTGGCTGCGGGCACCAGGGGACTGTGGATTAACTACCTGAGCCGCGCCTCCTCCTCCCAGCCTCCGCCTCCGCCGCCGCAGTCAGGATGATATAGCGCCGTGGCAAGCCAGCTGAGCCAGGGCCGTAAAGCATCTCTCTGCCAGGGCTCGGCCGGCACATGGCCTGGGAGTGACACGCAGTGTCAGGTGCGCTGTGAGAGCAGGCGAGGGGCTCTGCGCCCCAACGGCTGCAAGCAGGGGGGAGAGGACGAGAAGGTCGTGCCAGCAGGAGCCAGGTCCCCCTAGCTGCGCCCCGTCCCAGGGGGCGGCCTTGCTTGCCCCGACTGTGTCCGTACCTCCAGAGGACAGCCCCCAGGCCGCGAAGGCGGGGGGCCTTCCGGAGACAGAACAATGGGCACCAGGCAGGGAGCATGCGCCTGCTCCCCGCCGCCCGAGGAAGGGATCAATGTGGAGAATTAGAGGCCAGCCCACTTCGCGAGGCTTCTAGGAGGCAAGTTCGGTAAATAAGGATTCGAGCAGGGCACTGCTGCATCATTCAATTAATTTTAGCCTTGAATTGCAGCACTGGCCCGGGCGGGGTGGCGAGGGAGAGCAATCAATACCGGGCATTCAGCTTGCTAACACGAAGCACATTTCATACAAAGCTGGACATTTTTCTCCTTGTCATACAGAATTATCTTAATTATTGTTTCAAGGAACAGCCTTACATAGCATCCTCTAGTAGTCTGGGAGGCGGCTCAGAAACTCGTCACTGGAATAATTTATGATTTTTTCTTTCTAACATCTTGGTCTTGTTTGATATGCTTGCCATTTCTCCCTGACAGGGAGGTCGATTAAATCACATTTATATTGTAAACGTATGCATTGCTTTTTACCCAAGGCGCTGGATGAAGAGATACAGGGGCCCCAAGGGAGAGGGAAGCCAATCCACTTTCATATTGCAAATTTCTGCTGTTCGGAAGGAATGAATGGTTGCCAGGGAGAGCTGGGAATTACTTGAGGATGCAAAATGTTATTTTAGAATCCTTTTGAGAGGCTTTCTTCCCTCCCCCACTTCCTCCAGCATTTTTACTTCTCTGGCTTCTAATGGTGAGAGCCGATGGGATATACTCACCGGTATTCTTCAGGGAATTGGTTGAGACCAGTTTTTGCTGGCCAACCTAAAGCGGGAAGCCTGGGGTCACCAGGCAAAGTGGAGGACGTGCAGAGGGAAAGGTGTTTTTGGTGAGGTTTCTCCATCCTCCACCAGAGGGGACCAACTGGAAAGCTGGTGGTTGGGCCAGGTGAGGGATTTTATCAATAATCGAAAGTATTCCAAAGGGGGGGGAAGGTCATGAGCAAAGACCGGGGGAGGGATCCCGTGCCATCATTAACCTAACTGAACTAATTAGGAAACATTCAGGTTTTATAAATTATGCAAGACGCTCAATTTATACTTTTTCAAATTCCTACCATAACATAGATAATGAGGGAACATTTACAGTAACAGCGTAACCTAATCAAGAAACCCTTTCATTAGCATGAAATCTTCCAACACGGTGTTTTCGAGCACAACAAACGGAATTAGAGATGCCAGGGGAGAAGGGAGGGGGGCTGGCTCGGGGCGTGTGGGGGCGGGGGACATTTGGGCTGTGGATCTAAGTACACCCCCTCAGCACCTCACAGAGAATGAGCTTTCCCAGGCCTCTGAAGGGTCAGAGAGATCTGGAAGGCCCAGCAGACACCCGCCACTCTGAGTCAGCCCGGGGTGCTTGTAGCCCCGTCCATCCTGGGAGAGTCGGGGTCCAGACTTCCTGCCGGCTAAAAATGCCCACCCGCTCACAACACCAGTCGTGTCGGGCCCGGCTGGACGTGTCGTCATCAGTAAGAAGAGACAAACGGCCTCAGTGCGGCTCCCAGTGTGCTGTCTGACTGCCCTCGGCTCCCGGCTGACAGACAGAGGCACAGAACCCCTTCCAGCTGCTACGTCAGAGTCAGGGCTCAGGGGAGCCACCCCTGGACCCCAGAGCAGTGGATAACCGGGTCAAGGGTCCTCCTGCGGGGGCCGGGATGGGGAACTGGGCCCCCAGAAATCAGTGCCCCTGGCTGTGGGTGGAACGTGGTTCCTATGTTAGTCAGTGTGAGCCACTAAAACCCCCACTGAGGGTGTGGCCTAAGGCATTGCAAGGTGAGACTTTCTTCTCTTGGCTCACAGAAAGTGGACAGCTACTGTCCCTCTGAGCCCCGGGAGAGAGGGGGGTGTAGAGAGAAAGGGAGGGAGAGAGAGAGAGAGGAAGAGAGAGAGAGAGAGAGAGAGAGAGAGAGAGAGAGAGAGAGAGTCTGCTCTCACGCCCCGTCTAGCTCTACCTCTAAAGGAGTTCCATCCACGTTCGTGTGGGGTCTGCTTGGACAGGTGAATCTGGGCGGTGCCCGCAGCCCAGCATGGTGTGTCCACCCAGAGCCTGTGTCATCAGATCTGGAATAAAGGTTTGTGTAGAGATAATGATCTTGGGTGTCTTGAGATGGCGCTGTCCAAGATTCCCAAATCCAAGCCAAAGTCCAGAGGGAGGAACATCCGGCACACGTGTCTACACAGCAAGACATGAAGGCGTCCGGCCAGCTGGCAGAAGCCGGAGAGAGAGGAGGACATCTTCTCCTCGAGAACCTCTGGTGGGAGTGTGACCACCACCCAGACTCCCAGAACTTACGGTGGGCCTTCCCAGCCTCTCAAGTCACCACATTGGTGAAGATCTACCGTGACGGCTCTGGGAAAGGAGCGTGTTCCCCAAGTGACTCATCCAGAGACACAGAACCAGGATGAGACATGCAGACAAAGCTCTGCTATCGAGACTTGACTCGTGTGCTCTGGAGGCAAACATGTCCCACGCCTGCTTCCTGCCAGACTCAAGAAGGCTGGTGGTTCCATTTTATTCTGAGCCCAAAGACCCAAGAACCAGCAAAACCCAAGATTGCAGTTCTAGAGTAAGTCAGAAGACAGCAAGGAGGGGGCTGGGGGCTCGGTCTGAGCAGCTGTGTCCCCTGCAGGCAGGCGGCTGGAGAATTCTCTCCCACATCTAACCCCCCAGGCCCTCAGCGCACGGGCTGAGACTCACAGCACTGCAGGGGACAATCTGCTTGACCAGACTAGAGGCTCCAAGGCTTCTCGGATCCAGACACACCGAGAAATATCTGAGCAGCTGCCCGCCTGGTGACAGTCAAGCTGCCGCATAACTCCAGCCGCCACACTGAGCTGCCGCCTTGGCCAAGAGAGCCCCGCAGGCAGCAAGAGCTCAGGGCAGTCGTCAGGAGCGCCTGGCAGAGCTGAGGCCTGCCTAGGGGTCTCCCCTGCTCCGTGGCCTCCCCTCAGGGCCGAGGAGAGGTGCCTACTGCTGCCCTCCACCTAGAGGGACGGCCAGTCTGTGCCCACCCTGGGTACGCAGGCCTTTCCGCTGTGTCCCACGGCCTCGTTGCACAGCCCCTCCCTTCCCTGCTAGCTGTCTTCTGGGAAACCCAAGGCCAAACGATGAGCGAGATGAACAGGATAACACGGAGCAGGGCTGTCACTTCATTTCCTCTAGCACTGTTCCTTTTCTTCACCCATTGGCCATTCAGGCCTGCATTCACTTATCCATTGAGCAAAAGGACTGTCAGCATCTCTTGAGTGTTCTGGCCCAAGCTTGGAACTAGGCACCATGAGGAAACAAGGGTCCCAGTTCAAATGGGTCGTTCAGACAGCTGGCACCCCACCAGGGCCCCTGGAGTAGGAAAGGGTAGTGAGGACACAGCAGGGCCTGCTGGGCCTGAGTTCTCAATTCCTCCTCTAATGCCAACCCCACTCCCTCCCGCTGTCCTTTACCAGGCCCTTCCTCTGAACCCAGAGGAATGTTCCAGATGCCGCCTCACACATCGCCTTTGCACTCGCCCATCAGAGCACAAGCTACAGTCACTCGACGCCTTGTTGTCGGGAGCAGGGAAGCCCTTCAGCGCTGGAGACTGCCTCTCCCACAGCGTTAGCCAAGTCCCTTTTGGCTGGCTGTCGGCTGTGGACCCAACCAGGAGCAGCCAGGAACCAAGCTGACCTGGACCCCGTCCTGGGGGAGGGAAGACTCCCACCGTCCCGCCTCCACTTTGACCACTCACAAAGGAAAGAGAGCGGGGGAAAGCCAAGTGCTTTCCAAATTACTCCCAAATGTTCACCAGAAAGCCCCGCCTGACCCTGGCCATCACTGACCCCGTCATTAGATGACACTTCCATCGAGCTGGTCAGTGAGTATGATGGGCGTGGGGTCATCGTGGCTGCAGTCCTGCCTCCCAGACGATGGAGCAAATCTCTCCCCAAGAGCAGGATGACCACCAGGATGATGAGTTATAGGGTTTCCACCTGGGCACTGGGGCCAGGCCAGTGACGCCCAGAGGAGGGGTGAGTGGGTGCTTTCTGGAGGTGTCTCCTTTGGAGCCCCTGGACAAAATGGCACCGGAAACCCCGCCAGCTCCAGCTCCAGAAACTCACAAAGCCCATCGGTGGAAAGAGCCCCTAGTCTCTGGGTCCTGGGGCCGGGGAGAGGACCCCAGAGTCAGAGGAGCAGGAAGCAGCCACCTGCTGGTCATTTGTGCATCTATCCCAATTTTTGGTTTGGGGTCACACCCAGTGGTGCTCAGGGCTTCCTCCTGCCTCTGTGCTCAGGGATCATTCCTGGTGGGCTCGGGACCATATGTAATTCGGGGATTGAACCCAGGTTGGCTACATGCAAGTCAAGTGCCGTCCCCCACTGTCCTATCGCTCCAGCCAAGACTGAACAGCTTACATGCAGCACCCGCCCAATCTGGGGCCAGCAGGGCACGGGAGCAGCTAGAGGAAGTTCTGGCCCACCCATTGCCCCCACATGTGCCCCCTTCCCGACCCTCCTTCCCCGTGGCCCAGAGGGAGCTTGCGTGCGTGTCCAGCTCTGAAAATCAGGGAAGGTGCCTGCGTGTGCCTGCATGTGGAAGCCATGCCCCAGCGCTGGCCACACGAGGGAAGCGTGTGCCGCAGGCCAGCCTGGCACAGCCAGGACTCTGCAGCGGTGAGAACGCAGGCAGGCTGTGGGTGGGCAGCTCAGCGGGCGGAGGAAGGCAGACCCAGCAGGCAGATGCTGCAGCCTGGCCGGTAACACTGTCCACCCACAGCCCGGTCTCAGGTGGCAGAGGGCAGCCGGGCGGGTGTAAGACGTGCCTCTGGAGCCCAGGAGCTTTGGTGTCCCGTGCCACCTCTGTTCAGAAGGCTCGAGCAGATCCGTGGCCATCCCAGCCGTGCCGCGGTGCCTGGGTGTGGCCATCTGCTACCAACTGGCCCTGGTCAGCGCACATGCCTGGTTCCTGCACACACCAAAGCCCAGCATGGCCACCTCTCCCTGGGTGACCTCAGGTCACACTGGCTGACCTCAGGGCCCCCCGAACTAGTCTGCACTGGAGACTTTTGGGGCCGAGCTCAGGAGGTGCAGGGAAGATGATAGAAGACAGCACAGGCTGACTGCAGCCTGAGTGCAGGAGAGCCCGGTGGGAGTCAGGGAGGCTGGAAGGAGGCCAGGTGGGAGGCCAGCATGCAGGGCAGAGCAGAGGGAAATGCCAGCGGGGGCATAGCCGCTCCTGGGCAGAGGCGAGTGTGTCCTCCTGGCCCCTCTCAGCTGGCCACTAGGAGTCCTGGCTGGGGTTTGTAACAGGAAATGCATTTCTCTTTCCAAACTTCCCACTCGCTCCTGTCAAAGGCCTCCAAGGCCCCCTCGCTGTGATGGCAGGGCTGGGCTCTGCTCAAATCCCACCCAAGGACATCCCAGAGACCCAGGAAGTGGCACATAGCAAGGCCTCCCAGGGAGCCGCCCTGGCAAGGCCCCACTTCTGTCCATCCACCCTCATGGCACCTTAAACTCACGGCCCCTCCATCTTTCCCAACAATTCCTCAGTGACACCCTTTTCTTCCGAGGTGTCTCCAGGACCCTGGAATGCTCCAGTGTCCCCATTTCAGGAAAGACTGGACAGAGGCTTCTCAGGAAGTGGCTGTGGATGGCCAGTGATCTGCCCTTGGCTCTGCTGGCAGTGGCCCCTCATTCCTTTTAATGCCATTTACATGAGAGCAGGACCAGTGAAATCGGGCCATCAGGCCATCGGGCCATTGGGAGGGAACAAAGGGCATGGGTCAAATGTAAAGCCTGGGGGTATAGCACCCAGCCCCCTCTGCGGCCCCTCCACACTCCCTGATTGTCAGGAGAATAATAGAGGCAGCCACCTTACTCGCAGCTGTGGGTTGAGGCTGGGTCAGGCAATTGATGGCCTCTGCTGGCAGTGATGGAGGGGCCAGAGGCAGCCAAGGTTAGAAACGCAATTTCACAGAGGAGCCGAGGACAGCAGGGAGGGGGAGGAGGGAGGGGGGAGCTGGAGACACCCTGAATGCAGGGAGGAGTGGGTCTGAGGGCTGGTGGTGGCTCCCTGGAGCCCTCTGCAGCAAGCTCTCTCGCTGGCTTCCACTGGAAGCCCCTTCCAAGTCTCCTGGTCCCCCGACACTCAGCTCACCTCCCCCCAGGACTGACCTGCTATAGACCCAAGAGATAGGACAGTGGGTAGGGAGCTTGCCTTGCGAAGGGCTGACCTGGATTTGATCCTCAGCACCCCATATGGTACCCCCAAGCTCCACCAAGAGTGATTCCTGAACACAGAGCCAGGAGTCAGCTGGGTATGGCCCACAAACAAAAACAGAAACACAAACAAACAAAAAGCCTGGCCTATTCCCCTCCCCTCCCCCCCAGTCCTTGGCATAGTTCTATAGCTCTGTGCTAGTGTGTGCATAGGGACTTACACACGTGTGTTTCCGTGTGTGAGAGTATATGCACATGTTTCTTTATACACATAGATGTTTCTGCATGTACACACATTTGGGTGTGTAATGCCTGCATTTCTGCATGTATATATACATGTTTCTATGTATATGTGAGTGGGTGTCTAGGTGTATACATTTTTGTGTATGTGTGTACACATGTGAGTGTTGTCTGAGTGTACATACATACTTAGGTGTGTGCACACCCATAATTCTATGTGTATGTGATCACATGCATGCATGAGATGTGTCACTGGTGTTTGTGTGTGTGTGTGTGTGAGAGAGAGAGAGAGAGAGAGAGAGAAGGGGGGGGCTAGCCTAAAGGGCCGGCTAAGGCTACCAGGACAATGTCCAGGGCCCTGGTAGAGATGGGGACGGGAAGGACTCATGCCTTGGCTAAGACAGACAAGGAGAGACACACACCGTGAAGGGAAGTGGCCACTTCAGAACAGGGAGCATCCCCTAGAAGACTGGCGAGCAGGAGAGGCCCAGAGCACTGCCGGGCTTTCTCGTGCCACTTCCTGCTGACACTGGGCATCCATACCTGGACACTCAGACCGGAACCTGGACTACAGAACACAAAGGTGGTCAGCAGAGGACTAGCCACAAGAGGCACTTGAGGACTCATCGGCCGAGTCTGCAGGCTCCCTGCTTGTTGGCGTCTCATGGGCAGGGACTAGGAGCCCTGATCCTGTCATCCAAACCCCGACACTGGGCACAGCGTGAGGAGGGCACTGATGGCCACGGCGCCAGACTGCTCCGATGCCTGACTCAGAAACGTGACCCTCCAGCGGGAGACTCTGCCTCCTCTTGTTCCCGCTCCCCACCTCAAGCCTAGCCGCTGAATGGTGCTCAAGAGAGAAGACCCAAGGGGTAGCTCTCATCATCCTCCCACTCACTAAGACTCCTGAGAGCAGGGTCTGTGCTCAGAGCTGTGGTCTAAAGGCATGGGGTGTCTGTCGGCAAGACAGAGGGGGCTGAAGAGGAATGGAGGCCTTGAGACGCCACCACCACCATGGGGGGGCGGGGTAGAGGGCCATGAAGGCTAATGAGGAGAATCCCACACCACCCCTCATGCTCAAGCTCTCCAAGACCCCCTCCTGCATGCCGCTGTCCCCCACATCTTCCTCAGAACACAGCCCTACCAACTTGCTGCCTCCATGAGCCACTGTGTACTCACCACAGCTGCCTCAGTCTGACTCGCACATAGAGTCAATCACAAACCCAGTGCCAGCCATGATGCCTCATGACTGCAGAGCCCTGGAGAGTGGAGACCACGGCACGCACTGCAAACAGGTCCACATGCAACACTACAGACCTGCAAACAGGTCCACGTGCAACATGACATGATCTAAAGAGCATGTTACAGATGAAGAGTTAGGATTCATCTGCCAAGAAAACCTCTGGCCCGGATACCTTCACTGCTGTATTAAACCTAGCAGAGAAAAATGAATACAAGTTCCTGGCAAATGCATTCCAAAACTAGGAAGAGAACTTCCAGCTCCTCAGATGAAAACGGTTTTACCCTGAGATCAAAACCAGATAAAGATATTACCAGAGAAGGAAACATTTGCAGGCCAATATCGCGTATGAATGCAGACACAATAATCCTGAAGAAAATAATAACAAACTGAATCCAGACTGAAACAAACACGTATATCCAGACACATGTCAAAGGAATGATACCCTATGGCCAAGTGGGATTTATCCCAGAGAGGACAGGTTGATTTTCACTTTTAAAATCATTAAAATAGTTCATACATCATGAAAATTACAAGATTATCTTGTGAATTCAGAAAAGATATCTGGCAAAATTCACCAATAAAAACAGCCAACAAATTAGATATGTAAGGATATGTCTTTAGTCTGATAAAGACATCTTTAAAACGCCCACAGCTAAGGGCTGGAGCAATGAGAGGGTCTCACCTTGCACGGGGCGGATACAGGTTCCATCCCCAGTATCCCACACGGTCCCCAACAACCACTGGGACTGATTCCTGAGTGCAGAGCCAGGAGTAATCCCTGAGCATTTCCCAGTGTGACCCAAAACAAAACAAAATAAAACACCCACAGTTAATGTTAGACTTAATAGTATAAAACTGGTTGTCATAGTCAAGAAAAAGAAAAGCTATCTTCTCTCGCCATTCCTAGTCAACACTGTAGTAAAGTTTCTAAGCCAGGGAAATTAGGTAAGAAACAAAAAGCCATCTATGTCTAATAAGGAAGAAAAAAAACTGTGTCTGTTTGCAGAAGGATAAGCTTTTATATAAAAGTCCTAATAAATCTACTACACACTATTAGAACCAGGTAATGAGTTTAGCAAAGGTGCAGAATACAAGATCAATCGACAAAAATCAATTGTATTTTTATATACTATCAGTGAACAATTCAAAAATAAAATTAACAAAATTTAATTAACAGTCACATTAAAAAGAATAAAATTGGGGCTGGAGCAATAGCACAGCGGGTAGGGCGTTTGCCTTGCACTCGGCCGACCCGGGTTTGATTCCCAGCATCCCATATGGTCCCCTGAGCACCGCCAGGGGTAATTCCTGAGTGCAGAGCCAGGAGTAACCCCTGTGCATCGCCAGGTGTGACCCAAAAGGCAAAAAATAAATAAAATAAAAAGAATAAAATCTTTAGGAATACATTTAGCAAGACATTTAAAAAATCTTACATTCCAAAAAGTACAAAATATTGTTGAAAAATTAAAGATAAATGGAGAAAAGTCTGTTTTTAGTTTTGATAATATGGCACTATTCCTCAAACTGGTCTTTAGAATCAATGTATTCTCAATCAAAATCCCAACTGATTTTCCTGTAGGAGTGAATACACTTGTTTAAATTCTATGTAAAATTGTATTAGATCCAGATAAGCCAAAATAATCTTTAAAATGAATAAGTTGGAGGAATCCTGCTTTCCAGCTTCAGAGTTCACTGCAGAACTACAGTAATCGAGACAGTATGGCATTCGCATAAGGCTAGGTCACTGCACTCGGGACTTCAGAAGGAATCTCTAAATACAACTGATTTCCAATGAGAGTACCAAGACCATTAAATGTGATAAACTAGTTGATTTTAGCAAATGATGCTGGAAAAATCAATTAACTATATGCAAAAAATAAATAAGTTGGATCCCTATCTCCTACTAGAAATAAATATTGACTCAAAATGTATCAAATATATAAAAGAAATAAATCAAAAGACAAAAATTGTATGAGCAAAGCTAAGAAATTATTACAAGAAACCTTAGCCATAAATCTTCATAATCTTGTATTTGGCAATGATTCTTAGACAAGATGCAAAATCCCAGCTTCAAAGGAAATGTAGGAAAACTGAACTTCATAAACATCAAAAGATTTTAAAGACACTATCAGGAAAGGGAGATTCGCAAAGGGAGGAAAGATTTGCTGACCATGCACCCAGTAAGGGTTCTACATCTAGAACATAGAAGAAAGTCTTTTTTTTTTTTTTTTTTGCTTTTTCGGGTCACACCCAGCGATGCACAGGGCTTACTCCTGGCTCTACACTCAGGAATTACTCCTGGCGGTGCTGGGGGACCATATGGGATGCTGGGAATCGAACCCGGGTTGGCAGCGTGCAAGGCAAACACCCTACCCGCTGTGCTATCACTCCAGCCCCCTAGAAGAAAGTCTTTTAACTCAATAATAGAAAAATACAAGTACCCCAATCTTCAAAACGGACAATGACCTAAAAAGACATTCAACATCATTCATCAAATAAATGCAACAATCAATATCACAGTAATATGCCACCTCACACTCTTCAGGGTGGCTAAAATCAGAGCAACATAACAACAAAAGTTGACAATGATATGATGAAAATAGAACCCTTATACACTCCTATTGGGAGCATACGATGTTACAGCTACTTTAGAAGAGAGTTTCATAGTGCCTCGAAGGAACGTGAAGTAACAAGTAGACCAGAGATTACACTAGCAGGCATACACTCAATAAGATTAAAACATGCAATCACATAAGAACATGTAACACAAAGGTTTTTGGTGGCATTATCCATAACAGCCAAAGATGCAAAAAAAAACCAAAATGGCCATCAGCAAACTATTGGCTAAGTAAAGTGTGATTTATCCACACAGAGGACTATTATTCAGCCATAAAATGGAACAAAATGCTGTGACACAGTTGAACCTCGAACTCATTATGCGACACAAAAGAGGACTGCCACCAAAGAGAACTGCATGTTCCTGTGTGAATGTGCACATGCCCACACGGCAAATCTACAGAGACCAGGGTCAAACCAAAGATTCATAGATTCCCCAGGGCTGGCCACTGAGGGTGGCGGAAGGAAGAGAAAGGGTAGAGAGAAGGTTGGTGAGTGCAAGATTTCTTTTGGAGGAGGATTTAAAGCAAATATTCTGAAGCTGTCTGTACTGATGGTGGTACATGTTTCTGAATATACCTAAATCCCTGACGCCTGTATTTTAAGTGGGTAAAGTAATGTTTGTGTGATTTAAATGTCAATAAAACAGTTAGCTTTTGGAATACACACATATATATTTATGTTTGTGTGTTTGTGTGTATACAGATGAAAGGATATGTGTATGCACATATATACTCTATAAACATACATAAACAGATAAAAGGATATATACACGTATCGATCTATTTATAAACAACATTGATTGGTTAGGATGGAGATGCTCTCCACCCTGGTTCTCATTGAAAAGTAAAGCACTGCTGTCAAGAAAGGGTATCAACCAACCCCAGTCACACAGCCCCCAGGTGACTGGGAAGGAACAAGTACAACCCTCTAGCTGCTATGGATTGGGGCTGGTGGCAAGCCTCTGACTCAGTTTCCCCATTTGCAACCTGGGTCTTCACCTGGATCTTTACCTCCAGACCCAACCCTAGAGATTAAAGGGGACACAGTGCTTATGGGTAAGAGTTTCAAGAGATGGAACTTTGTTTCCCGAGAGTGGGTGAGGAGTCATCCACCCTTCTTTCTCAGTGACCAACAGCCCCACACCAGACCTTGCCTCACCTCTACTCTCCGCATCAGAGACCAGTTTGTTCAGAGAGCCACTCTCTCTCAGCACTTCTGAGGGTCCGGGCCTCCTGCCTCCTCAGTGACTGATGGATGGGTGCTGCCTGGAAGTGCTTTATGACCAGTGATAAATCATGTTTAATTCCTCTTGCGTTCATTAGAGTGATGTTAATCCTGATGGACTCATTTGGGACAGAATGTGAGAAGGCTTTGTATGCCCCATCCTCCGAACCCCTAGCACTGCTGAATCTCATTCTGGAAGATCTGGGGCATGATTGTTTAAAAGCCCCCTCCCAGGAATTCTGAGCTATGATTGACGATCTGCCTAGTGTTTCTGTGTCCCCTGGGAAAGAGAGGGGAAAGAGGCCCCAGGGCAACCTCACTATGTGGTTCTGGGGCATGCAAGTGGTCCCCATCATTCACGGGGCCCTGCCAAACTCTCCCAAGCCAGGAAAGATCAGTCAAAGTTTGGGTCCTGCTGCATATCCAAGCAAATAGCTCCCACTCTCAGATGCCAAGTCCTTCCATCTGAAACAGAATATGGAATGAGCAGGACTAAGAAAATAAATGAGTGGCGGGAAAGGGACTAAAAGCAACCAAGAAATGCAGCTGTGACTTTGGGGATCCCTGGAACTGCTGACAGTGACTGATATTCCCTGCCCCAATATAAGGTGACCACCCACTGCACTTTCCAGCCCAGGGCCAGTAGCTGGACTCAAAGTGCCGGACTCTTCTCAAGGTCCCTAATAATTTGCTGCTCCAACAATGGAAAAACAATATTCCACAGGTGCCAGAGAGATAATACAGCAGGGAGGACACTTGCCTTGCACATAGCCAATCGGGGTTCAATCCTGGGCAGCCCGTAAAAGTCTGCCAGGAGTGATCTCTGAGTGAAGAGCCAGAAGTAAGCCCTGAGCATCACTGGGTGCAGCCCCAACACCCCCCCAACACACCCCCCACACAGAAAAGGCAACTGATTGGGCTAGAGTGATAATACAGCAGGTAGGACATTTGCCTTGTATGGGTTTGACCTGGGTTTGATCCTGAGCACCCATGGTTCTCCAAGCACTGCCAGGAGTGATCCCTGAGCCAGGAGTAAACCCTGGCCCCAAAATAAACCACAAAAAGTACCCACAGCCTTCCTCTTTCCTCTGGCCTGCTTGCTGTTGCTCCGTGGCTTTCTTATCATGGGGCAAGTCTGCCTTAGCTGTGTGGGTTGAGACACTCTCTGTCTCTCTTGCTCTGGCCCCACTCCTGCCCCTGTAGAAGCTGAGCACTGCACACTGACCTCCCGGGGTCCGAAGGGCCGGTGGTCCCACTCTGGGTACTGGGGTCTGGCTCCAGGGCAGGCTCTGACTGCAGCCCCTGGGCCATGTGTCAGGAGGAGGAACACGCTGAGCTCTAAGTGGGCACCATGGGTGCACCACGGAAACCCTGCCCCCACAGTGAGGAGAGGGGGATTTCCAGTTTTCCGACTCCTAGAAGGTAGCGCGTCATTCTTTTCTGCTCCCATCCCCCTCATGATAACCATCAACATCTGTGCTTTGAGGGCTCCCCATCCCCCGCTCCCTGCAGACCACCACCACCACATTTTACTTATGAAAACATTGAGGTCCTGCAAGAGACAAAAGGGGGTCTTGGTCTGGATTAATATTTGCCTTTGAGTTTTTGGGAAAAAAATAAGGGCAGGAAACTGGGAACATTGGTGGTGGGAAATGTACACTGGTGGAAGGATGGGTGTTGAAACATTCTGTGACTGAAACTCAATCATGAACAACTTTGTAACTGTATCTCATGGTGACTCAGTAAAAGAGAGAAGAAGAAGAAGAAGAAGAAGAAGAAGAAGAAGAAGAAGAAGAAGAAGAAGAAGAAGAAGAAGAAGAAGAAGAAGAAGAAGAAGAAGAAGAAGAAGAAGAGGAAGAGGAGGAAGAGGAAGAAGAAGAAGGAGAAGAAGGAGAAGGAGAAGAAGAGGAAGAGGAAGAGGAAGAAGAGGAAGAGGAAGAAGAAGAAGGAGAAGAAGGAGAAGGAGAAGAAGAGGAAGAGGAAGAGGAAGAGGAAGAAGAAGGAGAAGGAGAAGGAGAAGAAGGAGAAGGAGAAGAAGAAGAAGAAGGAGAAGGAGGAGGAGGAGAAGAAGAAGAAGAAGAAGAAGAAGAAGAAGAAGAAGAAGAAGAAGAAGAAGAAGAAGAAGAAGAAGAAGAAGAAGAAGAAGAAGGAGGAGGAGGAGGAGGAGGAGGAGGAGGAGGAGGAGGAGGAAGAGGAGGAGAAAGAGGAGCAGGAGAAAGAGGAGGAGGAGAAAGAAGAAGAAGAAGAGGAAGAAGAAGAAGAAGAAGAAGAAGAAGAAGAAGAAGAAGAAGAAAAAGAAGAAAGAATTATTATTATTATTATTATTATTATTATTATTATTAATGGTCATTCTTACATCTTTCTGCCAGAATAGGGAAGAGAAAAGGGAGGAGCAGAATCCGCACCAGAGAAGCCAACAGCATCTCCATCGTGTTGAAAGGAAAAGATGGTTAACAAATCACAGCCCAGGAGAGAAGGGTGGAAACAGCACGTCCGGCTCAGCCTAGCAATCCTGCTCCCCGCAACATCAAAACATTTTGGCATCTTTAAGATTAAGGAAGGAGACAGCCCCTGGACTCTAATTGCTCTCTGGCAAAGACTGTAGCTAACATGTTATTAAATATGTAAATAATATGAAAGCCAGAAGAGAATTAATATTTCATATATAATGAAGTTAAGATGAATTCTCCTGTGTCTAATTTTCTGTTTTTAAATACATAATGCACTGTGGAGTCCAAAGTGATTCATGGTATTTTATATTGGTTAAAGACGTCCGGGGCTTGTCTGAAGCCGCTTTCTAAATGATTAACCTGCATATTATTATTACAAATAGGATTTGTTTTTTAAAAAATTAATTTTGTCGTTAATCAGAATGAAAAGCATGGAATTCTTTGCTGGTGGCCCATTTTAAATGGGGAGGGGATCTGAGAGAGGGGTCACACATTCGCCTTCCTCCGAGAGGCCTGTGAGTGAGAGAACCCAGTGACCTGGCGGTAGGCAGGGCAGAGACCGAAGCAAAGGGCGAGATCTGGGCCCCTGGGCCCGTCGTCATGGGAGCTGGAAATGCTGATTTTGCTGGGAAAGTCACTAGTCTCCAAAGTTTATTTCTAATTCAAATATTTTAAAAGGCAATGGATTCCAAAGATGAGCCAGGAGCCACCAGTTTGCAGCCTCCAGGATGAGTCACCCTCAGATCTCAGTACGACCCAACCCTGCCCCGGTACCAGGAGACAAGTCGGACCCTGGACTCTGGACCCTGGGGTCAGCTCTGGTTCCTCGGGCCTTGGGGGCAACCTGGCAAGATGTGGAAAAGTGCAAATCCTTGAATCCACAAGTTCTATTTTTGTACTTCTAAGAATGGAACCTATAGGAATCAGGACACGTTGCCTAAAAGTTTTACTAGAATGATGTTCTTATTCTTGAGGGATTGTTTGAAATAGAAAAAGAAAAATGGAACTATCATACAGTCCCAGATGCTTCTTTCTACAATGACTGAATTGTCTTACCGCGCATTGAAAAATTAAAACTAAATAGTTTTATGAGTAAGACTGTAGGGAACGTTTTTGAAAAGAATGTAGGTGAATTGAGAGTCTAATCATAATATTGCTTACAAAACAGATGTCCCTTTATCTGCCCAGGGGAAAGGGAAGACGCTGACCGGCCAAGGCTTCCTCTGGGCCGGTAGAGCAATTGCTCATTTTTCCCTTTGCTTGTCTGTGTTTTGTGAATGATTTCAAATGACCTTCCAGTGCTTCTAAGTCAAATGAAGAAAACGAAAGGAAGTTGGTGTAGTAGGTCCCACGGAGCAGACCCTGGCCTCTGGGAGCTCAGTCGTCTAGATGCTTGTCTTCCTTCTGTTTATTAGGACTGTGGAAGCCCATGTGGACTTTTCCATCCCTGACCTCACTGTCTCCTCGATGGACTGTTGATGGAATGTCCTTCCAATGTGAGACCCCAGTGAAGGGGCGTGGGACCAAGGCTGCTTCCCCATCTGCTACTGATTCACAATTGGTGGCTTGACAGGTGGGTTGTGCTGGGGGGGGGGGGCTGACCCGCCTCCAGGGCCTGATCCCGCCTCCAGGTGAGGCAGCAGCGCTCACCTGTGCTCCAGCCACCCTCGCAGCTGGCTGCCATGCTCAGCCCGCAGCCGCGCCCTGTCTTCTGGTCGCAGTTGCCATGAGTTGCGAGGCTGAAGGTGCGCCCCAAATACTGTCCCACCCAGATGCAACGGCCTTGTTGGAAAAACAGGGTCTTTGTTCGTGTCATTATGTCACGATGAGATCATCCTGGACGACCTGGGTCAAGCAGAACTAGACCTGCCCAGTCTCTCGAGCCCCCCGGGTTCCGCAGGCTCGCAGAGGTGGGTGTCTGATCTAGGCCGGGTCAGAGGCTACAGCGGCAGATTCCCTCAGCCCTGCAACAGCCCAGGAGCAGCCGCCTCCACGGCAGGGAGGAGCCGAGCAAGGCGAGCCAGGAGAACAAACTGTCTGCTCACCCTTCCCTGCCCTAATGGCAGAGCAGCAGAGAAGCTCTGAACCCAGTTTCCACGGCCAGGACGAGCCTAGCGTCCCCCGCACCAGCACCTGCCCCGCAGCCACCCTCCCCTGCACCTGCCCTCCCTGCCCCTGCCCTGCCCCGCAGCCACCCTCCCCTGCCCCTGCCCCTGCCCTGCCCCACAGCCACCCTCCCCTACACCCACCCTGCCCTGCCCCAGAGCCACCCTCCCCTGCACCTTCCCTGCCCTACTCTGCAGCCCCCTCTCCTGCACCATCTATGTGGCCTCTAGCCCACACTACCAGGCCATCGCCCATGGGCAGGAATCTACAGGCAAGAGGCCAAAGCTGGTGGGCTTCCTTCCCCTCTCCCTGCTCAGGAGCCTCCCGGGGGCTGTAGGCACCCCAGCCCCGGAAATCCAGCCCTTGGGAAGCCCCCCACCTCCATGCCCGCTCCCTCAGCTCAGGCCGTCCTCGGGCCACAAGAGTATCAGCTGCTGCCCAGCCATCCCCCAGTCTCCATGGCGTCCAGCTGCCAGGCCCGGCTCTCCCCCAGCCCACCCGCCGCCCGCCCTCTCTGTGCCAAGCCCCTCGTTGCCAGCAAGAGCCATGCAAGCGGTCTCGAGGGCCCTCTCCCTTGGGACCCCGTCCCCAGGCAGGTCTTCCTGGGCAGCACTAGGCCTCGCTGCAGAGGCTGCCCTGGGCTGCTCCTTCTGGCTCCTTCCAGGCCCTCACACTGGCCGACCTCCATGCTCAGGCCTCCGGGATTGTGGCCAGGCAGAGACTGGCGGAGAAAGACCCACAGGCCCGCCCTCAGGACACCTTGACGCTAGGCCAGCCCAGAACGGGCCGGTCAGTCCTTCTCCAGCTCACGTGCCTTTGTTCGCGTCCACGTCTGCGGTGACCAGTGGGTCAGGTCTTGTCGGCCCTAAACCTGCAACGTGCAAGGGGTCTTGGCTGCCGCAGACCACTAACTACAGAGGGCCTGTCACCTTTGAAACCTTCCCCGGCCTGCAGCGCTGCTCTGGCACCTGCGTCCACAGCTGAGCAAACACTGACCACAAGTGACCAGGCAGCCACTGGGGGCTTTGTCTTGCCACTAAGCCAGGGGGACAGGAAGTGGGCTTCCTCGGGGCCAGGCTGTCCACTCCCCGAGGAGCTTCGAGACTCAGGGCTGGACTTGGGGAAGCAGGTTCGGGAGTGGCGCTATCATCTGCCACAGGATCCACGCCCACCCCAGCCCTCTGCCGCTGCTCTCAGCCTGCCTTTGAGGATTCCAGGGGGGTGGGGGGTGTCAGGTGCACACACATTCCCGAAGCCATCCCCAGAGGCGTGTCTTCATGCAGAGAACACCGCAGCTCAGGTGGTCAGGGACCTGACTGAGGTGGCTCCGGGAATCAACACTACAGCCGACATCCCAGCCCTGCATCCAGAACTCTCATTATTTGCTTCCTTCGATATTATTTTTTAAAAATTTTATTTGTGCTATCATGATTTACAATACTACTCATGGGTAGGGTTTCATGCCTACAACATCCAAACCCCACATACCCACCACTTCCCTCACCACTCCCAGGACCCCTCCCCACACCCCACAGCCCCTCTCAGTTCTGTAGAGGCCTCAGAGCCTGCTGCTTTGGCCCTTCACTTCCCTTCCCGTCCCCTTTCCCTTTCCTGCTTGCTTGCCCTTTCTTTCTTTCCCTGTTTCTTCCTTTCCCTCTTTCTTTCTTTCTTTCTTTCTTTCTTTCTTTCTTTCTTTCTTTCTTTCTTTCTTTCTTTCTTTCTTCCTTCCTTCCTTCCTTTCTTCCTTTCTTCCTTTCTTTCTCTTTCTCTCTTTCTCTTTCCTTCTTTCTTTCTTTCTTTCTTTCTCTTCTTCTCTCTTTCTCTCTTTCTCTTTCTTTCTTTCTTTCTTTCGTTCTTTCATTCTTTCTTCCTTCCTTCCTTCCTTCCTTCCTTCCTTTCTTCCTTTCTTCCTTTCTTCCTCTCTTTCTCTCTTTCTCTTTCTTTCTTTCTTTCTTTCTTTCTTTCTCTCTTTATCTCTTTCTCTTCTTCTCTTTCTCTCTTTGTTTCTTTCTTTCTTTCTTTCTTTCTTTATTTCTTTCTTTCTTTCTTTCTTTCTTTCTTTCTTTCTTTCTCCTCTCTGTCTTTTTTTTCCTCCTTTCTCTCTTTCTCTTTTGGTCTTGGGGATCATGCCCAGCAATGCTTGGGATCACTCCTGCTCAGGGATTATATGTGGTACAGGTGATTGAACCCGGGTCAGCCACATGTGAAGCAAGTTCCCTGCCACTATACTGTCTCTTGGCCCCTTATAATTGTTTAATCTCAGGTCTCCGTGGCTTCATGTCTTAGTGTTTTTACTATGGAAATCATTAAACAAACACAAACCCAAGAGTGAACCCGCGGGCCTCATCACCCAGCTACCACAAGTGACATTTTGCTATTTCATTTTGTCTGTTCCTAGCCAGCAACTTGGTGGGGCTCCTTACCCTTTTAAAGAACTTCCAGACAAATCCACACAGGGCTCGGCTGAGTCCACAGAACTTGGTCAAGAGCCACAAATGAACCGAAAGACAAAGTCCACCCCGTGAGCCAGAGCCTGGCTCAGTCTCAGCGCGTCACTGGGTCTGGTGGTTCTGCTGGTCCCTTGCCTGCCGCTGGCCCTGACCACCAGCTCTTCTCCCATGACACTGAGATCTGTTTCAGTTTCGTGAACATGACCTCTCAATGAAACCATGAATGCCAGTGGCCCAGCATGTGGGGTGGACTCAGTACATGGGGTGCTTGCAAAACCTCAAGGCTTTATTCCTGAGATTCCCACCACAAAGTGACCCGGGATGGGGGCCTTAAAACCAGAGTCATGGAACTCAATGCCACCACTTCACTAACACTCTCTGCAGAGACACCAAACTGGAAACATCTCAGGTATCCCAGTGCCCAGGCTGAGAACTCTGGGGTCTTCTTGGAGTAGGGGCAGACACCTCCCTCCACCACCACCAACTCCTTACTTCCGGAAGCCCTGGCAGCCACACCCACCTCCCCCGGCCACGGTCATGGCCACTCACCAGCCACATACTCAACCCTATGACACCTCCTAGTCTCTCGATACTGAAACTCCAGAAGAAGCACACCCAATTGATGGGAAACATGGACATCAACTAAACAATAAATAAACACAATAACTCAGAAGGTGCAACTAGCAACAAACAGCTTAGTAAATTCTTAGACAAGGACTTACCCCATGAGATATAATATTTTCACATAAAAATTGATTTTTATACTTATTGATTTTAATATTGGAGCTTTGTTATCTAATCAATTTCAACCTGGAATTGTACCCACAGTTGTGGGTTTTGTCTACATTAAAAAATACATAAATTTAATAAGTTAATTGTTTTAAGAAACAGAGCCATGGAGCCAGAGAGAGAGAACAGGGATTAAGTCATTTGCCTTGCACGTGACCAACCCCAGTTCTATCCCTGGTTCCATATATAGTCTACCCACGCTCTACCAGGAGGGGTCCCCGAGCATTAGCCAGGGGTGGGCCCCAAACAAATAAACAAACAAAACTTGAGCCGTATCCCCTCCCACTGTGCAGGTGAATACTCAGTAACGAAGATGCAGGGCCTGTTCTCGGGAAGGTCTGGAAGAAGGGTCTCACACCGGGGGCTGGGTCTTCCTTGGCCTGCTTGGCTGGCACAGTCTCATGTGTGCCCCAGCTCCGGCAACCCTCCATGCTGCAGCCCCCCGTCCACCGTCCATGACACCCACCATCAGATCTCAGCCTGCCTAGGCCGCTTCATCTGAGCCTGAGAGCAGCTGCAGAGTTTCCCTTTCCCATTAGTCCATTTTCCAGGGTTTGGGTGGCCAGGAATGGTGGGGAGGGGGTCACTGCCTCACCGTAGCTCTCCTGCAGCCCTGCGCAGGGCAAAGGCCAGGAAGGGGCGAGGGGTGAGGCTTCCCTCCAGGCTGGGGGCAGCCTGTGCGTGCGCACCTGAGGCCACCGGCTCTGAGTGAGGAAGGAGGATTCTCCCTGCTACCAAGGCTTCTGCCACCATCCTGGCTCCTGGCCACCCTGGAGGCAGGCCCCAAGCCTGACACCTCAAAGGGTGTCCGCTGCTGTGCCGCCAAGACCTGCCTCTGGAGCTGCCACCCAGCAGAGCTCACCCAGGCCCTTGCTGGCACCTCACCCACCGTCCGGGCACCCCTCTGTGCCCAGTCCATGGCCTGGTGCCAGACTCTGTACTTGGCCTCCTGCTCCCCTACCACCTCTCCACAGCAGCAGGTGTGCCTACCCATTGCACGGCTTGATGACGTGTGTCCCCACACAGGCGCCCTGCCAGAGCCCCTGTGGACGTCCACAGGATATTTAATTTGTCGTCGAATTCCCAGACAGATGTTTGATAAATACATCTTGGCGAAATCAATCGCGAGGTTACCTCTTTGACCTTCTAATTGTGCGAAGGAGAGAAGTGGGATTGGCAAGAACAGGGTCCTCCCCCCGAGAGGACAGGCCCTTCGCAGACAGCAGGTACGACAGCCTCCAGCCTCGTGCCATCACTCCTTCCCCCGTGCCACGTTACCTTCTCCTCCACACGGGGCTCCGTCTGCCCTCCCGCCCTGCTCCAGCTCCCGCCTCTGTCCGTCTGCCTTTCTTCTCCCTCTGGTCGGGGTCCTGCCTCTGGCTCCACATCCAGGTCCCAAACCTCAGAAGGAAACACCCAGGTAGGTCCCCAGGAAGGAAGAGTCCCACAAGGGGCCAGTAGCAAAGCTGCGTGACTGGGAGCCTGGGCCCCCAACCGGAAGTGGCCACAGGCCTGGCCGGAAGAAGGATCAGAGGCACGTATGGTGTGGGGGCGGGGCCGGGGGTGGAAAACAGCCTGGGGCAGCTCATCTCCCCACACCCAGACTCCCTTTTCTTGGTGGCCCTCCTAGCCAAGGAGCCCCAAACCACAGGGACTGCGGAGGCATGAAGCCACAACCCGGAGGCAGATTTCATCCTTAGGGTCTGAGTTAGACCAGGTTAGACCAGAGGGCTCGAGCCGGGCCCACTCTGAGGAGTCAGGAGGCATCACTCCCTAAAGCCCATGCACAGGAGACATAAGCCAGGGAGAAGCACTGAGCCAGGAACGCCAGAAGCTGTGCCTGGTCCTGCTTGCTGCCCAAGACCCCGTCTGCGGAATCCTCCTGGCGAAGGGCCCGGCGAGCCAGGACGAGCCCTGGGCAATCTCTGGCACCCACACACAGGCGGAACAAGGCTCTGAGTCCAGGAAGAGGAGGGGGCGGGGTCCTTGGTGCACAGCGATCTCCCTCGACAGGGGTGCTCCCCGCATGTGTCTGCAGGAAGCGGTCACGGGCTGTGGAGGAAACCACAAAGAGACCAACGCCCTGGCCGGCCCATGGCTCTGCACCAGCTCCCTGGCCACCGCACTGTGGGTGGGTGGTGCTGGGAAAGCAGGGCAGGTCGGGGCCAGAGCCAGTCTGTGCAGCTGCACCCACCCCCACCATCCAGATGGGGCTGAGCCGCAAGCAGCCGTCATGGAAATGTCACTTCCGCCAGCTGCGCTGGCGCTGGCCCCGCCTTGCCCCACAATGCCCACCCTTCCCGGCCCTGGAGCCTCTAGATCAGAGCGCAGCCCCTCCCCACCACTCTCTCTGCACACCCCGGCCCCCAGCACTAATAATCACTGGCTCAGGTGCCCAGATGAGTCAGCTGCACTCAGGGGTCAATTAGCTCGCCCACATGCACCCATTAGCTGTCCCCTGGCCCGCGTGTCAAGCTGCCTCGCTCCCTCCAGTGAGGCAGAAGTCTGGCGGGGCCAGGGCCTCCCCACAGCCCCGCTGCAGGCACAGACCTTCCCTGGGGGCCCGCTCAGCCCTCCCCTCTCCAGCCTTGTGTCTTGCCTGCCTGGTCTCCTGCCTCGAGCCAGCTTCTGCCCGTCCATCTCCCGCCCAGCAGCCCAGAGTGACTCTCACACCACAACTCACATCTGTGCAAAAGCCGCCTGGGGCTCGCCTTGACCAAAAGCAAGAACAGGACTGGACTGGTCCTGGGGACCCCGCTCTCTCCTGAGCTCCCAAGCTGCTCCCCCCGTGCTCCCACACACTAAGCACCGACTCTCCCTCTTCCCCGTCCGCTGCAGCTGCACTTTTGCTGCCATTTCTGCAAACAGGCTTAACTGATGTCGCACAGGCATGTAAGGGCAAGCATTTCTGTGTCTTAGGGGGTCCCAGTCACTATACAACCCAAGTTTCTGTGCCCAGATTCCACCCTCTCCGCCCCCTAAAGGCTCTCTCTGCTCTACCACACAGCCTCGTTCAGCCAGTCCACTCAAGCTCTTTCCAACCCAGCCCATTCCTCAGGGTTGTCTCCCGCGGCTTGGCTCCCTAAAGCCTGAAGCCCCTGCCTGCTCTGCCTCAGTATGACCCTCCAACCATTGGGCACAGCGCCTCTATCACTCGGAGCCACAGCCCTGTGATCTTCAGAGAACATGTTTGCCTTCTCAACAACACTGTGACTCTCCTCGTGCTAACAGAGGGTCTCCATATACCCTTACAGAACATCCGTCTGGTCATGCCCAGCCGATAAAAGTCACAACAGGGAAAAAGACTGATCATGAGATATCAGTTGTATATTCACTGGAGGGAGAGTTTTACAAACCAAGAGACACCGTGCGTACCCATTTCTGTTTCAAATGAATGTGGGCCTAGGAATGAATCTGAGCACTCCCACCACTCACGGAGCACCAGCACGGCCCAGACTCCCTGAACTCCACCAGGAGTGATCTGTGAGCTCAGAACAGGAGTAAGCTCTGAGCACTGCTGGGAGTAGCACCAAAATCCAAACCAAACAAAAATGCTGAAAGGAGGTTTGTTTTTGATTGTTTGTATTTTCATCTAGGTGATCAGATTATGGTTCCATTCTCATTTCTTCCTTTTTCTGCTTCTAAGAGTCAAGTGTGCAGTTGTGTCAGAAGCAACGATAAAACATGAGTTTAAAATATTGGCTGGTTCTACCTTTTCGAGCACTCTGGGAGCTCGGCTGATCACACTCCAGCTATGCCCTGGGGTCCTGTGACCGTAGACTAGGACCAGAGAACACAGAGCACGCAGGAAGCAGCCATGCAACGTAGCAGGGGAGATGAGAAAAGGACTAAAGCTCGGGAGATCTAGAAACTTCTGCTCCTCTTGCCCCCAACTGGACCCTGCAGAGTAAACCACAGTGCCATCAGGCAAGTGGGAGAAGAATGCGTGCGACACCCACGTGCTCCTCCAGTCCTGCTCCGTAAGCCAGGCCTCACACTAGGGCAGGGAAGAAATCATTCACTCTCCAGACATTTATTGATGTGTGCAGGACAGTATAAAGAGCCATTTTTTAATTAATTTATTTTTATTATTATAGTCTTCGGTAATAGGCTGCAATAGTGTTCACCTTTGAAGGTTTTGAGGTACAGTCAGTGCACCACACCACAGCCAAGTGCTTCCACCATGTTCTGGACACCCCCCAACCCCGCCAATGTGTCCTCCCCCTGCACGGCAATCTGAGTTGTTACTCCAAGGTCAAGGGCTTGCCATTGTTTGATGCTATCTACTCCCTCATGCTAGTCCATCCTCGATGAGACCGTCCTGTATCTGTCTTTCTCCTTTGCTTACTTTACGTAACACAATGCCTCCAGTTCATCCATTTCACAGCAAACTGCTGGCTTTCATCCTTCTTACAGTTATATGCATTCCATTGTGTATACCGCAACTTCTCAATCCATTCATCTGTCACTGGACATTTGGGTTGTTTCCGTATCCTGGCTATTCTACTGAGCACTACAATGAGCATGGCTGTGTATATAGATTTTTAAGTCACTTATTTTTTGTGTTTGGTGGGGAAATGTTAAGAATGGGGTTACAGGGTCGTATGAAAGCTCTTGTCTTACTTTTTAGAGAAATCTCCAAACTGTTTTTCCTTGAGACTGAACCAGATGACATTCCCGCCCAAGGCGAGGGGGACTCCTTGCCCCCACTGCCTTTCTCCTTCCAGTCTTCTTGATAAACCCCATCCTCACTGGTGCAAGATGATGCCTTGTTGCTGTTTTGATTTGCATTTTCCTGGTAAGTGATAATGAACATTTTTTTAATCTGCCTACTGGTTGCCTGCATGTCCTCTCTGGAAAAGTAGGACAAGTCGTTCTTGAGCTACCCTAAGAAATTAAATCCAGAGGAAATAAAATGCTGCCTCACCCTCACCCAGGCAGACTTAGTACTTCCAGTTAAAGAGCTGGGTGCACCGTCTACATTGATATGAATTTTCCCCTGTAGTTTCAAAGATTACCACTGTACTCTGACAGGTAGGTCTCAGGACTTAGGTGCTGCACCTACACTTCTGGCGCCCTCAGCATCTTTTTCTTCCTCTCTGAGGACCGAGTCATCAAGCCCTGCTAATGTGCCTCCCAGTAAGACAAGAATGCCCTTTCAAGGCAGATGATCATCCTTGTCCTTCACACTGAATGGCCAGGAAGTGCCCGAGGTTTTCCTAGCACTCTGAATTGTCAGGACCGCCCTGTTTTGACAAACTTTCCGACACCCCAGAAGGAGCACAACCTCTGACCCCTTCGAGTTATTCAGGGTTTCCATTCATGCACTCATTCATTCATGTAACCAGTTCAGGGTAGATCTGCACACACTCTGTGCCAGACCTGGGGTTAGGATTAGGGTCCCAGGTGCAGGGGCAGGAGAGGACCCCTGCCTCCTCTCTCACAGCCTCTCTGTGGTCACTTCACTCTCAGAATCCCAGTCTCTTCTTCTACCAAGGCAGGCGTTTAGGGCTGGAACTATTTTTAAGGATGACCTAGCTCAAGGTCAACAAAACAGCCCTTCACCTGTCTTTATACAACTCAAGGGTAAAAAAAGGATTTTTGCTATTTCAATGTTGAGGAAACAAAGAAGGCTCTCTCTCCCTCTCTCCCTCTCTCCCTCTCTCCCTCCCTCTCTCTCTTTCTCTCTCTCCCTCCCTCTTTCTCTTTTTCTCTCTCCCTCACTTTCTCTCTTTCTCTCCTTCCCTCTCTCCCTCTCCCTCTCTCTCTCTCCCTCTCTCTCTCTCACACACACACAGACACATGCGCATGCAACGTGAGGCTGAAATTTTAGTGCCCATGAATGAAGCTTTGGGCGTCCAGCCACCTCCACTCATCTACCTATGGTCTATCAAAGCCTCGTTGAAGAGTCGCAAGACACACCACATGCCCACATGGTTGAAATAATTTTCTTGCAGAAAGCATTTGATAACCTTTTCTCTAGTCTAGTGATAGATAGTCTCTCATCTCCTCTCACTGAGGCACCCATCAGCAAACATGCTCCAAGGAACAAAGCTGCCTGGGAAAGGGGGCCGGGGCACCAAACCCACCCGTGGCCACAGCCACACACAGGACCCCACTGACAGCGTCTCCTGGAACATTTCCTTTGCCTGGGAGCTCACAGCTTTCTCGCACTCCTCATTTTCTCTTGGGATGGCTCTGAGCGTTGATACTCTGCAACCTCTCTCTGGTCACAGCCCCCAGTGACCCCATTCCTCAAAGACTCCATCATGGGTTCACTGCCCTAGACTCGGGCCTTCCCGAGCTGCTCTCCAGTGAAACTAGACTCAGAGAGCAGCAGAGGGTGGCCGGGGACAGAGCCCAGCTGCTGTGCAGGAGCGGTCGCCAGCACAGCATGAGAATGTGACCTGCCAGCAGTGCCCTCACGGAATCTGTTTTCATAGCCCTCCTGCAAGGTCCCTGGAGAGAGTGCAGGGGACACGCATGTCTCTGGGCCCGGATCCCGCTGCCGGCCTTGGCCCATCCCTCGGCCAGCCTTCAGCTCCATGAGCTGATGCAGCAGGAATTTCTCTACAAGCTCATTATCCCTGAGAGTCATGTCCAGCATGAGTTGGGGCTTAACGAGAAGCTGAGGAGTGGTCCTTCAAGCAGCTGTGCCCATGAGGCGTAGGGAGGGGACAGGCCAGGGCAGCAGCCTCGCGGTACCCAGTGCCAAGAGGGCAGATGGGAGCAGTCGATGATAGGCGGCGGCTGCCAGCCCTGCAGTTTGTTCTGGCTCCAGCAACTCTAGGGCTTTTCCAAACTCTGGCCTGGCTCCAGCACAGAGGCCCAGATGGAGGGTTTGGCTGGCAGGCAGTCTTGCCTTATAAGTCCCAAAATGCACCAGGAAATTTGAGAAGCTAGAGGGGTGGACAGTGACCGCTTTCTGATTTCAGCCATCAGGAAGGTCTCCTGGTGCCTGGCCCCTGCTCTGCTAGCCCTTGGACGGAAACTTGGACACGACTTAATGAAGGCTTCTACCAGGGGCTCAGAGCATGCACAGCGGGCAATGCGCTTGCCTTGACCCAAGTTCCGCCCCTGGCACTCCACAGTGTGCCTCGAGCAGGAGTCACCAGGAGTCATCACGGAGCCAGGAGTCGGCCCTGAGCACAGCTGTGTGTGGCCCCCAAGTGTCTCTCCCAACCCATCCTTTGTTTAGGACCTAAATTTCTCTGTGTCCATTTGAGGCTATTGAACCAGCTGAAAACTCTGGAAGGTGACAAGATGGGCCAGAGCTCACTTACAGTGAAATACGGAGCCCAGGCCTGGACTCCGCCCCAGCTCTTCATCCAAGCTGAGGTACTGGCCTCCCCTTCCTGACGGCCTTCGAAGCGCAGAATGATGCTGTCAGGCCTTTCCTTCCACCTTCCAAATCCCACGCAGCTGCATCTTGTTGAAAAACAAAAATAACCTGAAGCCTCTGTGGCCAGAATTCTTGGAAATATGGAAAGCACAGAAGCAGAAGAGATGGAGTTGTCAGGCAATCACATGCACAGGCATGGAGAGGCGGCAGGACCTAAAAATGCCCAGACATCACTTCTGAGGAGGTTTCATATCAAGACGGACTTTGCTTTTCAGGAACTCCCCTCCCACACCCCATGGCACTAGCCCTGCTTTGGAGATCACTTTGGCATCAGAGCTCATTTCATTCTCATAGAAGGTCGGCCGTGAAGGGACGGCTGAGTGCCCACAGGTGAACATAACCTGCACCCACCCAACCCAGGTTTGACCCCCGGCACGTGGTCCTCCAAGCACCAGCAGGAGTGATCCAACTGCCCCAAGTGTGGAATCCACCCTTCCCGTGCCCCCAGCACGAGCACTGTGGTGGGAGAGGCTGACAAGTCTGGTTCCCGACGCTGTAGGGATTGGAACAGTGACCTTCAATCAGAGGGATGACAAGGTCCACGGAAAGAGCTTGCAAACCTGGGTTTTCTCTCTCTGCCCAGAAGTCACTAAGTTACCATAACTGACCCTAGTTACAGTCAAGGTTCAAGACCAAATGACAGCATTGGAGGGCAAAGGAAGTTCCCCTGGGCAAGAGAAACCAGTTCCTCCAGAGATTTCGATGGATGAGGAATCTGGCCTTGGGAGCACCTGCCTAGTCTCTGCAGAGGAGGGCTCCCTTCCCAGCCTCCTCCTGGACCACCTCTGTTCTCGAACAGTCCTTGAACCCCCACCGGCTTCTGTGAACGCCACTTGCCATTGCCACCCTGATCGTTCCCTGCCTGTCTTCGGGGCCTAGGTTGGCCCGCCGTTGACTGCCGAGTCTCAATTGCCCACGGGCTGCTTCATTCAGCACGTGCAAGCTCAGGGGCTTCCCACTGGGCCAGCACCGAGCACCGCGAATTCAGCTGGAGGCACCCCCAAGTCAGTTGATCCGCCCTCCGGGATTGGATGTCTATGAGCAACTCCCAGGTCTCTGATCTCTGGTTTTGTGCTTCTCCCTTAGCAGCGAGCGGGGCGCAGTCCTCTGAGCCGGTGTGTTTCCACACACAGAGGAGCACCCTCGCTCCTTGGCCGGCATCCTTGCCTTCCCCATCTTCAGCGCCATCCCCTGTGCTCCCATCACGCTGTGCGTTTGCTCTGCAACAAACGCCCCCCTCCCCAACTGGCCCAGACCGGCCTCCTGCGGGCTGCCCCGCCCTGCTCATTCCCCTCGGAACCCACGCTTCAGCCCTGCATGGCCCCATGAAGGCCAAGGGCACCTCCCCAGATCCATCCTGACCACCCAGTCCCCACTGGGGGACACACCCTGAGCGCCTGCTGAGCCCACTGGTGTGGCCGAGGCCTCTGGCCCACAGTGCCAGCAGCTAAATCTTTCTAGCACACACCATGGACCAGAGGGTCTGCAGTCATTATTAGTTCATTTAATCCTCACCACAATCTCAGGAGATATTACTGTTATTACCCTGATTTGTAGATAGGAAACTGAGATTTAGAGAGGTTAAATAACTTGCCCAATTCATTCATCTAGCTTGTGGTGGAATCAGACACAAGCTCTCCCTTTGGGATCACACAGGCATTATCAGCTCATTTAATCCTCATTTAAATTGGCTCTCAGGCTCCAGCCCTGGGTGATCCCTAGGGAGATTTAAAAAAAAAAATCACCTGTGCACTGCCCTTGTCAAGGCTTAAGAAGGGCAGGTGGGGACTGGTACAGGCGGGCACTTCCTCCCGCACCCCACACAGCACGACTCCCCGTCACAGCAATCACGGGAGAGCTGCTCTACAGCCACGGCCCTGACGAGAGCCTGTCCAGTGTCCACCTCCAAATGGCCTGTGGTCTGTTCTTTGGTCAGATTGTTCACGAGTGTATCTTAGTTCCCAAACACTTGGGCTGAAAGCCAAGGACGTGAAGTTTCTTGTTGCAGGACTTAGTTATGAGAAAAGGGTCCATAGCTTTTCCACTCATTGGCCCACAGACATCTGCCAGGACTAAGCCATCCCTTAAAAGCACTTTACCAGACATTAACTCCTGGCTCCCGTCCCACCGAGGGCTGGCCTGCACTGGTCTGAGAGGAACCATGTTCTTTACCATGCCCCTGCTTCCCTGCTCCAATTAACTTGGCCCCAGTACTCGTAACAGCAGATACAGAGTGAAACGTGCCCTCACCTTCTAGGGCCTACTGGGATCTGCATGGGGGTGGGACACCACGGAAGGCCAGGAAGCCCAGCTGCGGCCACGGCCACGAGACCCACCACTCAAAGGCTCGCAGCTCTTCTCTGTTTTCCACCCTGATTTCTCTCCCCCGATGAGAAATCCGCTGTTTTTAGAAGAACCCAACCAAGACATGGTTTTGGCTCCTGTGACTGAGATCGCGTCCTTTCTCTCTCCTTGCAGGGACCTGCCCCACATGGAAACCCCCTCCCACTTCTTGAGGCACCTTCTCTGCTCACGGTGTCACCAGCCCACACCAGCAGTCTCTGGGCTGAAGCAAGGCCCCTGAAGTCAGGCACTGGGGTCCCAGCCTACATCATGGCTCCCTGGAGTGCACATTCAGGGTCTGTGTGGATTTCCCATGCACCGTCCCCAGCCTCTGTGCCAGGCTCTTGTCTTCTTCCCCCGCTCCTTTCTCTCCATCCTGGCCAGCTGCAGCTTCCGCTGCTCTCAGACCTTGTCATTAGCGGGAGCTCTGAGACCGTAAATGCAAATCAAGCCATTTCCTTTGCTTTCATAACTTTCACTGGGATCAAAATATACTTACACTTACTGGGTTTGGTTTTGGTTTGGAGGTCACACCCCACAGTGCTCAAGAGGGCTATTCCCAGCTCAGTGCTCCGGAATCCCTCTGGGCCATGTTCAAGGGACCATGCCACCGTGGCCCCCTGCATATAAACCACACGGTTAGCCCACTGAGCTATTTCTTTGGCCCTAAATTTGCCTTTTTTTTTTCTTTTTGGGTCATACCCAGCTATGCACAGGGGTTACTCCTGGCTCATGCACTCAGGCACTCAGGAATTACTCCTGGCGGTGCTCAGGGGACTATATGGGACGCTGGGAATTGAACTTGGGTCGGCCACGTGCAAGGCTAATGCCCTACCCGCTGTGCTATCGCTCCAGCCCCATAAATTTGCCATTTTAACCATGTTTGAACATACAGTTAGTAGAATTAAATCTATTTGTCTTGTCTAACCGTCACCATGATCCAGTTCCAGAACTCCTGTCACAATGGAAATTCTCCCCAGCTAGCAATAACGCCCCGCTCTCTCCTCCTCACGAGTCCTGGCAACTGGCAGAAGCTCCGACCACCGGTTCCCTCACATGAGCCCACAGTGGCTCCCAGTGGGACAGACTCAAAGCCACAAAGAGCACCACCTCACACCCATTTGAGAGCTCAAAAAGAAATGTTAGAAGCCTAAAACAAACTGAAAGAAACAAAAACAACCCCTAAAATAGAGTCGAAGTTAGCTGAGGTTGTGCAGAAATTGAGCCCTTGTCTCCTATTGCTTTGGATGCAAGATGGCACCAGCATCTCTCTACTGACCTGAGACGCTGCCGATCTTTTCACGTGCGATCTGCCGCTAGTGTCTCTCCTGGGGTCAGAGAAGTCTGTTCAAGTCCTCGCGTTTCACTGCATCAGTTAGGGTGGTCAGGATATTCCCTTCATTCCTTTCAGCTGGTGTATTACATTAATTAATTGTTCCCTTTTCTATTTGAAATTTTATTTCATTTTATTATTGAGGTAACATAGCTTATACTAGTGGTAATGTTCATGCTTATGGCAGACAATGTCACTGCACCACTGCCACTACAGGACCGTGCCCCCAAACCCTTTCTGGTTCACCCCATCCCTCCCCACACATTCCTCAACCCAGTGGTCAGAGTTCAAGGCTTGTTTTCACTGGACACTGACCATTTCCTGCTTTCTTTCTTTATCTGTCACACATGCATGAGCTCATCCAGCATTGGTCCTTCTCACTCTAGCTCATTTTGCTTAACACAGTGCCCTCTAGTTCTATCTAAATTGTGCCAAATGCAAGATTTTACCTTCATTTGCCACAAGTTGGGGGTGGGGGCTGGGGGGAGGACCGCTAGGATAGAGAAGGGACCACTATGCCAAAGATAGTCAGAAATGATTACTCTGCACAAGATCTGAATGCTTAAAGTAGGTAAAGTGACAAACATGATAACCTTTCAGTGTCCGTGTTGCAAACCATAATGTCCAAATGGGAGAGGGGAGAGAGAGAGAGAGAGAGAGAGAGAGAGAGAGAGAGAGAGAGAGAGAGAGAGAGAGAGAGAGAGAGAGAGAGGAGAAAAGTGTCTACCATGGAGGTAGGCTGCAGGGGGTGGGGTGGGGGACAGGAGGAAAAGTGAGGCATTGGTGGTGGGAAATGTACACTGGTGAAGGGAAAGGAGATGGAACATTGTATGACTGAAACCCAGTCATGAGCAACTTTTTAACTGTGTATCTCACAGTGATAAGAGAAAGAAAGAAAGAAAGAAAGAAAGAAAGAAAGAAAGAAAGAAAGAAAGAAAGAAAGAAAGAAAGAAAGAAAGAAAGAAAGAAAGAAAGAAAGAAAGAAAGAAAGAAAGAAAGAAAGAAAGAAAGAAAGAAAGAAAGAAAGAAAGAAAGAAAGAAAGAAAGAAAGAGAAAGGAAGGAAGGAAGGAAGGAAGGAAGGAAGGAAGGAAGGAAGGAAGGAAGGAAGGAAGGAAGGAAGGAAGGAAGGAAGGAAGGAAGGAAGGAAGGAAGGAAGGAAGAGAGAGAGAGAGAGAGAGAGAAAGAAAGAAAGAAAGAAAGAAAGAAAGAAAGAAAGAAAGAAAGAAAGAAAGAAAGAAAGAAAGAAAGAAAGAAAGAAAGAAAGAGGGAGAGAGGGAGAGAGGGAGAGAGAAAGAAAAAACTTTATCTCCCCCTATAGTATTTCACAGTTAATACATAACCCAGGGTCTTTGTCCATTCGTCTGGGCTTATTCATACTGCTTCCAGATCTTGGCTATTGTAAACGTTGTGGCAATCACCTGTTTACAATGATGGTGTGGGAGGTCTATTTTTCATTTCTGAGAAGTCTCCATATTGTTTTTTATGGAGGCTGAAACTGGTGAGAGAAAATAATGGTTCCTTTTTCACCACCCTACCCTGTCCCCGGACCCCCTCACCGGCACTGGGTGTTTTCAGCATTTTGGATACAGACCATTCTCCGTGTGACATCCCATTGTCTTTTTGATTTGCATCTCCCTGAGAGTCAGTGTTGGTGAACACTTTTCATATGCCTACAGGCCATCTGTTTTTCTTCTTCAAGGAAATGTCTGCTCAACTCCACTCCTCATTCTTTGATGGAGTTGTTGGTTTTGTTGTTGTTGAGTTTCTCAAGCTCTACATAGCTTGGATATTAGGCCTCTGTCAGATGTGTGATATGCAAATAATCTTCCATTCAGCACTGTCTTTATTTCAGCTGTCATTTTTTTTTCACAGTGCTGAAACTTTTTCATTTGATAGTTCCATTTGTTTGTTTTTTAATTTGTTTTCTTTGCCAGTGGATTTGAGCCACTGAAGACTCCTGAAGTCACTGTCATGGAGAGTTTTGCTTATGTTTACCTTGCTATATATTATGGATTTGGCTCTAATATTAAAGTTTTTATTCCATTTTGAATTAATTTTTGTATGGTGTGAGATATGGATCCAGTTTCTTTCCATCCTTTTTCCCCCTCCTCCATGTGGATATCCAGTTTTCCCATACCACTTGTTGAAGAAAACTTTTTTCCTCTAATACATTCAGTTCTTTTTTTTAAAATAAATTAACTGTCCTTACATTTGAAGGAATACTTCTGGGATCTATGATATATTCCACTGGTCTGTGAGCCTGCTCTATAGAAGTATACCACAGTGTTTGTTTTTGTTTGTTTTTATTCACTGTGACGTATACAGTTACAGAGTTTTCATGACTGGGTTCCAGTCAGTGTTCCAACACCCAAAACCACAATGTTTAAATTACTACAGCTTTAGAGTTTAAAATCAAGGGATTAGCTTTAGAGTTTAAAATCAAGGGATTTAATTGCATTGATTGATTTTTCTGTGTTGAACTACCCTTACATTCTATAATAAATGCAATAAATCCAGTTGCTCCTAGTTAATACTTGTTTTTAATACCCTACTCCATTTGATTTGCTTATATTTTATTGGTGACTTGTTTCAATGTGATCAGCCCAAATTTTAATAAACAACTCATATCCTAGGGCATCTCTCACAAGCCCTCACAAATATCTCTATCACAGTCCCTTGAATAACTTCATCTCATGAAAACCTGTATTCCATTGAAACTATCTCTATTCTCCCAAACTACTGTCTTCTGGTTTTCTACCTTTCTCTATCAGTGAGTGTGCCCTGGTTCTTTATTTCATTTATTGTTTTACCAATACTACACACTCCTCACCTCATCTCCTTTATAGCATAATCCTAACCCCATATATATTCTATTTTGTCTTTTATGTTCAACTTCCCATGGGTCACACTGTGCACAGTAAAAAAAAAAAAAAGTATCAAGGGCAGAGCAATAGTACAGGAGGCAGGGTGCTTGCCTTGCATGCAGCCGACCTGGGTTAATCTCCAGTATCCCATGTGGTTCCCAAAAGCCTGCCAGGAGTGATCCCCGAGCACAGAGCCAGGAGTAAACTGCAAGCATCGCTGGGTATAGCCCCCAAAGCAAAAGCAAAACCAAAACAAAATAAAAAGTTGGGTTTTTAGCAGGAGATTGCACGGGATGATGGAACCCCAGCTTCCCAAACAGAAGACCTCTGCTCACAGGATGTATGTTCTAGAAGGGGAAAATAAAAAAGCAACCACCATCAACTGAACTAATCCAGAATCCTCGCTTGCAACAAGAGGGAACAGGGATAGTAAACTGGAAGGGCACTCCTCCATACCACCACCACAACATGAAGATACAGCGCAAATCCCCACCACAAGGAGAGGACGATGAAAGGAGACCAGAAGTCTCAATAGGGGTTTCCCACAAACGTGAGCTCTCCAATAAATAATTCAGAGATGAAATGCTGAAGATGTTCAATGAACTCAAAGAAACAATGGAACAGGTATCTAGTAAATTAAAGGAGGACATGAAAGAAACAATGGAATGAACAGCCGAGAAAATACAGGAAGAAATGAGAGCAGAAATTTTAAAAAGCTACAAAAAGAAGTGTCACAAATAAGGGATTAAAGAAACAATGGAACAGGTATCCAGTAAATTAAAGGAGGATATGAAAGAAACAATGGGACAGACAGCTGAGAAAATACAGGAAGAAATGAGAGCAGAAATAAAAAGCTACAAAAAGAGGTGTCACAAATAAAGAATTCCTTAGATGAAATAAAAAAAACCTCAGTGGATGCCCTCAACAGTAGAATGGCTACAGCTGAAGACAGAATCAGTGAGCTTGAAGATGAGCTGCAGGAAGCCTACAGGCAACAACAAAGGATGGGAAGAGACCTCAAAATAGCTCTAGGGAGAATCAGAGTCCTAGGGGATGATTTCAAGGGGAACAACATTAGAATCATTGGAGTACCAGGACAGGGAAGCAACCCCAATGAAAAGGCCACAGTTAAAGGAATCATTGCTGAAAAGTTCCCAGAGCTGGAGAATGCAGACATCCAGATTCAAGGAGCCAGAAGGGTGCCAGCTAAAAGAGACCCTAACAGAAAAACTCCAAGACATATCATAGTCAGAATGATGGACGTCATGGATAGAGACACAATACTGCAAGCAGCAAGGTCAAAGAAGGAAATCACATACAAAGGAGCACCCCGTAGATTCACAGCACACCTATCAGAGAAAACCCTCCAAGCAATGGTGATATATAGTGAAAAAACTCAATGAAATGAACGCTTCACCAAGAATACTTTATATGGCCAAATTCTCATTCAAATTCAAAGGAACAATACACTATTTTGTGGATAAACAACAGCTCAGGAACTTCATTGACTCAAAACTAAACCTAAAAGAAGGACTAAAGGGGCTACTGTAAGACAAGAAAAACCCCTACAAGCACAATAAACCCTTACAGAAAGATGGCACAAAACCCCATGATAATAATCTTTTTCAATATCAATGGTCTAAATTCACCAATTAAGAGATACAGAATGGCAAAATGGATTCAAAGACTGAACCCAACATTCTGCTGCCTACAAGAAACACATCTGAACAGTCAGAGCAAACACAGACTCAAAATCAAAGGATAGAAAACAATCCTGCAAACAAACAACTCCCTCAAAAAAGCTGGGGTGGCTTTACTAGTATCTGACAACATAGATTTCAGGTTGAAAAAGACTAGAAGGGACAGTGAAGGCCACTTTTTATTAATCAAGAGATTTTTTTAATTTTTTTATTTTTTATTAATCAGCAGGAAGAAATCACACTCCTAAATGTAAACACACCCGATGAACCGAGAGCCGCGGCACGAGAAGCAGAGCCTCCCGCCTACTGACTGTGATCCTGAGGTCTCCTAACCCATTTTGGCGCCAGAGCGGATGCTTGAGCCAAGCATTTTGACTGTGAACTGAGCTACAACCTTGTGCAGCCCGGGGAGGGATTTTTTTCCCTCTCCACCCCATTTTTCTGAGCGAAAATGGCGGCAGCGGCAGCAGCCACGCGGTGAGAGCCACCCTCTAAGACCCCTCCACCAGGAGGTAGGACTTTCTTTAGTGACGTAGCCTGTAGGTGGTCCTGGGAGGGGAGGTGTTCCCGGCGCGCCTTCCGCCCAGAGATGACCCGAGAGCCGCGGCACGAGAAGCAGAGCCTCCCGCCTATTGACTGTGATCCTGAGGTCTCCTGACCCATTTTGGCACCAGAGCGGATTCTTGCAGCCATCCACTTTGACTGTGAACTGAGCTAAAATATTAGAAACCCAAAACCGCACGGCCGCTATCGCTAAATCTTCACTCTTACCAATGAAGAGAAATCTTCACTCTTACCAATGAAGAGAAATTATTAGATGATGCCTATTCGGCAGGCCTGATTGTTGGGGAAAATTTCCAATCAATAATAGTGAGTTCTGTATGGAAATATGAAATGTACTCAATATATATAGAGAATAATGGGAATATCATTAGCTACTTAGATGGGGGGTGGGGTGGGAGGGGGGGTGTATTGGGGTTCTTGGTGGTGGAACGGGTGCACTGGTGAAGGGATGGTGGTTTAATCAGTATTTGACTGTCTGTGACTTGAACCTGAAAGCTTTGTATTTTTTTCTTGTTTTCACGGTGGTTCAATAAAATATTTCTTTAAAAAAAAAATAAAAAAAATAAATGTAAACACACCCAAGAGGTACAAGCTAAATACCTACAACAACTGCTAACAGACCTTAAGAAGGACATTGCTAGCAACACAATAGTAGTTGGAGACTTCAACACTGCCTTATCACCTCTGGATAGATCAAGAAGATTAAAACTCAGCAAGGAAATACTGGCCTTGAGAGAAGAAATAGAAGAGAGAGGGCTAATAGATCTATACAGGACTTTACATTCTCCGCCCCCCCCCCGCCAAAAAAAAAAAAGAATACACATTCTTTTCCAGTGCACATGGAACATTTTCCAGAATAGACCACGTGCTGGACCACAAAACATGCCTCAACAGAATCAGGAAGATAGACATTGTATCAACTATCTTTTCAGACCACAATGCACTGGAGGTGGAAATTAATCAAACACAGACACAAAAAACCAAATCAAACACCTGGAAATTAAACAACTCAATGTTGAACAATGAGTGGGCCAGGAGGGAAATCAAGAAAGAAATCAAAAGATACCTGGAAACAAATGAGAGTGAAGACATGAGCTACAGAACCTGTGAAACGCAGCTAAAGCCGTGTTAAGAGGAAAATTTATAGCGCTGCAAGCATTTCTCAGGAAGGAAGAAAAGAACCACATAAATAACTTGACTTCACAGCTCAAGATTTTAGAAAAGGACCAACAAAAGGAGCCCAAACCAGGAGAAGGAAAGAGATAATAAAACTTACACCAGAAATCAACGACACGGAAACCCACAAGACAATCTGAGAGATCAATGAAACCAAGAGCTGGTTCTTTGAGAAAGAATTGATAAACCACTAAGATGATAAACCACTAGCAAATGTCACAAAGAAAAAGAGAGAGAACCATAATAAACTGAATCAGAAATTAAAAGGTGGATATCAGAACAGAAAACAAAGAAATTCAAAAGATCATCAGAGACTACTTTGAAAGTTTGTATGCCACGAAATAAGAGAACCTAGAAGAAATGGATAAATTCCTGGATTCCTATAATCACCCAAGGCTTAATCAAGAAGATCCAATATAGTCTTGTGAATAGTTTTATTAACATCAAGAAAATTGAAACTGTAATCAAAAGTCTTCCCAAAAACAAAAGCCCAGGTCCAGACGGGTTGACTAGTGAATTTTTCCAAACATTTAAAGAGGACCTATTGCCAGTTCTTCTCAAGCTTTTTCAAGAAATTGAAGAAACAGAAACTCTCCCAGACAGTTTCTATGAGGCTCATAGCTCCCTAATACCAAAAGCAAACAAAGACACAACAATAACAAAAAAACTACAGGCCAATATTCCTGGTGAACACAGATGTGAAGATTCTCAACAAAATATTAGCAAATAGAATTCAACAACTTATAGAAAAGATCATACACCACGACCAAATGGGATTCATCCTGGGGAAACAAGAATGGTTTAACATTCGGGAATCAATCAACATAATCCATCATATCAACAAAAAAAACATAAAAACCATATGATCATATTAATAGATGCAGAGAAAGCATTTGACAAGGTCCAGCACCCGCTTATGATGAACACTCTCACAAAAATGGGCATAGAAGGGACTTTCCTCAATATAGTTAAAGCCATCTAATACAAGCCTATCACAAGCATCATCCTCAGTGGGGAAAAACTAAGAGCCTTCCCTCTAAGATCACGGACAAGACAAGGATGCTCACTCTCTCCACTTCTGTCCAATATAGTACTGGAAGTACTTGCAATAGCTGTTAGGCAAGAAAAATATATTAAGGGCATTCAGGTAGGAAAGGAAGAAATCTAACTCTCACTATTCACAGATGACATGATACTATACTTAGAGAACCCTAAAACCTCTACCAAGAAACTCCTAGAAACAATAGACTTGTATAGTAAAGTTGCAGGCTATAAAATCAATACCCAAAAGTCTGTGGCTTTCCTATATGCAAATAATGAGAGAGAAGAAAGTGACATGAAAAAAGCAATCCCATTAACAATCGTGCCTCAGAAAATCAAGTACTTCAGAATCAGCTTAACTAAGGAGGTAAAGGACTTGTACAAAGAAAACTACAAAATGCTACTTCAAGAAATAAAAGAGGCACTGCTGGGAATATATCCCAGAGAGGCAAAAAAGTATAATCGAAACAACATCTGCACATGTATGTTATCGCAGCACTATTTACAATAGCCAGAATCTGGAAAAAACCTGAATGCCCTAGAACGGATGACTGGCTGAGGAAACTTTGGTACATCTATACAATGGAATACTATGCAGCTGTCAGAAAAAAGGAGGTCACGAATTTTGTATTTAAGTGGATGGGCATGAAAAGTTTCATGCTGAGTGAAATGAGTCAGAAAGAGAGAGACAGACATAGAAAAATTGCACTCATCTAGGGTATATAGAATAACAGAGTGGGAGACTAACACCCAAGAATTGTAGAAATAAGTACTAGGAGGTTGACTCCATGGCTTGGAGGCTGGCCTCACATTCTCGGGAAAGGGCAACTCAGAGAAGGGATCACCAACTATAATGTAGTCGAAGGCCATATGGGGGAAGGGAGTTGCGGGCTGAATGAGGGCTAGAGACTGAGCACAGTGGCCACTCAACACCTTTATTGCAAACCACAACAGCTAATTAGAGAGAGAGAACAGAAGGGAATGCCCTGCCACAGTGGCAGGGTGGGGTGGGGGGAGATGGGATCGGGGAGGGTGGGAGGGATGCTGGGTTTACTGGTGGTGGAGAATGGGCACTGGTGAAGGGATGGGTTCACGAACTTTGTATGAGGGAAGCATAAGCACAAAAGTGTATAAATCTGTAAATGTGCCCTCAGGGTGATTCACGAATTAAAAATAAATAAATTAATTAAAATAAAAAAATGCAAAATAAAAAAAAAAGAAATAAAAGAGGGCATGAGGAAATGGAAAGATATCCCTTGCTCATGGATTAGGAGAATTAACATTGTCAAAATGGTAATACTCCCTAAAGCATTGTACAAATTCAATGCAATCCCTATAAGGATACCCATGACATTCTTCAAAGAAATGGAGCAAACACTCCTGAAATTCATATGGGACAATAAGCCCCCATGAGTGGCTAAAGCAATTCTGGGTAAAAAGAAGATGGGAGGAATCACCCTCCCCAACCTTAACCTCTACTATAAAGTGGTAATAATCAAAACAGCATGGTACTTGAACAAAGGCAGAGCCGCAGACCAGTGGAACAGGATTGAATATACTGACACACACTCTCAAATATATGATCATCTAGTCTTTGATAAGGGAGCAAGAAATGTGAAGTGGAGCAAGAAAAGCCCTTTAACAAATGGTGCTCGCTAAACTGAACAGCTACATGCCAAAAACATAAAGGGGGCTCAGATCTCTACCTAACACCACGTAAAAAAGTCAGGTCAAAGTGACCTCAATATAGACCAGAATCCATAAGGTACATGGAAGACAAGGTCAGCAAAACCCCCCCATGACATTGAAGCTAAAGGTATCTTCAAAGATGACATACCACTGGCCAACCAAGTGAAAATAGAGATAAACAAATGGGACTATCTTTTTTTTTCTCTTTGGGTCACACCTAGTGATACACAGGGGTTACTCCTGGCTCTGCACTCAGAAATCACCCCTGGCAGTGTTCAGGGGATCATATGGGATACTAGGAATCAAACCCGGGTCAGCCACGTGCAAGACAAACACCCTACAAGCTGTGTTATTGCTCCAGCACCACAAATGGGACTATCTTCAACTAAGAAGCTTCTGCGCCTCAAAAGAAACAGTGACCAAAATGCAAAGACAGTCTACAGAGTGGGAAAGAATATTTACCCAATACCCATCTGATAAGGGGTTGATATCAAGAATATACAAGGCACTGGTTGAACTGTACAAGAAGAAAACATACAACTCCATCAGAAAATGGGGAGATGAAATGAACAGAAATTCTCAAAGAAGAAATCCAAATGGCTAAAAGGCACATGAGAAAATGCTCTTCATCACTAATTATCAGGGAGATGCAGATCAAAACAACAATGAGATATCATTTCATACCACAGAGAATGGCCCACATACAAAAGAACAAAAACAACTAGTGTTGGCACAGATGTGGGGAGAAAGTGACTCTCCTTCACTGCTGGTGGAAATACTGACTGGTTCAACCCTTTTGAGAAACAATATGGACAATTCTCAAAGAATTAGAAATTGAGCTCCCATTTGACCCAGCAATACCATTCCTGGGAATATATTCTGGAGAGGCAAAAAGGTATAGTAGAAATGACATCTGCATTTGTATGTTCATTGCAGCACTGTTTACGATAGCCAAAATCTGGAAAAAACTGAGTGCCCAAAAACAGATGACTGGCTAAAGAAACTTTAGTACATCTAGACAATGGAATACTATGCAGCTGTTAGAAAAGATGAAGTCATGATATTTGCATATAAGTGGATCAACATGAAAAGTATCATATTAAGTGAAATGAGTCAGAAAGAGAAAGACAGACATAGAAAGATTGCACTCATCTGTGGAATATAAAGTAACAGAATGGAAGACTAACACCCAAGGATAATAGAGATAAGGACTGGGAGGTCTGCTCCATGGCTTGAAAGCCAGCCTCACATGCTGGAGGAAAAGGCAGCTGAGACAGAGAAGGAAACACCAAGTAGAGGATGTTGGGAGGACCCATTCAGGTTGGAAGATTCGAGCTAAAAGTAGACTATAGACCAAACACGATGGCCATTCAGTACCTCTATTGCAAACTACAACACTCAAAAGGAGAGAGAAAAAAAGGGAATGCCCTGCCACAGAGGTGGAGTGGGGTGGTGGGAGTGGGGGTGGTAGGAGGGATATTTGAAACATTGGTGGAGGAGAATGGGTGGAGGGATGGGTAGGTGATCATTGTATGACTGAAATGCAAACACGAAAGTTCATAAGTTTGTAACTACCATAACTCACAGTGATTCACTAATAAAAAAATTTTTAAGTAATAAAAAGAAATTAAAAAAGAAATTTAAAAGCTTTTCAGATGATTCAAAGAAGGAAATCTAAGAAACTTTGCCTTAGACATGCAGAAGCTGCACAATGCTGGCTAGATGGTACACATAAGCAGAAAAGACACCTTTCACTCGATAGGACAACTGGAGGTCCACGGAGCCTAACCCACCCCAACCAAGACCCAGCCAGCCTGGAGTAGTCATGACAATCTCCTGAAGTGCCACATTAAAATTCTAGACACAAGTAATCACTTGTATAATAAAACGGTAGTGTCGTTATATCTCTAAATTTTGAAGTGATTTGTTACACAGCAATAGATAAGCAGAATAATCCCGTATGCTTCCTAAATTCCTACCACTCCCTCTTCGCTGGCTTCTCATTATTAGTGAAACATGCATGAATGGTAAGAGTGATGAGGAAGAAGTCTGGGAGGAGGAAGAGAAAAGGAAGGGGAAGATGACCAGGGTAAAGATGAAGATAATGACAACAATGAGAAACCTCACCTTCTTATTAAACTCCTACCTGTCTCTTCCTTTCCTAGTCAAGTTCTTCTGTCCAAGCTTACTTTATTGAATTCCTCATTCCATTCAATTCCTCATTTCATCCTCATCCAATTCCTCATATCCACTCTTCCCTCAAGATGCCATTCAGACTAGCATGCACAAACATACACTGAATTGGACCCATTCTACAGGAGTCACTGTTGCTTAATGAACAGATCAACTATAGGTCTCTAAGTCTTCATCTAAAGCCATCACTTTTACCTAGAATTCCACAGCTTGGGCCTTAATCTCTTGGCTTAAATAGGGACACCTCTAGTCCAGCTTCCATCTTGCTCCCTAAGGCTCTGACCGCATGTTATTAGTGCCCAGCATGGCCTCTCATCTTCTGCCCAGTACAGGTTATTTTTATGTAAGAACATCCAGAAGTAATATACTTCCGATGTTAAAATGGTGCAAAAAGTGTGTGTTCAAAAATGTTTCTGTTCAATTTTCCAAAATAGACCATGTACTGGGCCACAAAACATACCTCAATAGAATCAGAAAAATAGAAATTGTATCAACTACCTTCTCAGACCATGATGCACTGAAGATAGAAGCTAACCACACACAGAGGCAGAGAATCAAAGCAAACACCTGGAAATTAAACAGCTCGGTGTTGAACAGTGAGTGGGTCAGGAAGGAAATCAAGGAAGAAATCAATAGATAACCTCGAAACAAATGAAAATGAAGACACAAGCTACCAGAACCTATGGGACGCAGCTAAAGCTATGTTAAGGGGAATATTTATAGCTCTGCAAGCATTCCTTAGCAAAGAAGAAAGGGCCCACATAGATAGCTTGACTTCACAGCTCAAGGCCTTAGAAAAGGACCAGAGAAAGGAACCCAAACCAGACTGAAGGAAGGAAATAATAAAAATTAGAGCAGAAATTAATGACATGGAACCCAGAAAACAATCCGAAAGGTCAATGAAACCAAGAGCTGGTTCTTTGAGAAAATAAACAAGATTGATAAACTGCTACCAAGACTCACAAAGAAAGAGAGAGAGGGAACCCTAATAAACCAAATCAGGAATGAAAAGGGAGACATCACAACAGAAACCAATGAAATTCAAAAGATCATCAGAGACTACTTTGAAAGTCTGTATGCCACAAAACAAGAGAACCTAAAAGAAATGGATGAATTCCTTGACTCCTACAATCTCCCAAGACTGAACCAAGAAGACTTGGAATACCTTAATAGACTATTAATATCAAGAAAATTGAAACTGTAATCAAAAGTCTTTCCAAAAACAAAGTAGCCCAGGTCCAGATGAATTCACTAGTGAATTCTTCCAAACATTTAAAGAGGACCTGTTGCTTGTTCTTCTCAAGCTTTTCCAGGAAATTGAGGAAACAGGAACTCACCCAAACAGTTTCTATGAGGCACATATCTCCCTGATACCAAAAGCAAACAAAGACACTGCTAACAAAGAAAATTATAGACCAATATCCCTGATGAACACCGATGAGAAGATCCTCAACAAAATATTAGCAAATAGAATCCAACAACTCATCAAAAAGTTCATACACCATGACCAAGTAGGATTCATCCCAGGGATGCAAGGATGGTTTAACATCCAGAAATCAATCAACATAATCCATCATATCAACAAAAGAAAAGATAAAAATCATATAATCATATCAATAGATGCAGAGAAAGCATTTGACAAGATCCATCACCCAGTCATGATGAAACTCTCACCAAAATGGGTTTTAGAGGCACTTTCCTCAAGATAGTCAAAGCCACCCACCACAAAGCCATGGGAAGCATTACCCTCAATGGGGAAAAACTAAGGGCCTTTCCTCTAAGATCAGAGACAAGACAGGGATGCCCACTCTCAGCACTCCTGTTCAACATAGTCCTGGAAGTACTTGTGATAGCTTTTAGACAAGAAAAAGATATCAAGGGCATCCAGATAGGAAAGGAAGAAATCAAACTCTCACTATTTGCAGATGATATGATACTATATCTAGAGAAGCCTAAATCCTCTACTAAGAAACTCTTAGAAACAATAGACTTGTACAGTAAAGTTGCAGGCTATAAAATCAATACCCAAAAATCCATGGCCTTCCTATATGCAAACAATGAGACTGAGAAAGCAACATGAAAAAAGCAATCCCATTCACAATCATGCCCCAGAAAATCAAGTACCTCGGAATCAGCTTGACTAAGGAAGTAGAAGACCTCCATAAAGAAAACTACAAGACGCTACTCCATGAAATAAAAGAAAACTTGATAAAATGGAAACATATCCCCTGCTCATGGTTAGGGATAATCAACATTGTCAAAATGTCAATACTCCCAAAAGCATTGTACAGATTCAACGCAATCCCTATAAAGATACCCATGACATTCTTCAAAGAAATGGTTCAAGCAATCCTGAAATTCATATGGAACAACAAACGCCCACAGATTGCAAAAACAATTCTTGGGAAAAAGATGATGGGAGGCATCACCCTCCCCAACCTCAAACTTTACTACAAAGCAGTAATAATCAAAACAGCATGGTACTGGAACAAAGACAGAGCCGCAGACCAATGGAACAGAGTGGAACATCCCTACACACAACCCCAAATGTATGACCATCTAATTTTTGATAAGGTAGCAAGAAATGTGAAATGGAGCAAGGAAAGCCTCTTTAACAAATGGTGCTGGCACAACTGGTCAGCCACATGCAAAAGAATGGGCTTAGACCTCGACCTGACACCATGCACAAAAGTCAGATCAAAATGGATTAAAGACCTCCACATCAGACCACAAACTATACATTGTACATTGAAGACAAGGTCAGCAAAACCCTCCATGATATTGAAGCCAACAGTTTCTTCAAAGATGACACACAACTGACCAACCAAGAGGAAACAGAGATAAACAAATGGGACTACATTAAACTAAGAAGCTTCTGCACCGCAAAAGATACAGTGACCAGAATACAAAGACAGTCTACAGAATGGGAAAGGATATTCACCCAATACCCATCCGATAAGGGGGTGATATCAAGGGTATATAAGGCACTGGTTGAACTCTACAAGAAGAAATCATCCAACCCCATCAGAGAATGGGGCGAAGAAATGAGAAGAAACTTTCTCAAGGAAGAGATACAGATGGCCAAAAGGCACATGAAAAAGTGCTCTACATCACTAATCATCAGGGAGATGCAGATCAAAACAACCATGAGATACCACCTCACACCACAGAGACTGGAACACATCCAAAAGAACAAAAGCAACCGCTGTTAGAGAGGATGTGGTGAGAAAGGGACCCTTGTACACTGCTGGTGGGAATGCCGACTGGTTCAGCCCTTCTGGAAAACAATATGGACTCTTCTCAAAAAATTAGAAATTGGGGCCGGAGCTATAGCACAGCGGATAGGGCGTTTGCCTTGCACATGGCTGAGCCGGGTTCAATCCCCGGCATCCCATATGGTCCCCCAAGCACTGCCAGGAGTAATTCCTGAGTGCAAATCCAGGAGTAACCCCTGAGCATCACTGGGTGTGACCCAAAAAGCAAAAAAAAAAAAAATTTGAGCTCCCATTTGACCCAGCAATACCACTACTGGGAATATACCACAAAGAAGCAAAAAGGCATAGTCAAGATGACATCTGCACTTATATGTTCATCGCAGCACTGTTTACAATAGCCAGAATCTGGAAAAAGCCCAAGTGCCCCAGAACAGATGACTGGTTAAAGAAACTCTGGTACATCTATACAATGGAATACTATGCAGCTGTTAGAAAAAATGAAGTCATGAACTTTGCATATAAGTGGATCAACATGGAAAGTATCATGCTAAGTGAAATGAGTCAGAAAGAGAGAGACAAACATAGAAAGATTGCACTCATCTGTGGAATATAAAATAACAGAATAGGAGACTAATATCCAAGAATAGTAGAAATAAGTACCAATAGGTTGGTTCCATGGCTTGGAAGCTGGTCTCACTTGCTGGGGAAAAAGGCACCTCAGATAGAGAAGGGAACACCAAGTAAAATGTGGCTGGAGATCCCGCTCGGGAAGGGAGATGTGTGCTGAAAGTAGACTAGAGACTGAACACAATGGCCACTCAATACCCCTATTGCAAACCACAACACCCAGTTGGAGAGTGAGAGAGATCAAAAGGGAATACCCTGTCATATAGGCAGGGTGGGGTGGGGGGGAGATGGGATTGGGGGGGAGGGATACTGGGTTTATTGGTGGTTGGAGAATGGGCATGGGTGGAGGGATGTGTTTGTGAACATTGTATGAGGGAAAAACAAGTTCTAAAATGTGTGAATTTGTATCTGTACCCTCATGGTGATTCACTAATTAAAGAATAAAATTAAAAATTAAAAAAAAATGGTTCTGTTCACACACATACCTTCCCACCATGAGACTCCACTCCCATAAGCAACCACATTACCAGACTCTTATACAGTCCTCTATAAACACATTATGTATAAGCCTGTATAGATGCATGCAAATACCTACAAATTCTTCACATTCACCCTCCCTCACATACCTTCCCCCTAAGAATGATAGCATTCTGCATGTGCTAGAACATACCTTGCTTCCTTGGAAATATATGTAGGTCATCTTCATATAAGACCATATCAGAAGCTTCTCCATCCTTTTTTTTGCCTATATGGTAACTTTTGTATGCATAAACCAGACCTAATTTATCATCTCCCTCTTAATGCCCATTTGAATTGCTTTATGACTTATGCTATCATAAATAATATTGTAATAACTAATCCATCAGCATCATTCTTCACATATAGGAGTATTTCCATGGAATAGATTCTTAGAAGTGGAATCGGTAGGTCAGAAGCACTTGTACCACCAGGATCCATTGCCACGTGTCTGCCCACTGAGCTCTATCACCGCCCTTCACGTCAGCAGTGCATGAGCTTCTGTTCCCTCACACCGTGTGTGATTAAACATTTTGATCTTGGCCACACTGAGAGATGAAGTACTGTTTCACCAAAACTTTCGTTATTTTTGAATAAGGGGACGTTTTTAATGTGGTAGGTAACTCTTTACACCATCCATCTTTCTCTGTGTTGTGAATTCGGTTCAGGGGGACTTGTGGAGGTTCTTTATATAACAGGTAATAAACTCATCACCGGTGATTTTTCAAATACTTTCTAATCATGTTGATGTTATGTATGTTAAAATTTGCCATAAGAAAAATTTTTAACTGAAATTGACTTCTGATTCATGCTACATGTTATATTTAGGAAGGGTTGAAATGACCCTATGTTTCTGGTATGTTGGTGCTTCCATTTTTTCCATTTATATATTCATTTTACCCAGAATTTATCCTACTAAAACTCTGAGGTATGGATCCACCATCTTTCCCAGAGTTTTTTAGTTGCCCCCAGTCCCACCCATTTATTAAGTAACTCATTTTCCCATTCCATTTAAAACAATTTTGACTCAATTCTTTTGTATCATTTTTGGAACCTTATTGTTCTATTAAGTTATCCAGTTCTTTATAGTTTTATGTAATATGGCTTTATTATATAGTTTTATTTATGATAGAGCTAGTCCTTCCTCTTAACTTTTTTTCCAGCATCATTATGGGTGTTCTTGCTACCAAGAAATATGACTTTTATATTACAAATACAACTTCCATAGACTTCTTTAGTGAACTTCCACTCACTCCTAGACATATATCCCAAAAACACAAAAAAATTTACCTCAAAAGGCATATGCATGCCTATGTTCACTCCAGCGTCATCAGCAACAGCCAAGATCTGGCAACAACTCAGGGGCCAACAACAACTGAATGGGTGAAGAATAGACAGATCCACAATGGAATGCTACTCAGCTGTGAGAAAGGATGAAATCCTACAGGTTGCTGGTACTAAAATGGAGTTGGAGGTGTCATTCTACATGACTTAGAAAGTAAAAGATAAATTCCAGATGACCTGACTCACACCGGGAGTATAAGGAAAGCAGGAAAGGGTCTGAGCAGCCCCCAGTGTGAAAATCCCTGAGACATGATCAGTAGAGCCAGAACCTATTATGGGCAGAAGGGACGGGGAAGGGAACGTGGGCCAATGCAGGATGATCTGGAAATGCTGGTGGAGGGAGTCACGGGTCACATCATAGCTACAAAATGACTTCAGCACTATTGGCAACTGTGATACCTCTTGATACCAATTGTATTTTCCAGTATGAGTTTTCACCTTATTCACCAGCCAATTAATTAGCTTGCCCTGCTTCCTCTCACAGGCAGAGACTTCTGGAGCAGAGACCAAGATGTGAATGCTGGTGACAACGGCAACCTCCAGGGTCACCATTTGTGGTGATCCCGTGAATCAGTTCAGACAGGGGTGTGTGAAGGTCACACAGAGGCCACTTCAGGAACCCAAAATGTCTTGAAGGGGGAGTGGAAGGGGCAGGAAGGACGCCTGGCTTCATCCCAGACAGAGCCCATCTCTACTCTGCTAAACTATAGACAGCCTTGCCCGTTGCTGCCGGGACTTTTCCCTTACTTTCCACACGGCCCCTGCAGAGCATCCCGAGGGGAGTCTGGAGCTGAAGGGCCGTTGCTTCCAGCCACATCCAAACAGGAGAGGCCCAAGAAGAATTGTTTCCCAGCCATTGTTTACTTTTCTATGGGAACATACGAATCCGTTTTCCTAACTAATAACAACAGAGGCTTCATTTTTATGGAGAATCTTATTAAATTCTAAATTATCTGAGGGAGAATGGACAATTTTATGATGTTCGTTTTCCTAACCAAGAACATTATTCAAATGCTTTTTTGTCCCAGGGAAGCATTTTAATGCTTTCTCCACTTAGATTTTGCACATTTCTTGTTATGTTTATTCCGAGGCTTTTATCTTCTGGGGTTGCTATTGTAAATGTTTCCTACTCCCACTTTATCGCTAACAGGTTGTCATTAATGCCTGTTCTTTAAATAAATGGCTTTCCTCCGGGGCCCCGCCTCTACCTTCTTGTCTTTTTACTCGAGATTTCCCTGGATAATCTCATTCTCCCCACAAACCTCAGCAAGCATCTGTCATCCCCAGCCTCCCAGAAAGTCGCCTTCCTTCCGCTGGGTCTCTCCCAGGAGCTCAGGCCTCGCGTGTGAATCCCTGAAGGCACCACACACACAACCAGCTTTGAAATTAAACTCCTCGTGCTTCTCCGCAAAGCAGCTTGCCCTCAGATACTGCCTCACAGTCAGCAGCCCCAACTTCACCTGGGCGCATGCCCCATAAAACCGAGATTTACATCACCTGCTTTTCCCCTCTTTCCCACCCATTCTTCCTCCCCACCCCTTCCTCAATGTGCCCTGGCCCCATCCTCACAGCAACGGCCTTAGCGCCCTGCGATCATGTTTAAGTGTGACAGAAAATGGATGGCAATGTCATGATTGGGGGGAAAAGAAAGAAGTTCTGATTGAAAGTGGGGCTGGCTGGGCCATGCTGTGCCCCCGAGGCCCCCAGATCAAGTAGAAACAGCCACCCCTGCCCTCCCACTGTGGCATTCCAGCTGACATTCCTCAACACCCCCCCACACCTGCTCTTGGACTTCAAGCCTCCCAATCCTGTCCTTCCCTGCCCCAGCTCTGACGTCCATCTCTAACCCTGGGCTTCACCAGGGACCCCGGATGCCCCAGTTCTGGCTGCCAAGTTACCCCCCGTCCCTCTGTAAGACTCAGCTCCAACCTTCACGACACCAGACTTTCCAACACCCTCACTCACGCGAAATGCCTCTCAGTCCATCTTCATTCGTTTCTTCATTTTGATTAGCATGTATTTGGCTACCCCTTGGCTAAGCTTTCAGCTTGGTAAGCCCCCCCCAAAAAAAAATACTAAAAAGAACTGAATACATGAGCGATTGCCTCTGGGAGCACACTACTTAACTTCTCAGTTCAAATTATGGAGGACACCTCCTCAAATAAGACACCCAAGTAACCAGTCAGTGTCTGAACACAGTGCTCCTCATCACTCAGTACCAGGGAAATCCCCTCAGAAGAATGAGGAGGCATCACGTCACATCAAAATCAAACAACCAAGGCTGGTGGAGATGTGGGGGAAAGGAACCTTCTTCCTCTACTGGCGGGAATGCCAAGAGGCTCAACCTTTTTTGAAAACGATATGGACACTTCAAAAACTAAAAATTGGATTTTCCTACAATCCAGAAATCCCACTTCAATTCAGCATCTATCTCGAAGACCCAAAAACACTACTTCAAAAAAAACAAAAAACACATGTTCCTTGCAGCACCATTCACAATAGCCAAGATCCAGAAACAATCCAGGGGTCCAAATACAGAGGGCTGGATAAAGGAGCCGTGGAACATCTACACCATTTGGCTGTAAGAAAAGAGAATCACGTGATGTGCTGCTCCACGAATGGGGCTAGGTGCATTAGGCTGAGTGGCACCACGCCAGCGGGAAGGAGAGGGCAGACCCGGCATGGTCTCTCGGAGGTGGGATACCAAGACAGGGATGGAGCAGCAGGTGGGCAAAGGCAACAGAACCAAGAACTGGGCTACAGCACTGAGCTCCCTAGAGGAGCAGAGCCTGGGGTGGAAATGAGTGACCCCGAGACAACAGTGGAGGGAAGGGGACGCTCTTTGGCGTGGGGTTGGTGTTAAAACTTTGTAGGCATGAAACCCATCATGAACAATAGTGCATTGAATAAAAATAATAATAAATCAGTATAAACATAGGTGTGTGGCTGGGAGCAGCCAGCTGTGTCACAGGGTGGGGGGAGCTTGTCTGAAATGTGGGATCCATTTCAGTCCTGGGGTGCCCCCAGAGCCCCTGGTTCCTATCTGTGCTTGGGCCAGTCTGAGGAGTGATTCCCAGGTCCAGAAGTCTAGGAGAGCACACAGGGACATGTGACAGCGGAGGTAAGTGTGGCCGCAGAGCAGTGCCGGTAATGGGAGGACGGAGAAGGGATGAGCGGGGCCAGGACTACCGGGCGGCTCAGGCGGGAAAGCCGAGTCCCGGGAGCAGAGGGCACACCCTACGCAGAGGCGTGGAGCGGGGAAGCGTGAGCACTGGGCCGGGCACAGAGGAACGCTGCCGACTGTGAGTGGGGTGTGGGCACAGGGTGGGAGAGGGCAGACACCGCTGGCTTCTCGGCGGGTGCACACAGCCCCTTCCCTCCCGCGCCAGCCCGGGGCAGGGCTGAGTGCTGAGGCGCGTCCTTCACATTTCCCAAGACAGGGCTGGTGCTGCCCGAGGGTGTGAGGGGTCTCCGGGGACTCCAGGCCAGAGCAGAGCAGATGCCTCCTGCTGGGGGAGGGGAGAGCCCAGGTGCCCGCAGCCTTGGAAGGTGCAAAGACTCTGAGGCAGGGGTGAGCCTCAGAAGCCAGGCTGGGGTGGGTGAAAACAAAAGCCAACCTGGCAGGGACGGGGGAGGGGAGCTGTGGGAGCACACATGGGGAGCACGCGCCAAGCCTCCTCCAGTGCCATCACGGCCTGGTCCTGTGGCAGCACCCTGTGCCAGGACACTCACGGCCGTGCCATGGCTGCTGCTCCTGTGTACGGGGCGAGGCGGGCATAGGAAGGTTACGGCAGGTACCGGGAACGCGGAGGGCCACGGCGCCCGTCACCCCGGGTGTACTGTGTGGGGCCTGAAACTTGCAGAGCAGGAAGGGGGCTGGGTGGCGGTGGGGGCTGCGGGTGGGTGCTGAGCGCAGGCAGAGCTTCCCAAGCCCTGGCGGGGGGCAGGGGGGCACGGGCTGGATCAGCCAGTGCCAGATTTCCCCACAGCCGTGTCTGCCTTCAGGAAGCTGCTCAGGCCCTCCCATGCCTCCACAGATCGCCGCAGCCCGGCCCTGAAGAGACGGTGCCCTCGGCTGTGGAGGGCGCCGTGGGGCCGTCTCCAAGCCCACGGCAAGCCGTGTGGACCCAGCGGACAGCACCTGCTCGCCGGGGCACGAGGCATGCTGTGATGCTGTGGAGCAGGAAAGTCCATTCGGCTGGACGCTGGACGGGACCATCTCCCATGTGGCCGCAAGTCTCAGACATCCATGCGCATCCAGCTGAAGCGAGGCCATGGGTGGCCGGGGAGGCTGAAACCGCATCTTTATTGCCCTCCCGAGTTCCGCGTGACCGTCATTGACAAGCAGAGGAACTCTGAGGAGTCTGGGTCCCGAGAGGGCTTGGATGAGGCTGTTTGCCACCCGGCACTTTGGCAAGGCCCTGCCCGTGCGCCCAGACCTCGAGGGCAGCAGTGCCTGCTGCCAGCCAGCGCTGAGGGCACTCGGTGTGGCCTGAGCGCACACAGGGGGTCTGAGGTCTGACTTTGGGGGGGGGGGGGCGGCAGCCGGCCACCCCCGCCATGCTCAGGGCTGACTCCTGGCTCTGCACTCAGGAAACACTCCTGGCAGGGCTCGGGACCCTGAGGGGCATCGGGGTCGAGCCAGGCTGTGTCCTGTGCAAGGCCGGTGCTCCAGCCCAGTGCCAGGTTCTCGCCGGGTGTGTGCATGCACGCAGCTCGTGCCATGAGCCTGGGGCCAAGCCGGCCTCCCCAAAACCCTGGGTGGGGACGGCGGCAGCGCAGAAGGCAGAGCTGGAGGCAGCTGTGTGGGGGGCCGGGGAGGAGCGGCGGGCACAGCCCCATCAGTCACCAGCTGTCACCTTCTGCGGAGGCGAGGGGGTACTGGGTGCAGACGACGGCCGAGCACGGAGGGCGGGGCTCCTCTGCCGACACCTACGGCCCACGCCCTCCCCAGCACTGGGGGATGTTCTCCAGGCTCGTCCTCTCTCCAGTTCTCCAGGCTTTGTCCGGGTTTGGACCTGGTCTCCAGCACCTGTTTGCCCAGCGTGCAGCCTGGGTGCCTCCATGCTGCCCCGTGGGGAAGCAATCCTGTGTGGTGCAGCCCAGGGGCCTGGGGCCCCACTAGAGCAAAAGGCCCACGAAACCCAACCAGGGTGGTGCCAGCTTTTCCCCGGGCACCCACCCCCAGAAAGGGGCTAGGGGTCCCTCCATGCAGGGTCTGAGGGGCGCTAGACATGCCAGCACCACCACGGGCTGCCACGGCCTCGCCCAACGCTGCAGTGAGTAGCGTGTGGGGCCAGGTGTGGAGGAGGACCCGGGCCCCAGGACTCCTGGCCCTGACCCAGGCCCCCGGGGGTAACTGACCAGGCTGCCAGTCCGGGTGTTTCCGTTGCGCTTATCTCTGTTTCTGTTTTGGCAAGTGGCCCTCAGACGTCCCGATCTCCCAGTTCTGTCCCCGAGCAAGCCCAGCAGGGCAACCGGAGGGGACGGCTACTCTGGAGCCAAGTCTGGGGACAAGGGGAGCTTCTCAGAGCCCACCAGACGCGCTAGAAGGACAGTGTCCAGTGCACAAGCTGCCCCCGCCCACACTGACCCAGCCAGGGCTTCATTAGTCCATTGGTGCACATGCCACACACACAACACACATACATACATGCACACAGCATACATACACACACATCTGCACACACCACACACATGAACATATCACACACTATATACATACCTGCACACATATACACCACAAACATACATGCCACACACGCACACACCACACACATCATACATACATATACACACCACAGACACATACACATACCACACATACCACACACATCATACATAAATACATACCACAGACACATACACATGACACACATACATGCACATGCATACACACGCACAAATATCATATATACACACAACACTGACACACAACACACATACAAACACACACTTACACACAGCATACACATGCACACATCTACACACACCACACACATGAACATATCACACATCATACGTGCACCTGCACACACATACATCACAGACATACATGCCACACACAAACACACCACACATAATACATACATACATACAATATACACATGACACACACATATGTGCACATAGCACACACATGCACAACACACCAAATGCCTCAACACACCATACACACATCTGCACATATCATGCACACATACACACCACAGACACACATGCAAGACACACATCTGCACACACACCTGAACATACCACTCGCATAAACACATACCATACACATGCACACCACAGACAAATACTTACCACACACACACCCCTCACATATCACGCACACAGATATATACACACGCCGTATTCATAAGTGCACATGTCATACACATGCACACACCTGCACACACCATACTCATAAACACACATCACACACCATACACATACCTGCACACATGATGCACACATACCACACACATGCCAGACACACATACACACACACCTGAACAAAAAACAACTTGCATAAACACATACCATACACATGCACACCATAGACACATACTTGCCACACACACAACCCACACATATCATGCACACAGATACATACACATACCATATTCATATGTGCACATGTCATACACATGCACACACCTGCACACACCATAATCATAAACACACATCACACACCATACACACACCTGCACACATCATGCATGCACATCACAGACAATTATATGACACACACAAACACATACCATACACACAAACACACCACACACATCATACACACATATATACATATCACTGACACACCTGCACAGATCATGCACATACAGACACATGCATATACCACATATATGTACATACATCATGCACATGTATATACATGCCACACAACTATGCACATCACACACATACATGCACATCATATATACATCACAGGCATGTGTACACACCATACACACAAACACACGTCATATACATGTACATACACACCACAAGCACATACTCCACATATACCTGCACACCTGTACACATATCACACACACCCACAAATGCATACACACCACACACATCATGAACATTCATATAGACACATGCACATACCTACACACACTACCTACACATACCATACATACATGCCCCATACACATATCATACACATATACACTCATGTACACACCACAGACACATACATACACTATGTGCATAAAGCATATAGATATATAGCCATATAAACACCATATACACATACACTACACACCACCTACACCACACACATATATACACACTACACAAACACACAGCACACACATATATAATCCATACACACATACACTATACACCATCCACACCAACATACATACACATACCATATGTGCATACATATGATAGGCACCACACACATGCCATATATACAACCATACACATACACCAGACACACCCTCGCATACATATCATAAACATACAACATATACACACCCACCCTATACACACACCCCACATGTATACACATCAGACACACAACCATACACACATCCATCTACACACTGTACATTCACACACACCCCACACACATACCCCACACCTCCCCAAACTCTGTGCCATGTACTCACATTGTACACACACCCCACTCACACAGGTTTGCTAGCAAGGCTGGTCCGAGAGGTTGGTGAAACTGCTGGAGGCCCAGCCTCTGGCCCAGATGGGCTGGAGTCCAGCTCTGTCATCTCTTGGCTGTGTGTCCTTCAGCGAAACCAGGAGCCTTTTCAGCCTCAGTTTCCCTCTTGACCACCAATCCAGTTGTAAACTGAGCTCCGAGTCCCAGCTCCTTCTGGCGATTGGCCCAGTGAGGCATGGACATGACCAGGCCTGGCACGGGCGCTGGGTCAGGTGCTGCGCCCATCTCTGTGTGCCCAGAGCAGCCCAGATGTCCAGGACCCCAGGTAAAGCCCCTCCCCTGTTCTACCTCAGTTTGGAAACTGAGGCTGAGAGCCTGGAGGGAATGAAAGGGGCAGGAACTGAGCTGCTAAGCACTTGGCACCTCCGCGGGAGGCCGGGCTCATGGGCCCGCAGCAGCTGGGCCGGCTGCCAGCATCCGCATCCGGGCTGTGGGCTCTCTCTGTCCTTCCCAAAGTGGCGCCGGGCCCCGTCCCCAGTGCCGGCCCTTGACCCTCCCTCTCCCCAGCCCTGAGGCCGCATGGCGGGACAGTGGGACCTGGGCAGCACCGCAGCCTGGCGCCAGGCCTGCCCTGCCCTTCTCGCTGGGCTCGGGGTAACGAGCACTGCTTGGACGGCTAGGGGAAGGGAGGGTCTCTCACACTGCCCTTCACTGCCCTCACTGACAATCATGCACCAGGCTTGCACAAATCCCCTGGGCACTTCCCAATGCACATTGACCGTGAGGTATCTGTGGAGAAATTTATTCTCCACAAAACTGAGGACATGGGCCTGAGGGACAGTACAGCGGCCAGGGCGCTGCCTTGCAGGCAACTGACTCAGGTCTGATCTGCACCGGCACCACACCCCAGTGCAGAGCAGCCACAAGCCCTGGGGACCAACAGCCATGGGCCCAGAACACACGAACCGAAGCAGGAATACGTGCTATTTGGGGAGGAAGTGCCTCCACCCGCTTTTCCTTTTCATACCACGCAGTTGGACATCTGTGAGTCTTCACCTTCCTGGCGTGTTGTTCCTGTGTCTGTGTAACGTTCCAACAGGCTGACCGGTCAGTCAATCATCCAGCACTGGCTGCAACACCACTGGGGGCGTTTCTGTGAGTTCGTGGCACCCACTCCACAACCAGGACAAGAGCACTCTCATCTTCGGACTAGAAAGAAACACGGCAAGGGAACAACCGATGGCTAAGGCATCGGGGCAGGAGAGTCGGTCCACAGAACTGAGCTTCCCAGCGTCAGGGACGGAAGGCATGTCTGCATGAGACCATGTCACAAACAGAACTGTCAACCGTGGTACCTCACTCAAAACAGGAAAGAAAAAACTACAATAAAATCACTACAAATAAATCACCATATCTCAATAAAAAAAATTTAAGACAAGTGTTAAATATTAAAACTGCCTAAATCTAGGCCAAAGAAAGCACGCAGCTAAGGCACTTGCCTTGCACACAGTTTACCTGGGTTTCAGCCCTATACACCTCGAGGGTCTCTGAGCCCGCCAGGAGTGGTCTGAGCACAGAACCAGGAGTAAGGACGGGTACCACTGGGGATGGCCCCCCCACACATAGGGGGGTGCTTAAGTATTTAACTTTCAGAAGTTTTAAATAACAGGGTGAGGAGTGGAGAAGAATGTTTTCAAGTCTCGAGTTCTCCCACCCAGCTCATGTTCAGCCAAGATGGGACCATGCGTGGGACAAGGCAACCCCAGGGGCTTTCCGGTGACAGCCCCGTCCCCTCCTCCTGACAGGTCCTCACCAGCAAGGGGTGGGTGCCATTGCGCCATGCTCCTGGCGGGGAGCACATCTGCTTCTTGGAAAGGTGTGTATAGACAAGATTTCCCGGGGGGGTGGACAGTGTGTCCGCGCTGGGGCCAGGGGCCAGGAAGCCATCTGGTGACCTCCAGACCCACACACTGACACACTGCCACGGCTTGGGCCCCCGTCACAGGAATGGCATTCTTTACTCCCGCCGGGGGCCAGGCCCTGCGCTCAGCGAGGGGCCGCATTCTGGGGCCCCTGTGAAAAGTCACTGGAAAACAGGAAACTGCCCCACCAACTCGCCAGCCAGCCAGGCAGAGCAGAGGAAAGTGAGCAGGGGCCGAGACGGACAATGCCAGGTCTGTCTCCCCGCTCTGAGCTCCGCCGTGGAAGGTTCTACCTAGAACTTCTAGTCTTGTGACTTGGAGCAAGATACTTCTCCTCTCTGAGCTTCCATTCTTCCCGGGGCAAGTGGAGGGAGCACTCGGGAGTGGGCCATCCCCAGGGAGACCAGACACGCAGGACTAACAGAAACTTTCTACCGCAAGGCAAGGACTCGGGCAGACACTGGCAGGCTGGGAAGCTCGGGAACAGGGACAGTCCCCCACGCTGTGGCCCATCCGCAAGGGCCGGTAAGCCGCGTCATCATGCAGGAGAGTGAAGAGTTGGGCAGGAAGTGCCAGTTCCTGGTTAACAGGCTGGGGACAAGGCCAGGGCAACCAGCCAGAGCGTTGGGAAGAAAGGAGGGATCCTCAAAAGGAAAGTGCTGGGAAAAGACACAGATTCAGAGAATATACCCAGTTTCTGGGTGCCTTCTGAATCAGAGGGGTCGAAGAGAGGGAGAGAGAGAGAATGAGAGAGAGAGAGACAGCGAGAGAGACAGAGAGATAGAGAGAACTTGCAGCTAAGGATGAGAGAACTGAGCTGTGATTTGAGACTCTTGTTTCTGTTTTTGTCTGGGGGCACACCTGACCATACTCCTGGGTTCCTCCTGGCTCTGCACTTAGGAATTACGCCTTGGGGGACCATATGAGAAGCCAGGGATCAAACCCAGGTTGTCTGTGTGCAAGGCAAGCGGCTACCCGCTGTACTATAGCTCTGGCCCCTGAGATTTGAGATATTTTGCCACTTGAGGTAACACAGAATTTTGTAGTTTGAATCTAACCAAAAAGACTTACTGGGAAGACAATAAAGCTCTTTTTGAAAGACTATAACGCGTTCTAGAATCTCTAGAATATAATATTGCCTGTGTTCATCATACCATTCAAAGCTAACACAGATGAAACTATAAGCCACCCTCCAGAAGACAGACAATCAGAGATCCGATCTGAGGTGACCGAGATGTTGGAATTAGTGGGTAAGTACTGGGAAGTAGCTGTTATAGTCATGCTCAACAAGGCCCCCCACACACATACACTCTCTCTCTCTAACCCTCTCTCTCGCTCTTTCTAACTCTCTTTCTCTCTCTTTAATGAATGAAGGAGAGAAAATTCCCAAAGAGAAACTGAAAATAGGAAAAGAAGTAGGTAGAAATTGTAGAACTAAAAAGTACAGCATCTTGGGATCCGGAGGGTGATCCCATGTCCAAAAAGCCAGGCTTGCACATGAGTCCATGAACTGATCCTCCATGCCTCCCCCAGGCCCCCTGCTGCACATTCTCTGTGTCCCTGTCACCTGGAAAGAGACACTGGGACAGAGATGCTGGGGGCACACAGCCGGGTTTGTGGGAGCACCGGAACCTGTGTATGTGGTACCGGCTGCAACCACAAGCCCCAGGTTATGCGTCTCGCGCCACAGCGACCCCTGGTGGACACCATGACCAGCTTGTGAGAAGCAGCACCAGGGAGCACACGCAGCCTCTGTGGACGTTTGCAAGCACCTTGGCAGTGGGGGGCGGGGGGGCCGAGAGCACCATAGATACGTGCAACCCTATGATCAAGGCAACAGCAGTCACCGGCAAGGGGGTGGAAACACTACATCCGGTCAGATTTTAAACCTCATGTTGGACCCGGAGATGGTGAAGGTCCCTGGCAGGGCCTGGCACCCCAAGAATCAGACTTTGATGGCTAGGACCGTGTGGCCCAGGTTCTAGTATTGAGTTGCCCACTCAGGTCAGTTGCCCGCTGAGTGCCACTTGGACTGGCTCCCAACCCCCCAGAGCACTGCTCAGGAGGCCCAGGTAGGAATAACTAATATAAATGAAACCTGCTGCACACCCCCAAGACAATATGAAGACAGAAAATAGTGAATTTAGATAAAGAAAACCAACTTAGTCTAAACGAGTCGGAGACACACAGAGATGGCTGAAGGACTAACCAGACCAAGAGACGTGCAGGGTCATATCAAAGGTCTAACATAGGAATAACTGGAGCCCTAGGGGGGAAGAAGAGATGGAATCTTTATCAAGTTCAAAGAAATAAAGGCCAAAATAGCCCTTCAGCTTTTCAAATTTAAAGAAACACAGATATTCAAAATGCTGAAAACAAAAAGACTTCAACGAACCTCAAAAGGAGGCCAGGAAGGAAAGCTGTTTTACACAGAGAAACAGGGACAAAGATTATCAGCCTTTTGTCAGAAATTATGAAGAGAGAAGAACCAAAGTGATTCACTAGCGACAGGGGAGAGAAACTGCCAACCCAGGATTCTATAACCAGAGGAAGTTTCCCTCAATAAAAGAGGCAAAAGACAAGCATCTTCATTAGGAGAAATTTTTAAGGAATTGTCACCAGGAGACCCAAACTATGAAACATACGACAGGAAGACCACGGCTGAAGGCTGTGCCTCCACGCACATCTGCAGAACAGGGTGCAGGGCCGCAGAAGTGGCAACTGTCTGGGAAAATCGATACAATCACAAGGTTGTTTTTCCTCTGAATTTCTCTTAATATGCATATAACTGTTGGAAGTCAAAATAACAATGCCTTATGAGATGGGTGATGTATCGAAAGCAAAGTGTCTCTGAAAACATACAGGCAGAAGGAGCTGGCAAATGGTTCTAAGCGATTTTTTAAAATTTTATATCAAGTGGTAAAATAGTAACTCTAAGCTGACTGTGGAATGTTCTGGATGCATGCTGTAAATCCCTAGAAAGAAGTAAAAGAAAAATAATTTAAACCACTATGGAAATGCAAAACAGCAGCTGGGTGTCAGACAGATTGTTCCATGGGAGTGGAATTTTGAGTCAGTCTCACTGGACGCACCCAGGCAGGGTGCCCTGGGAGAGTCCGGGTGGGGTGACGCTGGCCGGGACTGGCAGGGACAGTGCCCAGGTCACGTGTCGGACTCTGCTGGGCTTTTCGGATGAAGCAGAAGGACTTGGGGAGACCCAGGGTCTACGGGGTGGGGTCACCTTCACAGGCTCAGCACGGAGAGTCCTGCAGCCTGTCCCTGCCACTGAGGCCTGTCTAGCCACAGTGCTTGGAGCCAAGCCGGGCGGGAGGTGGGGAGGGGAGGGGTGGGCCACCTCGAGGGGCACCTCAAGTTTGTGGGGGCACCTCAGAGCACGCTCGCCTTTGGGTGAGGTCCAGGTCGGGTCCCCGTGTCATTCTGCTGCCTTCTTCCTGCTTCGAGAGTCCATTTTCCAAGAGTTGCTTTCCAGTTGGGAAGTAATTGAGAAATAATTGCTAATATTTCACAGAGATGGCAGACGCCGCAGCCCCGGCCTCTGGAAACAAATTAGAGCTGAGAAGCAGAGAACAGTTCTGCTTCTCATTAGCAATTGCAAATAAGATTATAGAAAAATCTTCCTGCCAGGAGGATGGTGTCTGCCTGGAAAAAGAAAAATCAGGCCTCTTCGGGGGGCTAGAGGAGCCCCCAGGACAGAATTCAGGGACCGAGCTGTGGAGCCAGGCTCTGGGAGCGGCCGGGTCAGAGAACAGTGCGCTGCCTGGGTCCCGCCATCCCGGGGGGCCCTGGCCTCGCCCCTGTGGGAGACGCGTGTTGCAGCCTGGTCCCCCTCCCAGCTGGGAAGTGGGATGGGGTGGCAGGAGCACTGGCAGGGGCCTGCGGCAGGCTTCCGGTCTGCTCCTGGAGCAGCGGCAGAGGGTGGGTTGGGTCTAAGGACCTTCTCTGAAGGTTACCAATCCAGTCCTCACAGACCCCCTCACAGAGCGGGCGGGGCACACCCACGACCCGGGCCCCGAGGCCCGGGAGCCGCTGAGAGGCCTGCGTGTGGTCTGATACCCCTTTCAAGGCTGTGGGGTCCCCCCCCACACACACACCTCCAGAACCACACAGAACCACGTCTGGGCCAGAAGCAGGTGGAAGGACACAGGGTCTCGAAGGGCCGGTCCTGGGCCTGGGTGCAGAGCCTGACTCGGCTGCACGAGTCTGTCCGTCTGTCTGGGTGTGAGTGTGGGTTCCAGGTTCTAGAACCAGCCCAGGCGTGCTCTCAGGAAGAAAGCAGGTGTGGGTGGAAGATTCCAGAGTCTGCTGGAAGGTTCCTTCCTCTCCTCTTCTCTGCAGCCCCAACTCTGGCCCAGGGCTAAGGACCCCTCTGGGCACCTTGAAGACCCCCACTTGTATTTTCCCTCCTCCCGGCCCCACGCCATGGCCCCACTGCCAAGAAGCCTCCTTTGGGGCCCCTCACCCGCACAGCCACCTCGCTTCCCAGAAGGGGGCCTCCCTCGGCTACCTAACGCTGGCCAGGAAGGGCGCGCTGGGAAGGCCCCACTCTGCAGCCTGCATGCACACCCCTGCCAGCCTTGCGGGGCCGGGGGGGGGGGGGGGGAGCAGCAAAGCTCATTTCACTCCCCCCCCCAAACCTCCTGGGCTCCACACACAAGCGCCTTTGTCTGAACCTTTACCAAGCCCAGCCGGGGCCGGGAGGGCAATGAATTCTAAAGGACAAGGACTTTCTGGCCAAGGCTGCCCTGGGGACAGGCCATGAAAGAGAGTCCAGAGACCAAGGCCCAGGGTCAGGTTACTCAGAGATAATCTGATTCTCTCCAGTGGGGGAGGAGAGAAGACGCCTGAGTGCCCAGAGCTAGACAGCCGTCCAAAGGTGGGGGTGGGGGGAGGCTGGGGAGACAGGGGGCTGAGGCCCCCTCGAGGGACCCCGGAGCACAGAGCCAGGAGTAAGCTCAGCACAGACCCACGTGTGATCCCCAAGCACAGCTGGGTGTGGCCCCAAAGCAAAAGTTAAAAAGTAAGTTAAAATATGAGGGTCCCAGTACCCCCCCACATAGTCACCCTCCATGACTCTGACCCCAGGCCCAGCGCCACCCCCAACTTGTTGGGGTGAGTCCACGAGAAAGCACAGGAAGGAGGGGAGGGGCGATGGGCCGTCCTGCTTCCTGCGTGCCCGTCCCTTTGTCCCCTCTCTGCCAGGGGAAAGGGGTGGCCACCCCACCCGGGGACTGCCGAGACAGCTGGGCTGCAGCCTGAGCGGGATGCTGCCACCGCCCCCCAGGAGGCTCCTAATTTAATCAGCTTCACAAATCAGCTCGATGAGCCTAATTGATCTTTTTCACTCCTAATATTGTTGCTGTCACTTTCTGAGCCGTGTCTCCTCCAGACGCCCCATGCTTGCTGCGTGCTCAGCCAGCTGGAGAGGGAGAGGCAGGCGCGGGCTCGGAGCTGCACGGGGACCCGTGCCCTGCCAGCCGCGTCCCGGACACCGAGCCAGGAGGACCTGAGCACCACCGCGGGCAACTCCCGGCAGGGGCTGGTGCCAGATACGCCGTGGCGGCAGTGGCAGGAGGGCAGCCGGGCCTGATGAGTATCTGGCCGGGGCCTTGGGCATGTGGCTCCTGGTGTCTCGGGCCTCGGTTTCCTTGCCTGTAAAGATCTGTCTGCTGCAGGTGTTTCTGTGACGCGGGAGAAGAGAAGGGGAGCCCCCAAAGCTTCCGGTCCCCCAGCCGGTCACGGGCCAGGTTGGGCCATGAGAGTCTGCGCCTACCCCTGCACGGACCAGCCCGGAGGCGGTGATCAGACCGCAGCCAGGGCACACCTGTTCTGCCCGGCGTGGGAAACGAGCCTGCACCCGCTCTCTCGGGAGCCGGCTGGCGTGGGGAACGTCCTCCTGAAGTCTGCCCAGGGTTCCAGGACTGTCGCCTTCCAGGACAGAGCACCAGGAGACAGAGAGCGAAGTAGGAGAGTTTTCATTCAGAGGCTAAGGGAAGGAGAGAGATAAAGAACGACGCGTTCCGGGGCGAGCACGGAGGAAAGGCAGAGAGCACATCGCGGGTGGGGGTGCGGGGGCCCCGGGGAGGGGCACACCCTGCAGAGCTGGCCTGCTGGTTTCCCCCAGACCCCCCCACGTGGGGCTCTGCATGCACGTTGGAGCCCATTGCTTGGAGGCTATCAAGGGGAGATCTGGGGAATCCTGGTGTCCACCCTTACGCTCTCACCAGAGCCCCTTGTCCCGCTGGAACTTCTCCTCTCCGGGGCCCCGGCCTTCTCCGGGCCATGCGATGCCAGCTGGCGTCTCCGAGGGCTTCAGTTTCTGAGTCCAAAAAATGGCTCAGACCTTAACCATTTGGGCTACTTCAGGGCTGGTGGCAGAACAACTTAATTTTGTTGTTTGTTTGAGAGCCACACTGGTGATGCTCAGGGGCTACTCCTGGCTTTGCACTCAGGAGTTTCTTCTAACAGTGCCCAGGGGACCGTATGGGATGCCAGGGATCAAACCCAGATGGGCCATGCAAGGCAAGCACCCTCCCCACTGTGCTATCACTCCGGCCCCCAGACAACTTTAAATCACATCTTGAGGGGCGGGAGCGATTAACAGGCAAGGCCCCCTGTCTTGCACTGGGCATTCTGGATTCAATCCCTGGCACCACGGATGGTCCCTAAGAATCACCAGAAGTGAACTCTGTGCACAGAACCAGAAGCAAGCCCTGAGCACCGCTGGGTGTGACATTCCTCCCCCCCAAAAAAAAATCACATCTTCATTCTTTATGACTTCCTGAGAATTCATTGCCCCCCCCCCACACACACACACACCATTTACCCACCTACTTCACATCCCTTTGCACGGGAGGGCGATGTCTTGGGTAGCCCAGGCACGGAGCTGGGTGCAGGGCACGTCAGCAAACAGAACAAACCTGGGCCAGGTGAACCCTGGAGAGGCTGGTGCTCACCCAGGCCGGGAGCAGAGCGATTGCCACCCGTGCGTGGAGGAAGCAGAGACGAAAGGCTGAGACACTGGTGCCTGTGACGGGGAGACCCGAGAATGTTCCGGGTAGAACTGGGCGTGTGGCCTTGACTGGAGGCTGGGGCGGGTGTGAGGGCCAGGGAAGGAGCCAGGGAAGTGGCCACTCCAAACCTGGGGTCTGACCGTGTCTGTGAAACACCCGAGCAGTGGCCCACAGCTCACAGCCCACTCTGACAGGGCGCAGGGAGAGGCTGAGGCCTGCAGCCCCCTCCCAGGCGTCAGTTCCAGTGTCCTACACCTGCTCTGTCCCTGTGTTGTAGCCAGCGCGCCCTCTCTAGGCTGACGTCCTGCTAGCTGGCGGGTCGGGCTGCTTGGGGGTCCGGGGGGCCCTTTGGGAGCTGTGTGACCCCTGCCCCACCCAGTTACCCTGCAGTGGGTGGGGACTGGAGGAACCTCCTCTCCTGGCCAGGGCCCCGAGAAGGCAGGGACCCCCCCAACCCTGCAGGAAGGTCCCCGAGAAGGCAGGGACCCCCCCAACCCTGCAGGAAGGGCACGAGAAGGCAGGGACCCCCCAACCCTGCAGGAAGGGCCCGAGAAGGCAGGGACCCCCCCCCCACCGTGCAGGAAGGGCCCGAGAAGGCAGGGACCCCCCCAACCCTGCAGGAAGGGCCCGAGAAGGCAGGGACCCCCCCCCCACCGTGCAGGAAGGGCCCCAAGAAGGCAGGGACCCCCCAACCCTGCAGGAAGGGCCCGAGAAGGCAGGGACCCCCCCAACCCTGCAGGAAGGGCCCGAGAAGGCAGGGACCCCCCCCCCACCGTGCAGGAAGGGCCCCAAGAAGGCAGGGACCCCCCCAACCCTGCAGGAAGGGCCCGAGAAGGCAGGGACCCCCCCCCCCACCGTGCAGGAAGGGCCCCAAGAAGGCAGGGACCCCCCCCAACCCTGCAGGAAGGGCCCGAGAAGGCAGGGACCCCCCCCCCACCGTGCAGGAAGGGCCCTGAGAAGGCAGGGACCCCCACTGTGCAGGGAGGGCCCCGAGAAGCAGCATGGCAGGCAGGGGCCGCAGGGCACCTGCTTCTCTGGTTCTGTGGCGCCAGTGAGGAAGGAAGCTGCTGGCGCCAAGCAGAGAAAGTCTGACCAGAAGCAGCACCGAGTCCTCCTCCGCAGAGAAACAGACGGGAACTGGGGCGCAGACGCAGCTGCACTGTCTCCCGCTGGAGAATCGCTTCTCCCTAAGGGGCCTCAGTTCTTTGCCTGTAAAATGGGTCCGCCAGAGTCCCCGCCCACTGTGTGTCTTTGCCCTTATCAAATGCCTGAGCTGAAGTCAGGGCGTGAGAAATTGTCAACTTAGAAGGGAGGGCTGGGATTTGGCCTCCACCCCTGTCCACACAGGTGCCCCAGCAGCGCAGGGCACAGGGAGACCTAGAAATAGACCCCCTCGGCCTGGCCATGAGGGAAGTCCCGGCGGAAGGGGGATTCTAGAGCCACACCAGAATTCCCTGCCTTGAAACGGACTTGGAATCTGTCTGGCGCTGCTGGGGGTGTCTGGCCAGGCTCAGGAGCAGGAGTGAGGGGACGGCCCAGCCAGCCAAGGCCTGTTTGCGGCCACGCGCCCGTTTACCCTGAGCTGTGCCCCGGGCTGAGCTCATCACCAGTCCCCATGTCCCCGTAGACCTGAGAGTCTGGGTGAACGTGCTTCTCCCTCTCTCCCTCTCCCCTTCTCTCCCTCTCTCCCTCTCTCCCTCCTCCCTCTCCCCCTCCTCCCTCTCTCCCTCCTCCCTCTCTCCCTCTCTCCCTCCTCCCTCTCTCCCTCTCTCCCTCCTCCCTCTCTCCCTCCTCCCTCTCTCCCTCATCCCTCTCCCCCTCCTCCCTCTCTCCCTCCTCCCTCTCTCCCTCTCTCCTTCCTCCCTCTCTCCCTCATCCCTCTCCCCCTCCTCCCTCTCTCCCTCCTCCCTCTCTCCCTCTCTCCTTCCTCCCTCTCCCCCTCTCTCCCTCTCTCCCTCTCTCCCTCCTCTCTCTTTCCCTCTCTCCCTCTCTCCCTCTCTTTCCCTCTCTCCCTCTCTCCCTCTCTCCCTCTCTTTCCCTCTCTCCCTCTCTCCCTCTCTCCCTCCTCCCTCTCACCCTCCTCCCTCTCTCCCTCCTCCCTCTCTCCCTCTCTCCCTCATCCCTCTCCCCCTCCTCCCTCTCTCCCTCTCTCCCTCCTCCCTCTCTCCCTCTCTCCCTCCTCTCTCTCCCTCTCTCCCTCTTTCCCTCCTCCCTCTCTCCCTCTCCCTCTTTCCCTCTCTCCCTCTCTCCCTCTTTCCCTCCTCCCTCTCTCCCTCTCCCTCTTTCCCTCTCTCCCTCTCTCCCTCTCTCCCTCTTCCCTCTCTCCCTCTCCCTCTTTCCCTCTCTCCCTCCTCCCTCTCTCCCTCTCCCTCTTTCCCTCTCTCCCTCTCTCCCTCTCCCTCCTCCCTCTCTCCCTGCCTCCCTCTCTCTCCCCTTCTCTCCCTTCTCCGTCTCTCCCTCTCTCCCTCTCCCTCTTTCCCTCTCTCCCTCTCTCCTTCCCCCCTCTGTCCCTCTCTCCCTCTCCACCTTTCCCTCTCTCCCTCCCCCTCTCTCCCTCTCCCTTTTTCCCCTCTCTCCTTCTCTCCTTCTCCTTCTCTCCCTCCTCCCTCTCTCCCTCTCTCCCTCTCCCTCTTTCCCTCCTCCCTCTCTCCCTCTCCCTCTTTCCCTCTCTCTCCCTCCTCCTTCCTCCCTCCTCCCTCTCTCCCTCTCCCTCTTTCCCTCTCTCCCTCTCTCTCCCTCCTCCCTCCTTTCCTCCCTCCCTCCCTCCCTCCCTCTCTCCCCCCTCTCTCCCTCCCTTTCTTTCTCTCCCTCTCTCCTTTTCTCTCTCTCTCTCTCTCTCTCTCTCTCTCTCTGGCTTTGGCTGACATCATTGTCGTCCTGCCCCTTTAAGAACACTCTGCAACCCACCACAGCCCATTGGCCCTGCTGCTCTGGGCCCCACCCCGCCCCCTCGCTGGTGGTTCTGCAGCCTGACTGCAGGGGCAGCTAACCTGATTGTGTCTGCCCCCTGCCTTTGTTTTCTGTCTCCCACAGAAGGTTGAGATCACCAGGCATTTGTCTTTCTCTTTCCAAGCAGCTTCTCTGGCACCCGCAGCCCCCCCCCCGCCCCCCGCCCTCCCCCTCTCTCCGCCCCTTCGGAAGTGGCTATGGGCAGATTTATGGCGAGGCCAGAGCCGGCAGGACCTGGCAGGCTGGCTGCTCCCTGCCGGCCCAGCTAGTGGAGACACACGGGGACAGCGGGGACAGCCGGGACTCTGCTGCAGAGGAGCGGCCCTCCCGGGGGTGCAGCACCTGGCAGAGGGAGATGCAGCCTCGCCAGCCCCTTCCAGGGCTCTGAGCCTCGTGCCCACCGCGCCAGTCTTCAGGCGGCCCTTTGGCCTCCGCCCGAGCACATCCTCCTCCTCAGCGAGCCCCCCTCCGTCCTGCCCTTCCCGGCCCAGGCGTCCATGTCTCCCTAAGGAGCGCGGCTCTCCCGACCTCACAGTCTCGGCGTTTCTCTGTATTACACAGGTTTGCACGTCTGTTTGGGGACATACTTACCCCCTCCTGTGCTGCACACACCCTCTTTCCACTCTCTCCCCCTCTCTGTCTCACTTCCTCTCTCTCCCTCTCTCCCTCTCCCTCTCTCCTCCCTTCCTCTCTCCCTCTCTCTCCCCTCTCCCCCCCATTTGTGTTTTGGCTGGTCTCTGCGCTCTCTCCTGCTTTGTGTGTCTGCCACCTGGAGCAGAGACTGGGATGTGTCTCTTCCAGCCTCAAAGCTCCTGCCTTCTGGCGAAGGGGTTGTCCTTGGAATGAGCCAATCAGCCAGCAAAAGTCACCCTACCGCCTTCCCGCCCATCCTCCAGCTGCCATATCCTCTCTCTGGGCGCATGCGAACACACACACACACACACACACACACACACACACACGCACACACATGCACACATGCATGCACACACCTGCCTCCCCAGCTGTGTGACCCAAATGCCCCAGAGGTCTGGGCTCACGGGGTCGTGGCCTCCACATGCTCAGCCTTACTGCCAGCCTTCCATGCTGCTCACCCTTCTAGCTGTGCAACCTGGGGAAAATTACCTAACCTCTCTGTGGCCATCTGTCCTCGGCCCTCCCCACCCAGAGCCTGCCCTGAAGCATCCCCTCCTGCAGAGGAGACTCGAGACCCATCACGACTGTATTAAAGGAGGAAAACGGGTCTCCGGGTGGCATCTCTGCTCTGTGTCGTGCCAGCCCTCTCCCAGGCACTTGGCTGGAAGAGCTGCAGCCTCTGAGGTCCTTCTGAGACACGAAGGGGCTTGCTCCCTGCCAGGTTGTTACGGTAGGATCTGGCGCCCCACCATGCATGGAGAATGGGAGGCCCTCACTGGCTGCCCCCATTCTGGGCCAGGCCCGGGGCAGGAGGGGAGGGAGGCAGCCCTGACTGACTGTTCCCGCCAAGGAAGGGAGGCCATGGATGGCTGGCAGTAGGCCTCTCCGTGTTTCCACGCATGCCCAGGGATGCTCCCCCGTCCAGGAGAGGCCTGGTGGGACTCAGGCTCTCCACATGTTGGGTTTCCCAGACGAGAGACCTGGACCACACAGAAGTTGGCATAGCTGCTCGCATGTGTGCAGACCCCCAGCCTCCGGCCAACAGGGGGCGCTTCCAGCACAGTCTCACCTGCACACACGTTATGCCCTTGTGTGCACACACATCTGCTGCCCACACAGGCAGGACAGGGCTGGCCGGAGCAAGGCCAACAAGCTGTCTTCCCGCCAGCCCCGAGCCAGGAGCCTGCAGCACGCAGAGCAGAGGGCAGACTGAGGACGGGACCATCTGCGAGTTGTGTCCACTGCGCGCACTTGCAGATCGCCTCCGAAATGACAAGGCCCCTTCTATCCGCACCATCTCAACGTGGAGTTCCCTCTTTTTTGATTTTCAAGTCTAAGACATGGTTACCAACACCATGGATGGTTTTAAATGTGTTTATTGTCCAAATGAATGCCTTAACTATTCAAGGTAGAGTGCAATAAAAATTACTCTCTAAAATACCTTCGTCACTTATAAAACTAATGGCGTTTGGGGAACCAGAGAGCGTTCAGGAGTCAAGCGCTTGCCTTGCATGTAGCCCACGGGTTCAGGCCCCTGAGGCCTCCCGGAGTGCTCCCTGAGCACAGAGCCAGAGTAAGCGCTGAGCATCACCGGGCGTGGCACCAGGAAGAAGACCGTCAGAATACTGGGATTTCCTCGAATACAGTGAGCAGTGCGGGTTGCCCTGAGGCCATGCGGCCGGCGCCGAGGGTCCTCTGGGAGAAGTCAGCCCAGTGTGGGTGAAGATGAAGGAAGCAAGTCCTGAGGTGAGGCGTGGCTGTCTGGACTCTTGCACCACAGGGTGGGGGAGGAAGGAAGGAGCACCCAGGGTCTCTGAGGCTGGAAACCAACCACTGAGCACCTCGGAGAAGAGGTGGTGAGCACTGAGAGGGTCTGTAGGCTGGGTAGGAGCTCGCTGGGTAAATACTGAAGAGCTTGTAATGCAGAAGGGAAAGTCTGTGCATTGTCCAGAGCTAGGAAGCAGCGTCCACAGCTCAGGGTTGCTTAGGTTAAAGTACAGAGAAAAATCGCGAATGATGGGAAAGATAAAACCCAAAAAGTAGGCAGCAACCAGATCATACGGAGTCTCTGGGTTAAGGCCTTCTCCTTGGGAAAGAAAAAGATGAAGAACCTGGAAGTTACTCCTTCAGGGGAAGTTTCAAATCATCTGTTAGTGTTGATCTGGGGATAAAGACTGAAGAAGGTGGGAGTGTGATCCATCAGCAGGCGACTTCCCCACGTGTGTGGAATCCGTTTTATTCCCAGCTCAATGCACTGGGCTCAGGACACAAATTAAGTGAGAGAGGGCTAGAGAGAGCCATGATGGCCAGCAGCAGCCAGCACCCGGCTGAGCTGCGAGGAGATACCGAGATCCCCGTCATTGCGGTATCTAGGCAGAGGCGAAGGCCACCTGGCAGAGACGTTTGCAGGGCCTCTTAGGAGCTGGACTAGTGAATTTCTGAGTCCTTTTCCAAAACTCAAAATCCTCAGATACTATTTTGTCTTGTGTTAGAATAAATTCAAGACTTTGCCTTTGGGGGGTGAAATAGTAATCAAAATGTAAATACCATGGGAATAATAGATTCGGCCTCATTATCAGCGATTACTCAGAGTTTGTCATTATTTCCATACAATATATCCCAAAGTTCCAGAAAACAAATCAAAGAAAGTACCACGGCTGATGCCATTAATAGAAGCAAAACACTTCAAGATGAGGATTTAATTTACTGGGTGAATTCTTGAGGCACGTTTTTGTTGATGAATATTTATAAAAGTGGGTTAGGCTGGACCTGGTAATGATTGCAAAAAATTTTAATGCTGTCCCCCTCATTAATTTACTTTTAATGAATGACTTGGTAAAGTGTAACCATTTGTACGTAATGATTTCATTAATGGCTATGGCATATGCAACCGTTTTTCACACGTTTGAATGTCACTTGAATAAAACAATACCTTAAATTATACAGTATAATAAAATATGTTTGTTGAAATGTGACAAGCTTCTGCCTCTGTACTCGGGTTCCAGGAATTCCTTGTCTTTGGAATAGCAAGAGTTGAAAACAGGGCTAGAGTGATGGATTTGCTCTTCCATGCTGAGGCTTCTCTCAAATCTAGCCCTTGGTTTCTGGCCTCAACCCTCCCTTCTCAGAGCGGGAGAGCCAGGTCAGCCCCTCCAGCTGGGACCCTCCCTCCTCCCTCCTCTGGCCTCCATCGCTGTGGCTCCAGGCAGTGGGTCAGATTACCCCAGAGGGGGCTGTGAACTGGACCAGGCCACAGGTGGGGCAGTCAGGGGTGAGGCAGCTGTGGGAGTGGCCACCCGAGGCAGAGCCCTGTGGGCGGGGCCACTCGCGGGTGGGGACAATAGAGGGCGTGGTCTGTCCTGGACTTGGTCAGGGGGGCCGTGAGTAGGTGTTTGGACCTCATGGGAGGAGCTATACAGAAGGCCACTGTCTGTGGCTGAGTTTGTCTGCCTCCCCCCTGCTTCCTCTAAGGACTGTGCAGCTTAGCGCTAACACAGGTCCTAAGGCCTTGCTGAAGCTTTCGAACTGGTCCTCGCTGGCTTAAAAAGGACCCTCTTGACTATTCCTTAGAATTGGGTGGGTCCCATGAGGGTTTGCCCGCTCTGTAACCATCTTTTATATTTATTTGTTAATTGTTTCGTGAAAGAGATTGTTTCGTAGGACTGGAGCGATGATAGCACAACGGGTAGGGCGTTTGCCTTGCACGAGGCCGACCCGGGTTCGATTCCTCTGTCCCTCTCAGAGAGCCCGGCAAGCTACCGAGAGTATCTCGCCCGCACCGCAGAGCCTGGCAAGCTACCTGAGGCGTATTCGATGTGCCAAAAACAGTAACAAGTCTCACAATGGAGACGTTACTGGTGCCCGCTCTAGCAAATCGATGAACAACGGGACGACAGTGCTACAACAGTGCTACGTGCTACAGTTGTTTCATGCAGGTCTTATGCTGCTTCTCCTTAGTCTCCACCCTGGAACATTAGCAAGTAATCAGAAAATATTTCTTGGGCTAAAGAGAAGACAGGAAAGAAGAGAAAGGAGGGGGGAGGGGGGGACAGTGGGGAGGGAAGAGAAGAAGGAAGAGAAATGAAAGGATGGGTGAGCGAGGGAAGGCAGGGTGGGAGGTAAGGAGGGAGAAAGGCTGATAAAATTAGATCTGAAACACAAAGCAGAAGAGTCTCTGACCAAAAAGGACAGGTCTGGAGTCAGTCGTTCCCTGGAGCAGCAGCTTTTGGCCTCTGCACCCCCACCCTCCCTGAATCTCCCCCCCCCACCCACCACCCAAGGATGTTCATCGCCCCCATGGCAGAGTGGTCCTGGAATGAATGAGTTGTCTGGCAAACAACACAATTTTTCCTACAGAGGTGTGCGAGGGTATGTGGTTTTCAAATCTTTCATCTCCTCAAATTCTCACTGGCCCATGTATCTCACAGGACTTTTTCATTATTCCCATTTTCCCCCCCTAGAGGAATGGAACTTAGTGGAATTAAATTCTGGCTCAAGGTCAAGGAGCCAGGAAATGGCTGAGCTAAGGAGACTTCAACTCCAGGTCCTGGATTATGCGGTTGAGCAGCTTTTAATGTTTCTCGGCCACTTAATAGGCTACCTTTCCCAAGGGACTTTGCATTTTAAACAAGAACTCAGGAAACAGTGGACGCCACGTGAACGAATCCTGAATACCAACATGTCCAACCCCAAAGCAGATGACGGGACTCACTGGCCTCAACGGTTCTCCACATTCACGCTTTGAGGCCAAACAGAGCTGTGTTCAAGTCTAGCCTGTCCCATTTGTGAGCCCGGTGCACTGAGGCCTGCAGGTTCCGTTTCCTAGGTCTGCTTCCCGGCCCGTGAACTGGGAATGTTAATCACATCTCAGAAGGTTCTGGTGAGACTGGCCTACAAAGACACAGTGTAGAGACACAGGCACGCAGCAGGAACCAGCACATTCCAGGGGCCAGCAGCCACCTATCCACCCCCAGGTCCGGCTGGACTCTGGCAGGAATTGGGATAGTGAGCTAAAGCCACACACACACACACACACACACACACACACACACACACACACACACACACACACACATACACGCCCTCTGCAAGGAAAGGGGAGATAATGAGATGGGAGCCCCTCTCTGCCCAGCGCTCGCCTGCCCTCCTGCTAATTACTCAGCCCTCAGATCCAAGCCGGCGTGGAAGGGCCCCATACCTACAGCTCTGCCACAGCCCCTCCCGCCGCTGCATCTTCCCCCACCTCCTCGGAAAAGATTTATGGAAAGATTAAGGGGCCTTTTTTTTCAATATCTATTAATATTCATGGCAGTCTTCACAGCCATCTGCTTTTAACGATTTTGTTTGCAAAGACCTGAGATTAAAATATGGCCTGCTAGTGCTCTGAAGCATCTGAACTGAAGGTGATAAAACAAAGGCCTTTTCAGGAGCTCTGCCGGCCTGTCACTCTACCTGCAGCGGGAGAGTAATGGCCAGCGGGAGGGCGGGCGGGCGCGCGCCGAGGATCCGGTCAGCGTGGCTCCTTCCCGCCCAGTAGGTTAATGGGCAGGGAGAGCGCCCAGCCCCCTCCTTCACAACGCGGCAGGGCCTGAGCTACGGCAGGAAGAAGTTTCTGGCACCGTCCATCACAGGGGCGACGGGGCTTCCAGAGCCCCAAGCCCTGGGCCGCACCCTGGAGATGTCCAGGTTCCTGTGACTTGACCCCAGCCCGCCCAGCCCTACCTCACCTCCTTCCTGCATAAGTGTGTCACTGACCCTGGGGTCTCTGTGCCACAGCCCCCCACCCGAGTCCCCCATCTTGTTCTGCCTTGTAGGGTCTCCCACATGTTCCCCCCCGAAGCTCCAGGCCCTGGAGGACCACACTGGCTCCCTTCCCAACCTCACTGGGAAATGAGTTGCCAGAGAGGCCCGGAGGACTCGTGGGAACAAAGAGCAGGTCCCAGCCACCATGCACGGCTGATGTCTGCCCCCGGACATTCAATCCAGGGCTCCCAGGATGGCTGGGGTTGGGAGCAAGCAGGACACGGGCCTCTCCCAGCTCAACTTGGAGCCCCCCACCCCGTCTCCCTGTGTGGCTCAGAATAGCCTTTGTTCCTTTTGTTTTGAAAGGGGGTGCTATTCCCCGCAATACTCCTGGGGGTCCTCAGACAGCATGGCGAAAAAGGCCTGGAGTAATGCTCCAAAGCTGGCAAGATGGAGGCCGGAGCCTGTGGACAGCTCTCCTGTCCACTGCCAGGTGCTGCACAGAGGACCCTCCTCACCCAGGGGCCAGAAGCTCTCACTTCACACACAGAAGTCCCAGGTTTAGTCCTCAGCAGTGCCAGTCCCTCCCTGCACCACCCAGTGGGACCCCCAAACAACAAAATAAAATAAAATGTTTGTTTGCTTGGGGGCCACACTCAGTGATGCTCAGGGCATACTTCTGGCTCTGTGCTCAGGAAGTACTCCTGGCAGGGCTCAGGAGTCACATGGGTGCTGAGGATCAAGCCATCAGCCATATGGAAAGTCAAGCACCTTACCTGCAATACTATCTCTCCTGCTCCCAAAATAAAAGTTTAAAACCCAGAGGCACAGAGGCCCGGGCCTTTATTCAATCCAGTCCTACCACTGGCCCCCTTCATAGCCTTCCACCGCCACCTACACGGAGTCAAGAGTCACCACAAGAAGAGAAACCTGACAGTGGATTTGAGGACACTTGCGCGCGCGCGCGTGTGTGTGTGTGTGTGTGTGTGTGTGTGTGTGTGTGTGTGTGTGTGTGTGGAGAGTGGGGGGGGAGAGGGAGGAGAGAGGAGAGCTGTGTGTGTGTGTGTGTGTGTGTGTGTGTGTGTGTGTGTGTGTGGAGAGTGGGGGGGGAGAGGGAGGAGAGAGGAGAGCTGTGTGTGTGTGTGTGTGTGTGTGTGTGTGTGTGGAGAGTGGGGGGGGAGAGGGAGGAGAGAGGAGAGCTGTGTGTGTGTGTGTGTGTGTGTGTGTGTGTGTGTGTGGAGAGTGGGGGGAGAGGGAGGAGAGAGGAGAGCTGTGTGTGTGTGTGTGTGTGTGTGTGTGTGTGTGGAGAGTGGGGGGGGAGAGGGAGGAGAGAGGAGAGCTGTGTGTGTGTGTGTGTGTGTGTGTGTGCGCGCGTGCGTGCGTGTGGAGAGGGGGGGGGGGAGGGGAGAGGAGAGCTATGCATGTGTCGCAAGGAGACTGAGGATGCCCTCCAGTGTGCAGTGAGTCGGAGGGAGCTGGGCCCCCTTCTCCCGGCTTCCCCGCTCTGGCCCACCTGGGCTGCACCCCTGGTGGTCACCTTTCTGCACCCACGACTGCAGGAAACCCCGCCCCAGCAACGATAGAAACAAGGTCTGTCGTCTCCACATCCTGCTTGTCCTTCCAGAATCTTCTCTCACTGTGCCTCCCCCCACCCCGTACAACCTCTCCAGCCACATGGATGTCTCTTCACGGGTGCCTGGCTTGTGCTGACATATGTGTCCCTGTGTCCTTCATGAGTGCTGCTCTGTGCCAGCATGTGTGTCCCCGTGTCCTTCATGGGTGCCCGCCCTATGCTGACACGTGTGTCCCCATGTCCTTCACGAGTGCCCGCCCTGTGCCGGCATGTGTGTTCGGCGTCGCCATGGGAGCATGCTCTGTGCTGAGATGAGTTTTTCCTTCTTTTCTCCCCGCTCTCAAGGTTCCAAACTCAAATGTCACCTTCCCGCTAAAAACCGGCCCCCAGGCCCTATCACCTACCTTCTCTTCCACTCTGCAGCCTTTGGGAACATTTAACTGACTGGCCTCAATTAGCCCTCGCTGTCCCAGTCCAGGAAGCCCAGTTAGTGTCCCCTTTCCACGGTGACAAGGCTGTCGGGTGGTGGGGAGGAGAAAGAGGGGGCGTGTCCGGGAGGGTGTGAGGGTGTGTATGGGAGTGTGTGCATGTGCATATGAGAGTGTGGGGGTGTCCGGGAGGGTGTGGGGTGTGTACGGGAGTGTGTGCATGTACATATGAGAGTGTGGGGATGTCCGGGAGGGTGTGGGGTGTGTACAGGAGTGTGTGCATGTGCATATGAGGGTGTGAGAGTGTGTACGGGAGTGTGTGCATGTGCATATGAGGGTGTGAGAGTGTGTACGGGAGTGTGTGCATGTGCATATGAGTGTGCGGGTGTCCGGGAGGTTGTGGCTGTGTAGAGACACTGGAGTGTCTGGAAGGCGGGGCGTCTCGGGAGTGTGGGTGTGTATGTGTGGGGTGTGTCTGGGGGGTCAGTGCTGGGGGGACAGAGACCTGGGTCTCTGGACCTGTGTCCTGGAGGACCCTGTGCTGTGTCCTCAGACCGGCCGAGGGGCGAGTGTGGGGAACCTGACTACGTGAATAGTCAAAACCCCTAAAACATGCCGCTTCGTCATTGATATTTTTACAAAGTTGTCACAGAGAAACATCATTTCTCTTCCTCCTTTATTTCATTTTCTTTGGGATATAGTAATTAACAAAAGCTGTTAGATGCCAACAAAACTGTTTCTTTTGAAGTTTCTACATGGCTGTCACCCAGGAGATAAAGGCAGATTATTCAATCTTGACGTTATAATTGTGGATGCCAGATAAAAAGCCTGGATTAGACACTTCACAGCCCTGTTGGGGGGAGGGACACCAGGGGAGCAAGCTCCCCCAGGTCAGAGGACAGGGAGGGCGCAGGGAGGGGCCAGCTGGCCACATTCTTTACCTTTAGTTGGACATCTGACCCCCTGACTGTCAGATGGAGGCAGGCACATCCATACTCAGCTGGAACCATCTAGAAGCCCCAAGCCTAGTAGCTCCTGTCCTGGACCACCCAGCCCCTACCCCCGACCCACGGTCTGCTCCTGGGAAGCAGGGGACCCTGGCAGTGGGCTAAGTCGAGGGATGGGTCACCTGGATGCTTCTGGGCATGGGCGATGCCGGCGTGGCAGGAGAGTAACGCCTCGTGCAAGCAAGCAGCCCACCAGGACGCGGCTTGGCAGGGCCAGCAGAGACCAGAGTCTTGGAGATGCAGAGCCAGCTTTGCAGCAGGGGGAGGACAGGGCTCCGCTGCCCTGGACAGGGTGTCCACACATCAGGCTCGAAGCATCGAGAATGCGAGGACTGAGATGGCCCGACTGCGCGTGCATGTCTCTCACTCAGCCCCAAGCCCTGTCCCAGCCCCAACCTGCCCTGCTGCTTGCTGGGCTCTTCAACCAAGTGACTCGGCTGCAGACAGCTCTCGGGACTTCACAAAGCGGAGGGATTTGACGTGGGTACCTGCGACACAGCGGAGGCAGGCGTGGTGTTGCAGGTGCCAGGGGCTGCTGCGACCTGGGCATCCCAGGTCCCAGGGGTCCGAGAGAAGGGCAGTACCAGAGTGGGTGCAAGGGAGGAAGCTGGGGGCCCACAGCCTGGCGTCACCCTGCTCCCCGCCTCTCACCTTCCACATGCGCCCAGAGCTTCCCAGACTCAACCCCAGGCCCTGGTTCCTGGAGGGCCAGCCCTGCAGTCTGAGCAGAGAAAGGAAGTGAGCAGGGCTGCGGAGGGCACCCTGCCAACAGTTCAGAACCGTGAGCTGGAGCTCCAGCCTTTCTGAAAAGGGCGACCATGCGCCAACCTTCCCGAAGGACCACCAGCACCCTGAGGTGACCCGGGAGCCCTCAGAAGCAGCCTGTGCTTCTCTGCTTCTCCCCCAGCCCTCCCGCTCTTACTCATCTCTGCTTGCTCAAGGTCCCAGGCCGAGGGGAACTTGCAGCCCCTGGGCTAGATCACTGAACCCATTAATAGACAAGCTGAGGCCTGGCCAAGAAGTGACTTACCCAAAGTTGGGCAACGGAGTCAAGAGCCAAGGCAAAAACAGAACTCAAGGCATAACCCAGACCTGGGCTATGATGCTTAAAGGTGAAGTGGATTTGCAAAGGGGTAAATCTCTGCAAAGTGCTCGTGTCTGTTGCCGGGGAAAGCGGGTGGTGGCCAGCCACGGCACAGAGCATCCGCGTGTGCCAACCAGCAAGGCAGGGGAGAAAGGCAGCAGAGCAAAGCAGGCATGACCAGGCTGCTCGGAGCCTGGGCCTTCTGCCCCACCGTGGAGGACCCGCCGCAACGTTGCCTGCATCGCTGACCACAGGCGTGGAAGCAGACTCCCCCCGGCTCGCCCCGCTGAGCTGGAGCTGTGGTCACGGGCACAGTGGGAGGGAGCCCGCGGGGGCATGAGGGTCCTTAAACAGGAAGGTCGAGGCGGAGACCCTGGGAGCCATAAATCTGCAGGCACGGCTCTCTCGGAAAGGGTTTTAATTAATTGTTTTTATACGACATAAGAGCAACTCATTACCGAACAGCTTTGATTTGTGACACCTGCATTATAGATGATTTTTAAATTAACATTTCCCCAATAAAAGGTGTCAGTAGAGAGCTGAAGGCGCCCAGAGAAGTATAAAAGGATAATACTACGGAAATACAAGTAAACACCAGCCCAGCCTCACAAAGGGGGCTGCTTAATCAATTTTACAATTAATTAAGGCTGCCTGGGGGAGAGGGGCCCCTGGAGGCAGCTGGTTTCTGGGTGGAGGCTTGGCCCTGGTGCTCAGAGCAGCGGTTCCCACCCCTCCCTAAGGTCAAGGCGACAGGCCAGTCAGTGAGGAAGAGTAGCCCCCCCCCCCCGCCAGCCCCTGTGTCTGTCGTGCAGTGACAAATGCTCCTGCTTCATTTGCTCGGGAAGCAGCTTGCTCCAACGTCCGCCTCTGCCCGAGCCTCCTGGCCAACAGAGCAACACACAGAGCACAAAGGTGTGAGCGTCCTGGATGCGGAGGGTCCCACCTGTCTGCTAGAGGCTTGGAGACCACGCAACGGAGAGGGCTGCGAGGTGGGCGGGGCGGGAGGAGGGGCCCGGGGGACCAGCACACAGCCTCGGGCACAAACAGGGCTTCTGCTCTAGACAGGGCCTGCGATGCTGGGCGGGGAGGCGAGAGCGGCTCTCCCAGACCAGACCGAGGGCCGCCGAGAGCGAAGGGGACGCCACACCCAGCGGCACAGAGCCCCGAGGGGCTGCAGGCAGGTAGGGCACCGACTCAGTGCCGGGGACCCAGTCAGCCGGAAACTCCAGGCCTTCCCGGGGAGGCGTGGGCGACCTTCCCCTCCTCCCCACGTGCCAGCCCAGTTAAATATTTAGCTGCTCAGTTAACTGCCCAGACATATTCGGGATTTTCTGGAGAGATATGTCCAGACTCGACAGAACTGGCACCCCAGTAACAGCACCAGACTGGCCAGCTGCAGCGTGGAAGCCAATCAGCGTTGAACAACGAAAACATTAGTGCAGAAGGTCCCACGGGGACCAGCAGCTTAACAGACCCACAGACACCCTCCCACTTCACGTCCCCAGGACAAGACACGGCAATTTGCACAAATCTTTTTCTACAGAAAAGTTTTCTTTCTTGGATCATTCCATTAGCCATTTATTGGTAACAAGCAATATAAAATAAATGGTTGCGGGCCTGTTGAGGGGTGACTGGGAAGGGGGGACAAGGTGGAGTGAAGGGGACAGTGGCGGTGGAGCTGGGGCTGGAATACTACACGCCTGCAACAAATCATCATGAACAGCTTTGTGAAGCTCGTGTTTAAATAAAGTAGGGGAAAAACTGGAGCCCAGAGGCCCAGGTCCTGGGGGACTGCTGGAGCGAGGAGAAGCTGGACACATGGCTTCACACAGTCCACGAAGACGGATCTTACCTGCTAGTCACAGAACAAAGGGGTGAATGGGGAGTCTCAGAAAACCCGAAGTGAACAAACGCCACAGGACCCGGCGGGCACTGTGTGTGTATGGTCAATGTGAAGACCTGACCTTGAAAGATGAGGGGGAAAACACAGAAATGCAGCTCAGGAATCTGTTTGGCAAGTGCAAAGGTCCTGAGGCAGGCATAGGAGGAGTGGGCGTTGTCTGCTCTTTGGTCCCATGAATTATGCTGTTCTCTGCCTTCTCTTTGCTTTTCCACTGGCTTACCAAGAAGGGTGGACATCACTGGGAGGTCAATGGAGCTCTCTGGCTGGCTGACCACTAGGTAGGGACGTCATTGGGCGCTCCCTCGAGCCCCTCTGCCAGACTAAAGGAGGGAATATCACTGGCAGGTGCCTCGAGCTCTCGCAGCCTGACCAAGAGCCCTGCCTAATGTGAGTCAGGGTTTGTACCTGTGTCCTGCCTCACTGCCCCACGCCGATGACCGCCCCCCCCAGCGCTCACCCCCTGCCAGGCTGTCTTGGGGGACTCCAGGTCTCCTGGGCTTGGCATCTCGTGGTCCCTTTGGTTCCTCTTGAGCCTGCATCTCCGCATCCCAGTCTTGACCGAAGATGCCACCGCCCACCAGGTCGCTCTGAGCAGAGTCCCAGGACGTCCCGGGTCCCTGCTCCCTCTCCCCACATCCCAGTCCTGCCGGCTCTTCCCTCTTCAGCTCCGAGCCCTGGCCCGGCCATGCACCCAGCTCACCCGGGCACCCTCAGCACCCCGAATGCAAGTCCACCATGCTTGCAGCTGTTGGCAATGTCCCGGGCCTTCCATGGCCCGCGTGAGTCCAGATACTCCCTCTGCCCAGAGAGGGGTTCTGGAGCCCAGCCTGCCTCCACTTTGGGGGTCCTCCCCCATCTCCCACCCCACGCTTGGCCACCCAGACACAGGGTCTCCCTTGGGCCCTTGTTCTCTGGGGTTCTCTCTGTCACAGTTGCCCCACCCTGGACTGCCGCACAGACCCCTCAGCCAGCCCTGGGAGGCTACAGGGCAGCGCAGGACCAGTCAGAAGGAGCCGCCAGGCAGGGACGTCTGGAGTGCCCAAGCCCCGCCCCCACAGAGAAACAGAGCTGGGGCAGGGTGTGTGCAGGGAGCACTGGGGGCTGTGGTCACACGTCAGACTCGCTCACACAGCTCATAGATGGGAGCCGGGCAGGGCCAGCATCCCGGGAGTGGCCGTCCAGGCACAGCAGCACGTAGAGGAGACAGCCGGAGTGGAGGTCAGCGTCAAGCACAGGGTCCTTCAGAACTGTGAGAGGCTTGTGCCTCTTGGAATCCAGGTGGGCCTCCTGGAGGAAGCAGGCTTAGGCTGTCCCTGGGAGAAGGGGATGCCCAGAGAGCTAGAGTTCCTCATCAAGTTGTTGCTTCCTTCACCTCAATCCCACTAGCATGAGGACTTCCCCGTGGGGCCAACACTTGTTCGTCACAGATGTCATCTGGGGAGAGTTAGGAGTGCCAAGTCAGGAACAGGCCCTGCACCCAACCCACCTGTTTCCCAGGCGGAGACTGAGGAGAAAACTGACAGCATGCTTCGCCCGGCCCACACGCCTGTTGGTATACAACATCCCATAATCTCACCTAGCTAGGCCTGGATGTAAACTTCCTTTTCCGTTATTGTTACTGTTACTTTAACTGACTTTGTTACTGTTTCCGTTGGCTAAGTTAATTTGCATATTTGGCCCCTGTGGCTGAATATCATTGGTTAGTACATCAACCTATTAAATAAAAGGGGGTTGAACAGGCTGCTCTCCCACAGGCCACAACACAAAAACCTCAGGAGACAGTGATGTGATCCTCCCCCAAAATGTTATTTCTTCTGCCAGTGAAATGCCTTGGACTGTCAAGTAAAACTGCAACATTGTTGCAACACACGCTCCTGCCCCACTGCCCTAGCTTCCCAGACCACGGCTGCTGGTGGCATTCCCCGGGCCGAGCACCCTCCACACCGGCACCCTGGGGCACCTCGCCCTGTCTTGAGCTAAGAGTTTCAGGGCAGGCCCAGCAAAAGCAACCAGCAGTTGTTTTCAAACTCCGACGCGGACAGTTGTGATCAGTGACCCAGGAAGATTGTCTTCCCAAGAACTGCTGTGCTCGAGTTATTCATTACAAACAATACAAAATAAATTATTTTGGTTCTGCTTTGGGGCAGGGGTTGGGATTCGGGATGGAAACATCTGAAATATGGTGGTGGGAAGGTGTAATGGAGGGGGGATTGGTGAGTAAATATCAAATGTAATCAAATACAGTGAACTACTTTATAAAAATAAAATAAAAATTTTAAAGGGAAAAAAGAGAATTTCTGTGCAGCTGCTCTGTGGGCCCAAGCCTGCAAGCTGTGGGAAGGGGTCGAGGGAGGCGACCCCCCCTCCCAGGCTCGCCCTCCCTCCACAGTGCTCCTGGTCACGTTCCCTCTTTGCAGCTGCCACTTGCTAGTTATTACAGTGTGTCCTTGTCCGATTCAAAGTCACTGCCTGACAGCTGCGGGTGCCCTGGCAAAGTCCTCCTTCGGATGCTGACCTACCCCGGGCCTCTGTGGGGTGCTGCCTCCCTAGCGGACTCTACCACTGATCCCCTCCTGGCGGGAGGCACCCGGCCGGGTGCTGTAGCCCCTTCCGCGGGCACCCTTCGATCTGCTGCTCCGGAGCCAGGCCGGCTGGGAAGATGTGCGGCACCGTTTCCACCCGAGAACTCTCTTCTCTCTCCACCAACAAGCGAGCCGGGGGCAGTGGCTTTGGCGGCTACCCACACCGGGGCAGGTGCGGGGCTGGACCCCGCGACTGTTTGAGGCTCAGTCTCCGCAGAGCAGCCGGGGGCTGCACCCAGGCCCACGCCCTTCCCGGGTCTGCACACCCTCTCTAGGACTGGCCTGGGGTCTATTAAGCACTTTGTGTCCTCTAAATGCTGAGACAGGAAGAGAGTCCCATGGCGGACGCAGGGAATCCTACCTGCGGGGTCTGAGCCCGTGGTGCTCACACCAGGCAGGGGTTCTCCGGGCTGGACATGGCCGTGCAGCACTGCCCAGAGCACGAGTCGCCCCTCGTGGAGTGCCTTCCCAGGCTCCTGTGCAGCGTCCCCGCCCACCGGAGCTGGGGTGCAGGTGAGGCAGAGACCCGAGCGCCCAGCGGGGGGCTCTCTCCTGCGTCCAGGCCCAGCGTCTGAGAACACGGCAGCTCCAACGGGGCGGGGACAACTTGGCCCCAAGCCCCGGGCTTGTCCATCGTGGTCATTGTTCACCTGGTGGCTTCAGCAATATCCTGAAGCCCTGCTAGACGTAGGACCTGTTAGAGTCCCTCCACTTCTAACAAGGGACACCACTGACCCAATGGCTCAAAGAGAGACACTAGCTTGTCTGAAGCGAACCCCAGGCCAGGGGACCCGCGCCAGGCTGTTGGGGGCCTGAGGCAGCCCTCCCAGCCCAGACTGCTGCCTCACAGTGTCCACACAGCAGCAACTGCCCTCTCCCCAGCGGGACACTCCCCTCTGGCCACAGGTGGTCACAATGGACCCTGCTCTGCATGTCTCCTCAGCTCTGTCCAGTCCCAAGACCCGGCACTTCCTCAGACAAGAGTCAGTTGGTTTCTGCTTTTGAGTCAGTCCACTCACAGCAGCATGCAGCACACCCTGACTCACTCGGCCAGGACGATGACCACCCCAAGTGTCCAAGGAACCATGTGGCGAAGGGCCAAGACTCTGCACTAGGATGCTGGGTCTCGAGGCAGCTCCCTACATGACCCCCAGGGACAAGAGTAGGACATCTATTTTCTCATCTGTAAAAGAGGAAGTATGATAGAGACCTCTGCCTCATAGGGTGGCCAAGAGGTGAAATGAATTCATCCATGGGAAGCACTTAGAACAGCACCTGCAGGGAGAGGGAGCACGGGGATCGGCACTATCACCATCTCTCAGAGGAGCAGGCAAGAAGACTCGGCTCAGCGTCTTTGCTCAGTGTCTCCCTAACACAGTGGCTGGGTCACGGGGGCACCTCAATGAGTGCCCATGCCCTGGCTCCACCCAGGGAGAACCTACTCACCCACCCCGGGCCTCGCCCGCCCATGCTCACACCCCCAGCCCACCTGGTGTAAGGATGGAGTTCCAACGGATGAGCACGTCAGACTCACATTCCTGGGGCTGGATTCCTGAGTTCCTCTCACTGAATCCCATAACCAACCAACTCGCTGCGACTCTGCCCACTTAGAGTTCAGCATGCTGGGGGCAGGGAGCAGGCAGGGGCGGGGGGGGGGCATCCAGAAACAAGGCACATCAGATTCCCACCAGGAGAATGAACAGGAGAGCCATGGGGGTGTCAGGAGAGGGCGCTGTGAAGGGAGAGGAGGGTCATGACATCTTGGGAAAAGCACAACAGGTTTGGGGTCAAAGTTGGGACACGGCCAAGGTTTAGTTAAACCTCCCCATCCCCAAATGAGGCTTTTTAAACATAAGCCACAAAGCAAACAAAGTCCCAGACAGAATGCCCGGGCCTTGTCCTGCCCTGCCTCCCTGTCTCTGTGGTCTCGGGTGCGAGGCCCTGCCCCTCTCCAAGTCGTAACTGTCCTGCGTGGTAGACCAGAAGACCCGAAGCCTTTCCTGCCTCTGGTCCCACTCGAATGCTTTTCTAGTGTATTCTTGCTGCTAGCCCTGCACCCGGGCCACCCTGAGGTTTCCATCCCACCCTGAGAACTTGGTGTTTCACTCCCCAGTTTATTGTATGCTTAAGCCTCACAGAAAATAAATAAGTAAATAAATAAATAAATAAAACTATTATCCTCAAAACCCCAGTCGGTCTCTTAATGACTACTCCACTAATTAGTAGCAGCTGTTAATGAAGTGTGCAGGTACAAGCCTAGCCTCGTCAATTAATCCATATATGCTCCTGGGCTGCAGTAATATTTAAAGGGGAAATCAATACCCAGCAGCTGGGCCTGGGGAAGCAGTCTGGGTGGGCAGGAAAGGTGTCGCCTTTCAAGGAATTTGAAAGGGAAATAGCTTCGCCTGCAGCAGGGTGCTGAGGTTCAGGGAACCAGAACAGCCCTTGGGGGCCAAGCCACAGAGAACCAGGCCCGTCTGCAGGGGCTCAGGAGGGCGGTGGGAAGGTGACAAGCACCTGCTCCCTCTGCAGAAGGCAGGGCGTCGCCCCTCTGTAATCCTCGGATCACAAGGCCCTAGTATTCTCGTGGGTCAGAGGCCTTATTACCACTTTCTGGCACCTGTTAAGATCCAGGTCCGAGCCTGTCTTGTCTGAGGCTGCAAAGCCAGCAATACTAAGCGCCGTTTCCCTGGCGATGGCCAGTGTGCCTCTCGTTGAATCCTCTCACGGGGCCCTCGGAGTCCAGAGCTGTGTGCCCCACCCTTTGACAGGCGTCTGTTTTCTCTCACTTCCCTCTGCTGCCGGCGTCGTGAGGGGTGTGGGCTGCAGCACGTCTGGGCACGGGGCCCACCAACATGCTCACACCAGCCGCTGGGGGCTGGATGCTGCCCTCCTAGTCTCGGTGTTTGCAGAAGGGCACCGAGTTCCGTGTGGGGCCAGCGACCACAGACAGCAGAGCTGCTGCCAAGGTGGCACTCGGAGCCTGTCCCCGGCACCAAGGTTTGCACTTATGGTCTCACACTGGCCACGTGGATGCTTTCGCCCCTGAACCACCTCTGAGCCCACCACTCCCCCTTCTGGTGTTGGAAGCACTGCAGCATGAGAGGCTAGCACCCTGGCTAAACACTGGCTGGCTCTCAGAACCCAGATGGCTCCGAAGCTGCCCCAACCTTTGGGCTACAGAAGAGGTGAGGACCCCATCACAGGGCTCACGGGGTCTTCTGCTCTGACCCCTGTCTTAGCTTTGAGGCACCAAACCTATTGCCATTAACAAAACCCCGAAGTCTATATTATCTTGCAGTTTCAGATTCAGTTTTTTATTTGTTTGTTTGTTTGTTTGTTTTGAGGGGGCACACTCTGCAGTGCTCAGGGCTTACTCCTGGCAGGCTTGAGGGACCATATGCAGTGGCAGAGATTGAACCTGGGTTGGCCACAGGCAAGACAAGTGCCTTACTCGCTATCCTATCTCTCAGACCCCAGCTCCAGTGTTCAAAAGTCAGAAAAGAGCTAGACTGGCATTGTTAGGGGGTCTCACTCCTCTGGAGACACTCAGATGAATCTGTGTCTCGCTTTGTCGGGTCTAGGAGCTGCCTGTGTCCCTCGGCCTGTGGCCCACACCAGTTATTGTGTGATTCCATGCTCTGCTTCTTTCCTCTCCTCTCCCTCCCTGACCTTCTCCTGCTGCCATCCTCTGATCAAGACACTTGAGCCCACCCAGGTGATCCAGAATAATCTCAAAAGTCCACTGACCGCCCCAAGGGACCCAGATCTGGCAGCCGAAAACCTCCACAACCCAACCGCCGCCACACTCAAGACTGCCTCCCCCCCCGCCCCCCCCCCCCCGCCCCGCCAACTCTCAGGCTGATCCTCACACATGAGTGAAGTCCCACGGAATCCAGGTAATTCGGAACTTTGTGACCTTAGACTCTGGGATCAACAGGACCTGGGAGCAGAGATCCTCTGCCCGAATCCCCCAGTCTCTGGCGACCCAGGGGTCACGCCCATAAGCCACCTCCTGCCGGCACCAGATAATCTCACCATCAGCCACCGTCCAGATCACACAGCTACTTCTCCCAGAAGGGCGCATAAGATGAGGTCCCCACAGCCATGCCACTGGACTCTTCGCCAGGCTGTTTCACATGGGGCACCCCAGAGGGGGCAGGTGAGAGCCCTCCCCTCCCCAAGGGACCCAGCCCCAGCAGCCCAAAACCTCCACAACCCAACCGCCGCCATGCTCAAGACTGCTCCCCACATGTTCCGGCCAAGCCTCACATATGAGTGAACATACTCCTGGACCGAGCAGCTGCTTTCAAGACCATACGACACATCATAAGATACTCCCTACCCATTCTCTATAATTACCACATCATATTTAATGGGGTTCAGACAGTAGGCAATAAATCATAGAGGGAAATATATATATGCATATACACATACATATTTCCAGATACATATTCCAAACCTCACATCACCTGAACTTTAACAACATGTTAGTGATATCCTATAGAATGTCTTAATGGCTCTGCCAAAATAGAACAATCTTCACACTGTTTCCTATATGAACAATTTTTTGTAAACATGTTCAGCAGTTCTTCAAAACAGACAATACAAAATATATTCTTTCAGTTGTGTTTTGGGACAGGGCTTGGGGCTTGGGATGGAAACATCCAAATTTGGTGGTGGAAAGATGTAATGGTGGTAGGATTGGTGTTTGAATATTAAAAGTAATCAAATATTGTGAACTTATATCTTTTATAAAATAAAAAAATTAAAATCCATTGAATCACAACTGCAAGGTCCTTTTGACATGAGATAAAAGTTCCAGGGACGCAAACAGAGACATCTTGTGGGGACATCCATCGGCCACACGCCCTTTCTCTACTTCTTCCTCCAACATTGCTCCTCCCACGTCTAACTCTCGCCTTCAGCCTCCAGTCAGAGATCCGAGAGCATCCCTCCCACTCAAGTGGGGGTCGGACAGAGAGAACAGTCGCACTTGCTGATAAGTGGAGCTGGGGCCTCAGCAGCACCGAGGAATCAGCAAAGCTGGCGAGGACCCACGCAGGTCAGCAGCCTGTGCTCCCGGCTCCCGAGCTCAGGGCGGAGGATGTGGCGAGGTCTTGGCCCCAAACCTTGGACAGGACAGGACAGCAGTCAGAGCAGGGTCACCTGTGCCAGTGCTCCTTGCGCCAGCCCAAAGAGACAGTGCCAGAGCTCCTAGAAATGGTCAGTGGAGAAGCCACCACCACACAACCCACCTCACCCCTGAAACCAGCTCTGTGCTGGTTTGGGTGATAGTTAAAAGGTGTTCAAGTGTCTGACATGGACGTACAAAGTTGCCACACCCCTTCACTACCAGACTGCCTGCCTGTGATCCCCTCCCCCTCCCTGTGCCACTTCCTGTCCAACATCCCTCCCCCCTCCTGTTCTTGACTGACAGCTGTAGTTTCGTACATTCTGTCACCTCCCTTAGCGCCACCCGTGCGCTCGAGAACCCCCACCTATGTTCCCATGTTACTTCCAGTCAACGTGCCCCCAGGCTGCACCCTCAGGCCTGTATGCCAGTGGTTCATCATAGAGCGGCAGTTCCCACGTAACAGTTGACTGGTTTTTTAATATACTGGGGATGAGTGAAACCATTCTGCACTTGTCCTTCTGCCTCTGGCCAATTTCACCTGGCATGAGACTCTCCAATTCTACCCAAGTTGCCTCGAACTACACGACTCTAATTTTTTCTGGTGGTCGCGCATTTTCCCATTGTATAAATATACCACAACTTCTTGATCCATTCACCTGCCATTGGACATTGGTTGTTTCCATATCCTGGCTGCAATGAACACACATGGGTATAGATCTTTTCAAATCAATGATTTTGTTTTTTGGGGAGGAGTGGTGGGGTAAATACTTCGAGTAAGACATAACATCCCCTCAACTGGGAGCTCTGTTCTTCCATCTTTCAAGTTGTCCTTATCGTTTTCCGCTGGGGCTGGACCTGCTGGCTACCCCCGCCCCCAGTCGTGGATGCAGCTTCCCTTTCCCCTCCCACCAGCATTGCTTAGCTAGTTTGTATCTGCCCTTCTCACTAGTGGGAGGTGATACCTCATTGTCATTGAGATTCGTTTTTCCCTGATACTAAGTGATAATGCACACTTCTATCCTTATTGGCCGTCTGTATTTCTTCTTCATGGAAGGGTTTCATGCTTCTCCCTATTTTTTTTGTTGGGGTTATTGGTTATTTTGTTGATCTGTGTGAGGTCTTTGACATTAATGCCCTGAGGAAAAGATACAGTCCTACTTAGAACTGTTTTGAATGACTATTGTAACCAAGGCTGTGTATAACCTATTCTTCCTTGGAAAATCTATCATTGCTATCCAGTTCAGACATGCCCACCTTCCAACCATCAGCACCCAGGGCATGTCGGGACCATCAGCAGAGAGGAGAGTGCCAAGGCCAGGTAGCCCTTACCAGGACCATATTAACCCCTGAGCATCCAGGACCATATAATAGCCAGCCAAGAGCACTGCAAGGGAGGGGGTGGAGTAGGAGGGTGGGATTCTGGCTTTGATGAATTACTCAGCATCTTGCTAAGGGTTGCAACACATTAGTCCACCCCTTGTAAGTGAGCCAACAAGCAAGCACCCAATGCCCTGCCTTCACGATTCTTCCAAACTTCTTTGCAAGCCTGCTGGTCGTGGTGGTGCTCGAACACCGAACTGCTCTGCTCTCGAAGTGCTGAGATTTCCATGTGGAGAGCAGAATGTGGGCACCGCGGAGGTAAGGCACGTCATGTGCATTTGGGGTGGTAACTTGTGGGTGGCATTGTGACAGTGTCCACGTGAGGCAGGCAGAGAGAAAGAGCACAAAGGCTAGAATTGGGACTTCCTCTTTTACAAGAAGAAAGATTGGGTAAGTTTTATCCAGGTCAGGCGCGTGGCTTGATAAAGGCCAGTTCTCTGGGCTGAAGAGACAGGATGGGGGCTTGGCGCTTACGCTCTTATTTCACATGCAGGTTTCCTGAGAGAAGGGCCCCGTGTGTGTCTGCGGGAGGGTCCCAAGGAAAGCTCCAGTCGAGGGCCAGCAGCACCCCTACCCTGGGCCTGCCCAGAAACAGCCTCCCACACGGGGAGCCCTCCTTCCCACCCCCACCATGCAGACCTCATCTCTGCTCCCCGTCCCTGGCGGCTCTGTGCAGCCAACCATGAGCTCAAGCCTCCGGTCCCTGGGATGACCTTCCCTCTTCCTCCCAAGGTCACCTCTATGGCAGCTCGGGGACTGCTGGGCTACTCACTCCACCTCTGGATGGCTTAGGCCCTCGGCCATACCTGGCACACTGTCACCACGCAGAGAGGCTGGGGGCAGCGGCGCCAACTCCAGGTGGGCACCTGCCTCTGAGCATCCTCACGCTGCCCAAACGACACTAGGGTGGGCCGTGTCCACGGGGCCTGCACCATCTGTGCAGGTGTGCGAGTAAGAGGTCGTACAGAGGGAGCCCAGCTCCACCCAGACTCTTAAGCATCTCGTGAATGATCCTGAGAGAACGAAGGGGGCGCCCGCTTCACTAGGTCTCCCCTAAACCCTGAGCCCAGATCAGTCTCACAGCAGGAAATGAGCCCCTTCTGGTGCCTCCAAACACACCGTGACTTGGAAAAAGTCTTTATCCAACCACTGCTCAAGAGTCTTCCATCTTCTGGGGAATTTTCTAGGCCACTGGAAACTACAAATGGGAGCTGTGTTTGGCCTGGGCTCTCAGGACGTCTTCAACAATTGGCTAGAATCAGCAAGAAGCATGCTGATTGTATAACTGAGACTTTAACCTGAAAGCTTTGTAACTTTCCACATGGTGAATCAATAAAAGAATTAAAAAAATAATAAAATAAAATAAAATTTGATCAACAATTCATAAAAAAAAAAAAGAAGCATGCTGAAAAGACTTTCAAATCCAAATGGGTGAGCCCCTGACTCCGACAGAGGGGAAAGGCTGAAACGCAAACCCACCACAGACCGGATCCCAGAACCCTTCCCTCCACCCCACTTGCAGCCCCGCTCAGCACATGCAAAGCCAGCTGCCGAGGGTGAGCCGTGTCTCCCCAACCCGTCCTGTGCCTGGCGGGGAACATGGCAACGTCTGGGAACACGGGCAGGTGTGGACTCGGGACCACTCATCTGTCAGTTCCCATGCAGGAATTTTTGCTCACAGCACAGGGCAAGCGGGTGGAGATGCTTCCCCAGCGTAATCAGACCGGGGCTGTCATTTCACAAGAAACAGGGTCTTGCTCGTGTTAACGGAGGCGCACACACTTCTCACCTACCTGCAGGGGGGCTGCAGGAGGGAATGAATTCCCACAGCAGTGAAGGATGTTTGATTGCTGAGAGTTTCTGGGAAATCAGCCCACGGCCCCTGCCCTGCCTGGAAGGTCACACCTCACCCCTACTCAGAGCCAGCCTCAGCCCTCCCTGGGCGAGGCGGGAAGTTCAAACTGTGAGACGTTGGACCAGATCCGAGGTTTGCCAGGATCTGAAGGTGCAGAAGGACCTGAGGAAGGAGTCGGCCTCTCTGCCCCTTGTTTGTCCCACGCAGGAGGAAGCAGGAAGCTGGACTCAGAGCTGAGGCACCTGCGACACTCTCCTCCCCAGACCCTCAGGGTGAAGTCGGGGTGTGGGCATGGCCGAATGCTGCCCGCCCTCTGGGAGTGTGAGGGGTCAGGGTGGGGGCAGTCAGAGGCGCCTTCCGCTCCCCTCTCCCGGAGCCCTGGGAGCGTATTTCCTGCAGAGGATGGCAGAACAGCCCCTCCAGCCCAAACCAGCCCCGTGAGATGGGAGGGAAACCGCACGCTGAGCTGCGAACTCAGCACCTGTGGGTGAAGCCTCTGACTCCCGGGAGCCAGGGGTGAGACCTCAGAGCAAGAGAAGCCCCCGACGCCCCCCGTTGCACCCACTGTCAGCAGCGACAGCTGAAAGAGGAAGGGAGGCAAGCCCGAGGGGGGCGCATGGGGCTCCTTCTGGGGCTGACGGCTGAGGCCGATCGACATCACTGGCCCCGGCCCCATCAGGGCTCGGGCTCCTCCTCGCTCCCCGTGTCACTCACGTGCCGTCGGGACCTGCTCCCTGTCCGGGGGCTCCCTGGGGAGACGACAAACAAGCCCCGGCACTCAGATGTCACAGACGTGCCAGCATGGAGAGGGGCCCGCGCAGCACACTCGTGCCAACGTGCAGGGTGCGGGAGCTCGGGAGCAGCAGGAGGAAGGGACGGAGGCCCTGGGCAGCAGGGAGGGCACGGGCCAGGCACAACAGGGCGGCTGAGAGCAGAGGCCGGAAGTCACCAGGGGCCCCTCACAGTCACATCCCGCCCATGATGGAGTCTGGGGGTGATCCCAGGAGTGGCAGAATCTTCCCAGACAGTGAGGGACTCAGTGTGTGACCACAAGGAGTTTTCTGGGGAAGGAACTGAGGGCGGGCGGGCAGGGAAGCTGGGACACGGGGTCTCCTTAAGTGCCCAGCGAAGGTGGCCAGCTTCTCTTCTAAATTCTCTTCCAGGGGCCTGGCGGGCACTCTGCACTGAGAGATGAGGGGCAGGAGAAGGGGGCTGTGAGGCTCTGCTCGTGTGCCCCGGGCCTCAGCACGTGCCTCCATGTCCTCCTTCCCTTCTCACTGCCTGTGTCCCTCTTAACGCTGCACAGCTGGAGCGGTCCAAGTGCCCAGGAATGGTGGCAGAGCTCGGACACTTGCTGACCAGGCCTGAGCATGTACTGGGCATCAGCTTCTCACCAAGTCATCTCGAGAGTCTGGCAGCTTTGTGGAGCAGATTCTGCTGCCTCTGCATCAGCACAGCTGGAAGCCCAGACTTGGAGACCCTCCCTCTCTGGCCAGCCGCACGGCGCCCAGGTGGGCGTGCAATGCTGCCCTGAGACAGGGGGTGGGGGAGACAGAGCAGACAGGGAGACCAGCGCGGCCGGGAGCGGGAGGACAGGCCGGTGCTGGTGTCTGGCGAGCAGGGAGCACGTAACTCCGCAGGGGGAGGGAGGGTTGTGAGGCTGGAGAAAGGCAGGCCCTGGAGTGGAGGAGGAGAGAGGAGGCCCAGGACAGGGCTTTGAGAAGCACCCGGATGTGAGAGGGGCAGCAGGACCCGGCAGGAAAGGGTTATCAGCAGGCATTCTCCACCATTGCTGGGGAAGAAAGAATTGATGACCCGGGGTCAAGCCTCTCCTAATCACTCTGTGACAAAGCCTCCCCGGCAAGCACACCACTGATAGGGGCTAGCCGACTGGCAGACGGTCTTATCTGTGGAATGCTTTTAGCTCCAGTATCTCGCTAAGCCCTATCTGTCTAGGACTGCTTATGGTAAACAGTGCTGGAACCTAGGGATTTATGGCCTCTGGCACCTTGGGCACGTCCTGCAAGTTAGGGAGTTATCCGGGGAGAAATGGAGCATGCATCACACGGAAGGTTCTTTTGATCAATCCAAGCCAGGGCACTTTCTAACATGGCCGGAAGGTCCCTCAGGGTCAGTCTTGCTAGCTCCAGCCCTTGCGTTTCACCTGCACCTCCCAATTATTTGCCTCTCGCAGTTAGCAGTGAAGTTTGGGTCAGACCGCTGATTCTCAGGAATCTGCTTAGACAAGCTGACCTTTGTGTATTTTATCTCAAGGCTAGAAACATCCTAAACTGCCATGATCTTTGGCATTTTCTGCTTGTGCCTGGAACTAGCCAGTCTTGAGAAGAGGCTCCTTGATCTTACTGGCGAGTAAGTCCCTGGAGGGAAGAGGGGAGGTGCCAGGAAAACATCTTCATGCCCAGGGAAGGTGTTGATTTGTGGACTGGAGTGGTTAAACAGCAGGTAGGGTGCTTGCTCTACTTGTGGCTGGTCCAGGTTTGGTCCCTGGCACTTCATATGATCCTCTGAGCTCCATCAGGAGAGACCCCCGAGCACTGCCAGCTGTGCCCCCACCCCACATACACACGGTGTTGATTTGTCCAAAGGGAGGCCCGTGACCAGGACTCAATGAGAGGGTCAGACTGACTCATTCGCTGTAGAAACCAAATGGGAGAACATAGGCTCAAAGAGTGATGCCCCTGAGGACTCATCCAGGAAGATTCCAAGGCCAGGAGAGACAGAGGTGGTGGGAGTAGAGAGGGACTGGGTGAGGGGGGGGCGGTGTTGGCATGCACAGGACTTGGAGATTCATTGCTAAGAGGGATTCCAAGTGGGCCAGGTTTCCTCACTTGAATAGATTTTTGGGAAGCAGTGCCAATGACGAGGAAGAGGAACAGAGGGACAGGCAGCATCGAAGAAGACGAGGTGTTTCACTCGGGGTGGCTCGAGGCTTTGGGTGTTTTGACATTGGGATGCGAGATTCTGGAGTTCAAGAGTGAGGGCTGATGGGAAGGGAGAGGAAGTGCCAGATGGGAGGCCCGGGCTTCAGCCAGTCGATACATGGAAGGAAAGTCAGTAGCAGAGTGCAGAGGAGAGAGTGAAACTGAGAACCAACAGTCAGGGAAAGGCTCTAGAAAAGTGGCCTCAAGGCCGTGGGCATCCGAGGCCAGGAGGGTTTGCAAAGTGCAGAGACTGCGGGGCACACCTGAGAGCAGATCTGTGCTTTGAAAAACGTGTTTTGTGTGTTTGTTTGTTTGAGGGTCACAGAGTGCTCAAAGATCACTCTTGGAGGTGCTTGGGGGAACATATGCAGTGCCGGGAATCAAACCAGGGGATACCTTAACCCTGTGCTATTTCTCCACCCCAAGGCTGTGCTATAATAAACATCCTGGATATTTCTGTGAGCGTCTCAAAGTCAGAAAATTACCAGGTCAGGAAGGAGATTCCCAAAGGAGAAGGAAGAGAAGGAACCAGGAATTTCAGTGTTGCAAAAATCTAGGGAAGGCACCTAGCAGTGAAGAATCTGGGCCGGCGGGCACCACAAGTGGGAGAATGCTCCGGACCCCACTCCGGGCCAACAACACCGGGGCGCCCCAGATGGAGAAGGTGCAGTCTCCCCGTCTTCTCCAGATGGAGTCCCGGTGACACTGAGCTTCTACTAACATGGCTCCGGTATGTGGGGACTGGGACAATTTCTCCAAACCTTTCCTGATATACAAAAAGCCACTCAGGAACGGCTCCCCCACCCCTGAGCGGCCGTGATCCCAGAGGCACAGAAACCAATCTCGGAATGCAATGGCTGCTGGCTGATATACTCCTGTACTGTGAATTAAACTATGGACCCGTGCAGCCCCGGGAGGGGGAAAGGTTTTTGTCCCTCGGCCTTTTCTCCTTTGCAGCAGCATGTCGACTGCCAATTGGACAGAGAGGTAGGATCTTGCAGTGATGGGATGCACGGGGAATCTCTCAATGGGGGAGCGGGGTGCAAAATCGACTCTGCTCCCTGCCCAAATGAGATCCCGAGCAGCCTCCCACGAATGCTCCTCTGTCCCTGAACAGCCATGATCCCAGAGACACAAAAACCAATCTAGGACCACAGCGGCTGCTGGCAGAAATACCTCTGGACTTAACTACTAAAATACCAGAATCCCAAAGCTGGGCGGCCGCTTTCACTACCTTGCAACATCATAATGCTCTTTGTTATCCGCAATAGAAAACATATGATCTAATGATGCCATTTCAACAGTTCTGATTGTTGGGGAGGGGGGGGGAATCCAAATAATAATAGTGGGTTTTCTGTCGAAAATTGAATGTAATCAAAGTAAAGGAAGAGTAAAGTGAAAATCATCTGCCACACAGTTAGAGGGGAGTGGGAGGGGGGTATGCTGGGGTTCTTGGTGGTGGCACATGTGCACTGGTGAAGGGATGGTGTTTGATCATTGTATGACTGAGACTTGAACCTGAAAGCTTTGTAACTGTTCTCATGGTGATTCAATAAATAAATTTAAAAAAATAAATATAAATATAAAAAAAATCTAGGGAGGCTGCTGTTTCAGGAGGGAGCTGGTGAGTATAGCAAATGTTTCTTCCGCTAGAGTAAGGGGAGGAACAAGAAGTGTTCTTTGGATTTGGTAGCATGGAGGTCACAGATGCCTTTCTTCAGAGCATGCTCGAAAAAAACTATAGGACAGGGGCCCTGTCAAAATTCCCAACTAAAGTGGGTTTAGGTGGAGGTAGGGAAGAAAGAGGGAAGGAATGTGTGGACTATTCTCTGAGTAAGCCTGACTGTGTTTGAGACAGAGCAGCAAGAAAGAGTTGAGCAGCAGGAGAGACAGAGAATGTGGAAATCAAAGAATAATAATAATATTGTAAGTGTGAGACAGATACAGACATTTCTGGATGTGTATGGGAATAATTAGCAAAGGGAAAACATGAAGAGGGTAGCCAGTGCCCTTTCAGACAGCAGCAGGTAGTGACATTGATCTTGGTGAAGAGACCTGGATTAGAACAAAAACAAGAAGACAATGTCTTTATTTTTTGTTGAGGCATATCAGACCGCACATAATTAAGTAAATGTCTCAATGGATTCTCACAAAATGAACATTCCTGTAAGCAACACCCCAATCATCACAGAAAGTACAGCCGTCTCCTGGTGCCCCATCACACGTCCCGCCATTATTACTCCCGCAAGAGAAACTACTAGCCTGACCTCTAACTCTGTAGCTTAATGCATCCTATTTTTTATTTATCTTAATGGACAGCAATTCATCTATTCAAGATGAATAAAATGAGAGACCCCTAGGGGAGGCTTATCAAATTAAAAAGGAAGGCAAGTACAAAAGTAACCAGTGTCAAAAAGAAGAAAGCAATATCCCTATAGATCCTACAAAATAAAGGTAATAAAAGAATATTATGAAAACCTTAAATATAGTGACATGGCACATGAAATAAGAGGATGATCTTAAATTACAATAACAAAGCAAGCAATTTCTTTCTACCTACCTATTTTTTCTTCCAGAAGGATAAGATAGATTTCAAAGATGCAGAATAGAATATATAAAATATCTGGGATGCATCCAAAATTGTTAAACAAAAGAATGATTAGGATAGTGTAGCTTGTTCTCCAAAGAAAAGGAAATCAATACAGCCCAACCCTGGCTTGAGCCAAATGTTAAAGTGAACAAAAGAAAATATGAAACAGGATGATCTCACTTACATGTTGTATTTAGAATAGCTAGATGAGGGAAGACAATGTTTTAGAGGGGGGTGCCCATATCTGCCTTGGCCCAATGTATAGGGAGGAGAAGGAAAGAGAAAGCAGAGAAGGGGGAGAAGAGACAGACAGAAGCAGCGGGGCCAGGTCAGGGTCAGGCACAGAGGAGGGGTTAAGGGATGTGGCACCGATTACCCACAGCACAGAGTCAGTAACACTGAGATCACGAGACCAAACTTGAATAGTCGGACTTGGGTGCCTGTGGAGGGTGCAGGCTGGAGTGGGAAAGGAGGGTATGTGGGCGGGAGGCTCGGAACACTGGTGGAGTGAAGTTGACACTGGTGCTATGAATAACTTTATAAGTTACCAAGCTTTAATAAAACTTTTTTAAAAAGCAAACATGCTATCATTAAATTCAATGCAGGATTCAATATGTTAATAGTAAATGAATATATATGAATCTCAACCAAGATATTGGAGCTGGTTAAAGAAAATCTGGTATAAATGTTAGAATTGAAAGAAACAATATCATAAGTTTAAAATTCTCTTAGTAGTATGGAGATAACACGGGACAAACAGCAAGCTTGAAACTGAAGAGTCACCTTCTTATTCACCTTCTCTCCACAGTCTATGCTTCAGACATCTGACTACTCACAGAGGTCTGGCTTCCTTCAATAGGACCCCCAGAAGTATTTATTGGAGGGCTTCTTTGGTTCCATTTTCTTAACAATTGTTTGTCTGAAAGTTATTTCTCAATCACACCAGAGTGACAGCCTAGCTGGGTAGAATAATGACTATTAGAGAACTTTTCTATTTAGTTCTTTGGATGCATCATGCTACTGATGACCTATAGAATTTCAGTGAAATTCTTATGATGTGTGTGTCTGTGTGTGTGTATGTGCAAATTTTTCCTGGAAAGGAGTTCATATTCTTAGGTGATGGTTCTAAATGACCCTTTAGCTTTTCTTGTTCTGCTTTAAGGAGTTTGTTTTTTGCCATTTTAATTATAATGTATCTTATACATTATATACATTATATAAATGTGAACTGTGCACATTTGAGTGTTTGAGGGTCTTTGTTCTTGTTTTGTTTTGTTTTGTTTTTCAGAACTCTTTCAGCTTCCTGAATCTGGTTATCTAACTCCTTTCTTGTTCAGGGAAGGTCTAGGCTATTATTTCATCAAACAAGAATTCTGTCCCTCCGTGGTGAAGGGATTGGTGCTTGAACATTGTACACCTGAAATTCAATCATGAATAATTTTGTGATTTATAGTGACACAATAAATAAAAAATAAACTGAAAAAATAGTGTGTCTTCTGGAACTCCTGTGATGAGAATGCCATAAGTCTTCATGTTTTCCTGGATATTCTGTATGTATTTGTATTCTTCATTTTTGAAATATATTTTTCATTTTTGATGGTCTTTCTTAGGTGAGTAGCTTCCAACTGCTGGATCTATGGGCCTGTGTTTGTTGATCTGTGTCTGTGTGTCTGCGTCTGTAGGTCTGTGTCTGTGTGTCTGTGTTTGTGGGTCTGTGTCTGTGCCTGTGTCTATGGGTCTGTTTCTGTGGGTCTGCATCTGTGTCTGTGTCTGTGGGTCTGTGATTGTGGGTTTGTGTCTGTGTCTGTGGGTCTGTGTCTGTGGGTCTGTGTCTATGTGTCTGTGTTTGTGGGTCTGTGTCTGTGTCTGTGTGTCTATGTCTGCGGGCCAGTGTCTGTGTCTGCAGGCCTGTATCTATGGGTCTGTGCCTGCACATCTGTCTTCAATCACTGCTGATTCCCCAGTCATCATCTGAACACTGAACTGTCAGGCCCACACCACTAGGATGCTTCCCACAAACCCTGAGAACCGCTGGAGGTGGCTCCTACAAATTAAAAAAGGAAGACAGCCGCCTGGGTAGTAACCAGAGACTCAAAGTGGCCAGCACCCAGCAGCCACAGGGGCTGTGAGGCCCCACAAATCAAGACAGTGGACAGAAACTCATGCTGAGGCCGGTGCTGGGGGGCTGAGTCCTCTGTTCTACACACATTCAGGTGGGTCATGTGGCCACCTGGGCTTGGGAGGTCCAAGGGACACTGTCTGTTCATAAAGGGGTGGAAACCAGCATTCAGGGGGGCACAGCAGTGTCAGGTCTGCCTGTCTGTGAGGAGAAAGCTCCCTCAGCTGTCCATGCAGAGCGGGTGGTGAGCACGCCTCATTGGGAACCTGCCGTCAAGAGCTCATCACTGTGGAGAGACCGAGGCCCAGCATGGCTCCACCAGCAGGTTAAGAGGCCGCCGAGATAGTGCCTGGCATGACCCTACGGCCCTCTGTGGCCTCTGATCTCTCGCCTCCCCTTTAAAGTACAAGAAGATCATAGGGTTGGGGTGCGAGTATCAGTGTAAACCCCTCCGGGTAGAGGAAGGGTTCCACACCTGAGAAATCTTTTCTTGACTGCAATTTGTGGTGTGTGTATATGTGTGTGTGTAGATGGTGTGTGTTTGTGGTGTGTGTTAGGTATATGTATGAAAGTGTGTGGTGTGTGTGTGTGTGACGTGGTATATATGAGTATGTGGTATATGTGAGTGATGTGTGCACGAAATGTATATGGTATTTATTTGTAAAATATATGATGTGTATAAAGTATTTTGGTTTGTATGATGTTAGCTGGGATGTGTGTTAGATGTGGCTGGTATGCATGGTATGTGTGTATGGTATGTGGTATATGCATGATGTGTGTCTGGTGTGTATATGGTAAGTGTGAGGTGTGTGGTGTGATAGGGTTTGTGTGGTATGTGCAAAGCATGTTTGGTGTGTGTGGTGTGTGTGTGATGCATGTTGGGTGTGAGTGGGTGTCTGATGTGTGACGCGTGAGCCCAAGCTGAGGCCTGATGTGTGTGGTGTGATATGTTGTTTGGGAGCTCTTGGTGAGGGGCTCCCTGTTGCCAATCTGTCCTGGCTCCCCCTTTCATCTCTTGCTGTGGAAGAGCTTTGTTTGCGGAGTTTCAGGCTGGTTTCTGAGTAGATTCATCCAAGTTCCATTGCAGATTTTCTGTGACCACACTCCCCACGAAGTTCTCCCCACTTGGTCATCTTATCCCCACCCTCAGAGTCAGTGTCTTTAGGTTTAAGTTTGGGTGGCGAGAGATTGGCTTTCCTGCTGTATCATCTATTTTCCTGCAGAACAGGTGAAGAAAATGAGGGTGAGAGTAGAGACTTGGAGAAAGGAGAAGAAACAAGGCAAGCATGGCCATGTCAGCTGCCCATCGAGGGGGACAGTGGCCCAGACCACACCATAAGATGCCCAGGTCACCAGAACCAAGCTGGAGATGAGCTCCGGACAATCTCCACCTTTGGGATCTTCTCCCTCATAGGCAAGAATCATCCTGGGGTGAACAGACTTGACTCACTGCCTGAGTCTTGAAGGGTGCGTAAGTACCCACACTCCTGTCCAGCCATCATGGGAGAGTGTCCGAGCAGGACCAGGGTTCCACCTGGTGTCCTCAGCATCACTCCAACCGCTTCCTTCCTGGCCCCCCCATCCTTGGCCCTTTAGTCTCACCCCGTGACCTACATTTCTGCCTTTGCACCTATGGCCCCTCTGGAATAGCCCGAGGCCCACAGGGGACCCGGCCCTGGCAACAGCTGAGGGACTTCCGCTTTGCTTGGACATTGCATTCACACCCCTTCCCAGAGCCAAGTCCTGGCCTGTGCAGGACATTCAGCGGACAGCAGTAGGAGTCCCACCATCTCGGGAAGCAAACCCAGATGACCCATGCTGGAGGCAAGGGCTGACCTGCTTGCTTTGTGTTCGCTGTAATGGACCAGAATCCAAAATGCTGGAGTCCCTCCCCAAGGTGGAGTGGACCCCTGGGCGGATCCACTAGAAGAATCTCCCCTGAAGGAAGAGCTTCACATCTGTCTGTGTTTCTGTTCGCCCAAACCCATGTTAATCCCTGTCCCCCACCCTGACAGGATCCCTGTCCCGGTCTTTACGGAGAATGGCTTCTCTTTTCCTTTTAAGCCCTGTCTGATGTCGGAAGAATGTTGCTGGCCATCAGCCTGTAACCCATTCTTCCATCCATAAGCTGAGGGAAAACTACTGGTCCTGAACACACCACAGGACATTGTGGCCGTGGGCCAGTGACCATTCACGCCTTCTCTTTCCTTCTCTGGTGTCCAGTGCTGAGCCTCCCTTTAGCACAGCCCGATGGGGTTCAGGGACTAAAACAGGCCCTGGGTAACGGCAGTGCCCAGAGCAGAGGTCTGTGGGGAGACGGGTTGCTGGCTTCCCCTGGCTCAGGCTCAGAACTGCCCACTGCGTGCCAGGAAGGAGTGTCTGATTCCTTCCCAGCCCCGGAGCCCAAGCTGAGGCCCAGTGACATTCTGCAGAGCTGAAACTTAGTGGTCACTGATTGCCCCTGAAGCTCACGAGATGCTGACACACAGTTCCTGAGGACGGCGACCAAAGTCCACATCCAGGCTGCACTTTTGCAGACCACCGTGCTTCTGGCCAGAACATTCTGTCCTGCTTGCACAGGAAGGAACCAGAGTCCTGCCAGGGGCCGTGGCAGCAGGCCATGCCAGGGGCCAGTGACAGAGATTGTGTCGTGGGCCTGAAGCCCAGCGCAGCTGTGATGGGCCCTGAAGACAGGCACCCCAGGGGCCCCACCCACCTCGTCCCGTTTCCTGTGGTTCTGCTGATCCACCCTCGACCACTTCCCACTTCTTCTGAAGGGACTACAAGCTTCTGAGTCTGCAGCCTCAGGAGGTGACCGCATCTGTCCCCTCCTCCATTTGACAGAGTTAGACTCGGCTGAGAATGCGGCAAGTCACTGCAGCCCTGGGTCTCCTCACCTGCTCCGGCTCCTGTCTCCTCCTCACCCCCACGAAGGGGACGGAGGCCACGGGGAGGCACCATGCCTCAGCTTCCAGAGCGGGCGAGGCCTGGGCGAAGCACGTGCCCATGGAGATGGGAAGGGGGGAGCAGGCCAGCAACAGCAAGAAGAGGGGGATACACAGAGACCCGAAGGCAGCCCCTATGTCTGCTGGGGGCGGCCAGGCTGCCCTGGGACCAGCTGGACCACCCACACCTTTCCTCAGGACTCTGGGTGCAGCAGCCGGGCATTGATGGGGACAGAAGCAGACACAGGCCCTGATGCCTCCTGTGCACTGATGCCACCAACGCAAACCTAGGCTGTCCCTGACTGGGTGGGCAGAGCTGGCCCAGAGCCCCTAGAGGCCCCCCAGAGGCATCCAGTGAACTCAGTCAGGGCTTTCTGACTCCGTCCAAGTTGACGTGGGCTTCACCCAAAGAGAGAAGGCGTTTCACCACGTGGAAAAGGTCCACCAGCAGACTTGGCTTCAGGTGGGGCTGGATCCGGAGGCCTGAGTTAGGAGCTCATGCTTCCTAGCTCTGCGGCCTTCTCCCTGACCTGCCTCTTGCTCTCATCATCTTTTTGGCTGTGTCACTCGTGGGTACCGTCCACTTCCAACTGGGCGCCTTGCTTGGGGGCCTGCTAATGGTCTGGGTTAATAACGTCACTGCATTCTCCAGAACGAGGCCCCGCGCTGCAGCCCCACAGGTGCCAGCCCTGGCTGAGTGTGCCGGCCGCTGGCCAGGCCTGGCCAGAACACCTGCTCTGGAATTTCATGCCGTGTGCCTGGACTCAGCTGGAAGTGGGAGCCCAGGGACGGGCTCTGCTGGGAGGAGGAGCTGAAGCTGCATGGACAGAGGTTGCTGCTGTGACAGGAAGCAAAGCCAGCCTCCCACTCCCTCCCCCCCCCAAAAAAAAATTGTTCTATAAAAAAGAAAAAAATAAAAGAAACAAAGATCATGGCCTGGTCCACGCATCCGGGAGCACATGCCTCTATGCCTGAGCATCCCATAGGGTCCCCCGAGCGCCTGCAAGCAGCTCTAACACACGCCCCAGCACCAGGGCAGCGAGCACCAAAGCCTTCTGGGACAGTGTTTACTGAGAAAGGAAACAGGGGAGAGTCTTCCGCTGGATGCTTAGGCCATTCAAAACTACACAAGGGGCGCGTCAGAGAGACAGGATGGAGATAAGACGATAAGACGCTTGCCTTGCACACGGGAACCTGGGTTTGATCCCTGGCACCTCCAGCCTGCCAGGAGTGGTCCCTGAGCACAGACAGAGCCAGAGCAGGTCTGACTACCACTGGGAATGACCCCCCAAATAACACCAACAAAAACATTATAACCGAGGGCCATGAGAATTGCTCATCTCCAGGTTGGAAGCCCACCTCATGTGCTGGGGCAGAAGGCAGTGGGATGGAGAAGGGACCACTAAGTCAATGATGGTTGGAGGGACCCCTTGGGATGGGAGATGCGTGCTGAAAGTAGACTGAGGACCACACATGATGGCCTCTCAGTACCTGTATTGCAAACCATAATGCCCCAAATTAGAGAGAGAGTATGAGGGAAATTGTCTGCCATAGAGGCAGGGGGAGGAGTTAGATGGAGGAGGCAGGGATACTGGGGACATTGGAGATGGAAAATGTACACTGGTAGAGGGGTGGGTGTTTGATCATTGCAGGACTGAAACTGGATCGTGAAAGCTTTGTATTTATATCTTCCGGTATTCAATTAAAAAAAGGGGGGGGGATGGAGCGATAGTACAGCGGGGAGGGCATTTGCCTTGCACACAACCAACCCAGGTTTGATTCCCAGCATCCCATAGGGTCCCCCGAGCACCACCAGGAGTTATTGCTGAGCTCAGAGCCAGGAGTAACCCCTGTGCATCGCTGAGTGTGACCCAAAAAGAGAAAAAAATATCACTGTAACCAGGGCCTGAGAAATGGGCCAAATGGTAAAGCACATGCCTTGCATGTGTGAGGCCCTGAGTTTGACCCCTGGCAACACAAGGACCCCCCACCAAGTGCCACCAGGTCTGGAGAGAAGGGTGGCTCATGAACCTGAGACATTCGGACTGAACATCACCAGGAAAGGCCCCTGTGAAAGCAAGTTAGAGCAAAAAAGGAGCTCAGTTTGCCTGAACACAGTCAGGGGTGCCCGGTGTTGGGGGGTGTCATGTGTGACAAGGGGCAGGGACTCTGAGCCAGCAGGTCACTGACAGTGCCTGAGGGAAGCTGGACTTGTGGGGAGCGACTTGGGAATGCAGGAAACAGAAATCCCCTGAGGGTCTGGGTCCCACTGCCTTGAGGCAAGAGGCCAAACGTCTCCAATTTCCCTCCCGGAATTTCCATCAACTTCCCCTAAGTAATAGCAGAGTGGAGGATGGGGGGCAAGTCAGGCAGCTAGAAAGGGGTGGGAAGAACTGGGCAGCTTGGGGCCAGCTGGGCCTCCTCCCCCGGGCCTGCTCTGCACCCCCCACCCCGCTCAGGAGCTCTGCCCTCCTCACAGCCCCTCAGGCCCTCAGCCCAGTGCTCACTGCCTCCACCCCTGGGAGGACTCAGCACCCTGACGGGGCCCGACAGGCAAAGCCGCAGGTTCGAAGCACAGACACAACCATCCTTGCAAATCCGGGTTTGGGTGCTGGGCGGGTCTCGGCACCTGTGTCCCCAGAGGGCGCCTGGGCGGCTTCCAGAGCAGCCCAGTAGAAACAAAACTGAGAAACTCCGGCTGGGCAGGGCTCTGCCCTGTCTAAGTGAGGAATCGGCCAGAGAGGGTGGCGTCCCTGGACTGCCCTTATGAGCGCCAACACGCCTCGGGTGCAGCCAGAGCCCTTCCCAGAACTCAGCTCATCCCGAAAGCCGCAACGGTCACTCAGTCATTTGCAGAGAAAAGTTTTCTGGCCCCAGAGTTTGGCACTCTGAGGCCCAAGGGTCTGTGGAGATTGAATACCAGGAGCAGAGTCTGTGCCCACGTCCCCCTGCCCTGGGTCTTGTCCTCTGTCTCTTCGGACAGTGGTTCGCCTGCTCATGATCCCTCTGGGAACAGTCCCTGCCTCGGGCCTCGCGCTCCTCTTTGGGGCAGCTTGTGAGCGAGAAATGCCCACCCACCGCCCACCTTCCCCTGGGCATGCGGACCAAGCGGAGCCGACAGCATGCTCTCGGCCAGGAAGCGGGACCTGAGCAGAGGACCCGGCCCCGTCCTCCCCTCGCCCCCTCCTCCCCACACAGCCCCGTCCTCCCCGTCCTCCCCGACCTCCATTCTCCCACCCCCGTCCTCCCCCATCCTCCCATCCCCGTCCCCCCCATCCTCTTACATGGCCACCAGTGGGGTCAGATGCGCAGTCTGAGGAGAGTGTGGCAGGCGAGAGCAGGTGCCTGGCACACAGCGCTGCAGTGCCCCCGAGCACCCGGTCAGGCATCTGTCCTGAGCAAGCCCAAACTAGGGGAAGGCACTGCCTGTGCCGGCTGACCGTGGTTCGATCCCCAACACTGCATAGGGTCCCTGAGCACAGCCCGCCCCCACCAGCACCAATAATAAGCACCACGGCTCGCGCTCCTGCCGCCACTGCGGGGGGAGGGGCCATGCTGAGACCAGGCTTACAGGAGAGTAAACGTGGAGCTCGGGCCCGAGCATCCCTGAGCTGTGTGTGCGGCCGGACCACCAGGAATTAAACAGCGGCCAAGGACTAAGTGGGAGGAGCGTGGGATACGAACGGGCTGGAAGACGCGTTTCTGTGCACAGAATAACGGCTCTGACGAGTTTCCTTGCCAAGTGCCTGCGTCAGAAGTACAAACGCGGGGGCCCGGCGTGAGGGAGGGGGGCGGGGGGCAGGCGGGGCAGGCAGGAGCAGACAGAGTGTGGTGCTGGGCCCCCTGTAGCCACTGCCCCACCCCACCCGGACCTGCCCAGAGCGCCTGGGGGTCCTGCTCGGCAGCAGACCCCTGCACCCCCTCGCTCCTGGACAGAGGCGGAGCCACCCTGACCTTGCTGCTGCTGTGGCTTCTCCCCGCAGGCCGGTCCCTATGGGACAGGAAGGACACGGCCCAGGAGACGGACAGGGTGGTGTCTGTAGGGGACCCCCACCCCCCCCCGCCTGCCTGCTTCCTGCACCTGCGCCCTGCCATTCCTGGTCAGGAAAGGGCCGGGTAGAGGGACAGGGAAGGCTCTCTGGCAGCTAGCAAGGGCCAGTCAGCCTGGGGCCGAGCACTCATCTGCAGAGCCCAGCTAGGGCTCAGCGCCTGGGGCCGGGACCAGGGGGAGGCGGCTTCCTCTGCGCCCTAGCAGATGGCAGGAGAGAGTCTGTCGTGACCTTGTCGCCCCTGGCACCTGGTGGCACAGGCCAGGTCCTGCGAAACGCCCATGCCACCGGGAACGGGTGTGTCTCCACCGTGACCCTCGGGGCCGCAGAGGCAAGGAGACCCCAGAAAGGCCCAGTGAGAACCCACTGCCCTGCCAAGGGGCAGAGAGGGGTCAGAGGGCTCCCCCGGGCAGACATTCCTGAAGGTGAGCACAAGGTCACCTGAGACAGACACCGAGCTTTGCGCACGATGGCAAAGTGCCAACAAGGCACAAGGCTCCGAGCCCATAGCAGCTTAACCCTCACAACAACCAGTCAAATTTGATCTTCCTAATGACTTCATATTTGAGGGAAAGAGGCAGAGGCACAGAGAGGTTAAGTAACCGTTCCAATGTCACACAGGTAGTAAGAACTGAAGTTAGGATTCAAAATCAGGCTACCTGATTCTGCAATTCATGTTCCTATTATAAAGAAACACGTGGCCGTTTCCATCCGCACATAGTGTTGGCCATGGGCCGAGGGAAAGCTGCCCCACACCCTGGCTTGGTGGAGAGTGGGTGGGCACCGTCTCTATGTCCACCAGGAGGCAGAATGGGCAGGCTGGGCCCCAGGCAGGCCTCGGGAGTGGGCAGGGAGCTGTGTCAGATCCACATTCCAACTGAAACGGAATAATTTTGTGTTTTGTTTTTGCTTTGGGGTCACACCGGCTGTGCTCAGGGGTCACTCCCAGCAGGTCTGGGGGGTCATGTGGGGTGCTGGGGAATCAAACCTAGGCTGGCTACATGCAAGGCAAGTGCCCTCCCCACTGTACTGCCAAGACTTTATTTAACTATGTTGAGTATCTTTCTTCCTGCCTTCCCGCCCTCCTTCCTTTCTTCCTCTCTCTTTTCTTTCTCTCTCTCTCACCCCTTACCTCCCTTCTTTCTTTCCATCCTTCCTTACATTGTTTTGGTTTTTGGGCCATACCCAGCTGTGTTCAGGCCGTAACTCCCCGCTCTGTGCTCAGGGATCACCATTTGTGGTGCCGGGAACCAAATCTGCATCAGCTATGTGCAAGGCCAGCCCCCTCCCTGCTGGACTGCCCCTCAGGCCCCGGCCTCTGTGGCCGCATGAGCAGGCAGGCCAGGCTCCATCTCTCTTGCTCTCGGCCCCTGCATGTTCTCACCCCTGGCTCAGGCCCAGCACACGCGTGGTAGACAGCTGGCAAACAGCCACTCGGCGTGGGCGCAGAGAGAGCCGTGTGGGACATGCTTCTCCTCAGCCCTGCCAGCACTGGGAGCTGAGCTTGTTCTGGAATGTTCCTGGGGCAGGGTGGGATGTTTCACAGCCTCCCGGCCTCTCCCTGCTGGGTGACGGCAGTAACCCCCATCCCCCGGCATAACCGCCAAAAATGTCTGCGGTCTTTGGCAAAGGTCTCCTGGCACCTGAGTACTCCGCTGCAAGCCGGTACCTGTGGATGGTGGGTCGGTGCCATCGCTGGCTTGGCGGGTGGCGGGGCCTGGACTCCAGAGCCAGGAAGGGCAGAAAGAAGGTGGCATGGTGGGGGTGCTGGTGAGGGTTCTCCAAAGGGGCTCGGCTCACCTTCCCGGCGGGGAAGAGTTGGGGTGGCATGGGCCGGTGAGCAGGCGAGCGAGCAGGGCAGACGTGGCTGAGTGAGAAGGGCGACAGGGCTCTGTGCAGGAGCGGGGGTGCTGAGAGGGGCCTGCACCCACACCTGGCCCAGACGGGGGCCAGAGAACAGGGGTGCAGCGGAATCCCCACGCAGCTCCCCTTCGAGGGGCCGCTGCTGGGCGGGCTGCCTCCAGCACCCACACTCGTCTCTGCCGTGAGGGCCGCCCGGGGCTGCCCGGCGGGAGGGCTCTGGAGCAAGGTGGCCGCGGCCTGCGCAAGGGGTTGGCGGTGACATTCCAGCGACAAGACGGCCTCCTTATTATCACACACACGCTCCCCCTGCCGAGGCTCCGGCTCTGGGGCTGTTTATTTCTGCGTGTGGGGCTCCGCGAGAGAGCACTGCCTCAGCCATCTCCCCTCCTCAGCAGAGAAAAAAGGCCTAAAAAGAATAATTGAAGCTTCTCTGGAGTGAGATCATTTAATGAATCTTCTCGATGCTAAGAGGTTTTATATGCCTTTTTAAAAACCCTTCCCCAAGCACAGGCTGTGATATTACCTTGGAGAGCAGAGAGATGAAGTGATACGCGCACGCACAGCGCAGGGAGGAAGGAAGCGGTTTCCAGGGCAACCGCATCCATGTTCTGACTTCCCTGGGCTAAATTGGAAGATATTGAAATATCTGCTTTGGGCTCCTCTCTGGAGGGAGGGAAATGAGTGGGTTTCTATTCCAGCGCTCGCTGCCGCCGGCCTGCAGCTGGGGAGCAATGTTCTCTGAGGCTGACACATGCCACGGGGGCGAGGGCGCGAGCACGCTGGCAAAAGGCCTCGGCCTGCGGCTGCAAGACCCAACTGAGCCGGAGGAACATCAAAGCTGCAAACAGACTCGACTCGCCGCTCCAGAGGGCGGGTTCCGCCGCCCACCGTCTGCCTCCATTTTTACACTCCGCCGAGCGGCAGCTCCAGAGCTCGGGGACACAGGATGGAGAAGGACTGCGAACAAGAGAGACGGGAGAACAGTGCCGCCGTGGGCGGGTCCGGATCCCAGGCAGCAGAGGCAAGGGTGAGCACGTGCAAGCCCAGAGGCAAGACAGTGGACGCGCTGGCCTTGCTCAGTCATCTGCAGTTGATCCACAGCACCACAGAGGGTCCCCCAAGCCCCACCAGGAGTGACCCCGAGCACTGCCAGGTGCGGTCCCAGACAAAGCCAAGCCCATAGCAGGTGACCAATAGAATGCCTGGCCCAGAGGCCAATCATCTTTCCACCTCACCACCCAAATCCAAGTGGCCTCCTGAACCTTCCTGCTAGCTGAGATTGGCCGAAGAGAACAGAGTGGTGGGCGGCAGGGAAGGACACGGCTGAGGGCCCACCCACGCCTCTGCAGAGCTGAGCCCTCCCAGGCAGGGAAGGCTGTGGGTAGCTGGAGAGCCAGAGACAGGCTGAAGGCGAGTGGGCCAGGAGTGGCCAGGGCAGACATCTGGGCACACAGTCCAGCCCTGCAGTGGAGCAAAGCTCATGGAGGAGCAGAGATGGGGCTAAGACCATGGGCAGATTTTGTTTAAAGACTTCACAGAAGGTGTCCCAGTGTGGGCTGGAGCAATGGTACAGCATGTGGTCAACCCAGGTTCAATCCCCGGCATCCCATATAATCCCCCGAGCACCGCCAGGAGTAATTCCTGAGTGCAGAGCCAGGAGTAACCCCTGAGCATCACCGGGTGTGACCCAAAAAGAAAAGAAAAAAGCCCCAATATTTCTTTTTACATTGCTTACTTTAATGAGGGGCAGTTTGGGACCACAGCTGGCAGTGCTCAGGGGCTATTCCTGGCCCCGGATTCTGTGCCGGGGACCCTATGTGGTGTCGGGGCCACAATCACACAAGGCAGATCCTTTCCCTTGTGGAACATCTCTCTGGATCCTGCTCATTCTTATTCCACTGTCTCCTCTCTCTGTCTCTCTCTCTGTCTCTGTCTCTCTGCCTCTCTGTCTGTCTCTCTGTCTCTCTCCTCTCTGTCTCTCTCTGTCTCTGTCTCTTTCTTTCTCTCTCTCTCTCTCTCTCTCTCTCTCTCTCTCTCTCACACACACACACACACACACACACACACCCCAATTGGAAGGTGTATTTGGATCCTCTGTTAAAATTGTGGTGAAACCCAGCGCCCACATGGCATCCGACATTTTCTAGGACTCACAACCCAGAGGTACTTGCTTTGTAGTGACGTGCGTGCAAGAGATCATGGGATGGGGGTGTTACCGGCACACCCTTGGCTCAGATGAGATCCAGAGCAGCCGCACATGACATGGCCCCTCTACTCCTTAAAGACTATGATCCAGGAGGTCTACTAACCCATTTTGGCACCCAGAGACTTATAGAAATGCATCTAGACTGTAAACTGAGCTAAAACAACAGAAATCCAAAACCGCACGGCCTCGACAGTGGCTGCGCAAGCTCCTATAATCTTCATTATCAGCCATGGAAAACAAACTATCAAATGATGCCTTTTCAGCAGGTTTGATCGTTGGGGGAAAATTCCAAATAATAATGGTCAGTTCTCTGTTGAAATGTTGAATGTATCCAAAGTATAGTGAGAATAAAGTGAAGATCATTGGCCACTCAGTTGCGGGGGGTGGGAGGGGGGTATATTGGGGTTCTTGGTGGGGGAACAGGTGCACTGGTGAAGGGATGGGGGTTTGGTCATTATATGACTGAGACTTAAACCTTAAAACTTTGTAACTTTTGTCACAGTGATTCAATAAAATAAAATTTTTTAAAAAATTGTGGTGAAAATTACCATGTGAGGACTGAAGGTTTAGTTCTAGGAACACAGACTTCGCACCTAATTCCTGGACAGATGCATTTGCCCACAAGCTTCTGAATATAAAACAGTGCTTTCAACTGTGTCTAAGACTTACTGTGTGACCTTGGGCAAGATGTCCTCGTCTTGCAGTTGTGTGCGCAATGCCCATCCTTCTGGAAACCAAAGACGGCTGAGAGGGTGACATTAACAGTCAGGAAGCATCGTGACAGAGAATATACCATCTGTGCCTTTATAGTTTATGCTTTTTTATCTCCTGGCCATCTGTGAAGTGAGGGCTTGCTACTTAGCTGAAGAATGTATAAGCACATGACTTTTATCCCAGGGGAAGGTGAAAGGGAAATTGAAAACACAATAATTCAAAACTTCCTCTAGGCAGGCAAACTATTACTTGTTCATAAGTATCTGAGAGAATACCATCATTGAAAGGGTATATGCTCCGCAGATATTAAAATGCATTCTAGAGCTCCAATAATTAAAACAGTGTGGTACCAGCAAAGAAATGGATAGTTATAAAACAGTCAATATATAAAATTTTTTTATACATTTAAGATAGAAGGGCTAGAGAGATAGTACAGTGAGTAGGGTGCTTGCCTCACCCATGGCCAACCATATTTCAATCCCTGGCACCTCACTGGGCCCCCAAACCCTGCTAGTAGTGATCCCTGAGTGCAGCCAGGTGTTATCCTAAAACAAAACAAAAAACAAAAGATAGATGTTCATATGGTTGTGGGAAACATGGAGTTTTCAGTGAACTATAGTTTGGGCTTAATTGACCCACCCATGCAAAAACAAATGGAAACTCTTTCCCTCCCTTACTCCATAGAGCAGCATCAGGTCCAGACTGGCTAGATATCAAAGTAAGACACGAACTATGCAACGTGGAGGGAGCTCTGAGGGGCTGGCGCGCAGAGGGGCAGGAGCAGGCCTCAGGCTGGCAGGGCCCGGCAGGACCCAGTACGACCAGTCTGAGCCCAGCAACGCAGGGTCTGACGAGTGACGCATCACGATGCCCTCGGGTCCACAGACTGAGAGTGACTCCCCAGACACCCTCAGCTTGGGGTCCCACACTGGGGGGAAAGTGGACATGGGAAGGGCGCGATGTTGGAACACTGCATGCTTGAAACTCAGTGTGGAATAACTTTGTGATCCCACAGTAACTAAAAATTTTAAAAATTAGAAAAAATAATAATGAAAATAAACAAGTCACATGACAAGAGCATGGAAATACACCTCTGCTCCCCTTGGATTGCTCTTCGGAGCTTGATCCACCTCTTCCCATCCTCCCCACCCACTGGGAGTTTCATGACAGTAGGTCTGGAGGAGGCTGGGGGTCCTCACTGTCCACAAGAAGGGTCCACAATGACCAGTGTGTGTGAGTCACAGAGGTGGCATCAAATTCACAGTTTTTGTTACATCCCATATAGATGACCCCAGACCGGCCTTCTTTGACCTTTTATACCCATGGACCAGCACCTGTCTGCAGATGGGTCCACAAAAGGGTGACTTGATCCCATGGGGGGGGGGGGGGAGAACAGTATCCTTCAGCCTTTTAACCCTGCGGACAGACACAGGTCTGTGGCCCACCGGTGAAGGCCATGGACGTGGACTACAGTGAATCTGGCCTTGCCTGTGCTGTCCACACAGCGAAACAGAGAAGTGACAGCCTGGCACGGTGACACGGGAACACACTGAGACCTGTGTTTGGCCTTTCATAAAACGCCCAGAAGGAGCTGGAGAGATAGGACAGTGCATACACCACCTTACCCTGCCTGCAACCGACCCAGGTTCGATCCTTGGCATCCTATATGGTCCCCCAAGCACCACCAGGAGTAGTTTCTAAATGCAGAGCCAGGAGTAAACTCTGAGCATTGCTGGGTGTATAAAAATAATAATAACAAAATAAAAGGCTCCCGAAAGGAGTAATGAAGTCCAGGACTAAAAAGAAACACCTTAGATTGTCCCCACAAAGTATTGCTTAAAGAATGACAAGGACAAAATTAAAGAAAGAAAGTGACTTGAAGAGGCACCTTACTAGCCAAACTTGGAATAATTTGAGCATCACAGTAATGTTATTAGTGGTTGGTGTCCCTTGGCATACAATTGAAACCCAAGAGTTTATAGAGATAAGAATATTCAGGTGGGGGGGGGCACTGGAGGGATAGCACAGCAGGTAGGGTGTTTGCCTTGCACGCGGCCAACCCAGGTTTGATTCCCAGCATCCCATATGGTCCCCTGAGCACCACCAGGAGTAATTCTTGAGTGCATGATCCAAGACTAACCCCTGTGCATCGCCGGGTGTGACCCAAAAAACAAACAAAAAAAATATATATTCAAGTGGGTCAGTTCATAGGTGGGAGAGGAATGAGATAGGTATAGGGTTTCAAAATAGCTCCAAAATTCATGCTGATTCTGAAGGGCGGAGTAACGTGACGGTGAGAAACACAGTGGCAGACGCTGTCTTAATGAGAGCACCAGAGTCCAGTAAGGAGGCGAATCAAAGTCAGGAGTATGCAGGTGGGCCATGATGCTCTGGACTGACACCCTTCTGGTACTCCTGCCCCCCCATGGACATCCCACGCCAACTAGGGGAGGCAGCAGAAAGTATGCTTGGAAGGACGGCCAGCCTGCATTCCAAGAGGCCCAGCATCATACAAACCAGGAAACACTGAGGACAGTCCAGGTTGCATGACAGTGAAGCCCTTCCTGTCCTGGTCCTGCTCTGACCCAGTCCTTCTGCTGCACTGGACAGTGCTGGGACAACTGAGAAAGCTGAGTAGAACCTGAGGAATCGTTGGTGGCCACGTGCAAGGCCACAGACAAGGTCAGCTTCCTGAGTTTTGTGCAGGGGAGTGACCTTGTCTGTAAGAAATAAACATCAAAGTGTGCAGAGATGATGCACATAGGATCATGAACCTCTTCCCAAATACGTCTGAGAAAAAGAAGGTCTACCTGTCCATACCAGTGTTTATAGGCTGAGATTATTTCTAAATCAAAGTAAAAATCTCAAATCACATAGAAATGTGATGACAACCTGGGAAAAAATAAAAACTGCCTGATAGAGAAAGAGCTCTATTCTCACCACATAAACAGTTTCAAAATGTGTTAGGGAAATAGGAATCCCCATGGTAGGAGAAATAAATGATGAAAGAACAAACAAAGGGTCTCCAAAATAAAGTCTAATAAACATGAAAAAAGTTTACCTCCTCTGAAAACCAAAGAAATGGAAACCAAAAAAATGACATTTCATCATTTTTGCTCCTTTGATTTTCAAAATATTATTTTAAGAAATTTCTTGCATGCGAGGGAATGGCGTTCATCCAGGCAGGAGTTAATGCAGGCAGGAGTAAATCCACACATTCATTCCTCAGGACAGTCTTATAATTTGCATCGAACACCTTCTCATTTTGCAAACCCATTTCTCCACTAAGTCTATTTCCAGCAGCAGCTTCTGAGGAAAGAGCCAAGAATGTTCACAAATATTTATTATCAAACTTCTGGTATGGAAAAACAACTTAGTTTCCCAACAATGAGGGGTCAGATAAGTGAAGCAGGATCCTTCCCAACAATAGGATACCACAGACACCACTTAAAAGAATCCCAACAAATATTCCTGAACGACAGCTGTGCATGTAGCTTCGAGCACTCTGAGCTCCTGCCCAGACAACCTGGGTCCTCTCCCAGGGCCACCTGCCTTGTCTCCCGAGGAGCGAGCATGGCCAGACTCGCAGGGCCCCAAGAGGCAAAGTCTCCTGCACAGGCTTCTCCCCGCTTCTGAGCAGGTTCTAGGCCAGGCTCGCGTGGCCCAGGGCCCACACACATCCCTACATCACTCTCTCTCCCTTCCCGGCTGCAAACGGGCCCCTCAGGCCAGACAGGGATCTCCCCACTGAGCCTCTTCCAAATAAGCTCCAGAATCCACCCCCCACCCCGTTCCTCCCGCAGAGCTCACTGCTAGTGGGCGGGATGGGTTGGATCCAGGAGAGGCAGCCACGGTTGGCCCGTCCACTGGACATGCAGCAAGAGAAAGGCACGTGGTCATAGCAAGAAGAGCCGGAGCACCTTGGCTGAGCCAGTCCCGATCATCTCCCCGGGAAGAGAGCCACTGTTTGTCCCGTCCCTTTGTTCCTCTGCACGTTACACAGTGCCCTTTGGAACTGCTCTTTACCTCCAGGGTCACCCGGGCAGGGAGGCCAGCCAACGACCTGCCCTACCAAAGCCCGAGGAGCCCCCCCCCACCCTGCTGTGGGCTCTGACACCTCACCACGGAGCCCCACAGACACACTAACCTGCCGAGAATTTCAGACGCACGGGAGCTTGGGGGCTGAAGCCTCCAGGCTTTCTCAGAGTCAGGGTGGGCGACCTCCCCCAGATTCCTTGCACTTTGGAAGCCCGGCAGCCACACCCACGTCCCACCCCCACCACCCCCACCACCACCCCCCCCACCACCACCACTACCGTACAAGTTCATGGTGGAAATGGCACACGGAAGCCAACCGATCCCAATGAACAAAAACGGCAATACAGAAGGCTCAACTAGCAACAACAGTGTAGCAAACAAGAACTTAATGTCCCCATGGTGAGATACAACAATTTTCACAAATTTTATTTTACTGAAATGCTTTTTTGATCATTCCATTAGCCATTTATTAGCAAAAAGCAATTAAAAAATAAATTATTGTGGGGGCAGGCTTGAGGGATGTTTGGGAAAATGGACGCAATGGTGGAGCAAAGGTGACAGCAGTGGTGGGATTGGGTTGGAATATTGAATGCCTGTAACAATCGTCATGAGAGGCTCGTGAACCACAGTGTTTAAATAAACAGGAGATGAGATATTCAGGAGATTAGACATGTTAAGAATTTTTTAAAGGAATAAACCAATTTTAAAGCCCATGATTCAACTTTGAAATTACTCAAGTCAATATATTTTTTAATTAAGCTGTGATTTTTTTAATAGCACAAGAATAAAATGAAAATATTTTCAACTAAAAACGTTGGTTTTTAGGGTTGGTGAGATAGTACAGCAGCTAGGATACTGTCAGGTTTGGTCCCTGGCACCCCCTTATGGCACCTTGAGCCCTTCCATGAGTGATCCCTAACCACAGAGTCAGGGACAAGCCCTGAGCATGGTATGGTATGACCCCAAAACCAAGCTATTAATAATAATAATTAATAAAATTGATACACAATAGCACAGCAGGTAGGGCATTTGTCTTGCATGCAGCTGACCCGGGTTCAATTCCTCTGCTCCTCTCAGAAAGCCCAACAAGCTACTGAGAATATCTTGCCCGCACAGCAGAACCTCACAAGCTACCTGTGGTGTATTCAATATGCCAAAAACCAGTAACTACAAGTCTCACAATAGAGACGTTACTGGTGTCTGCTCAAGCAAATCAATGAGCAATGGAATGACAGTGATACAGTGACAGTGATTTTGTAAGTTTATTAAGTCATCGATTTAGTTACAGACATTCAAATTACAACATCAATCCCACCACCACTGAACTTTCCCACCACTATTATTTCCAATTTTCCCAATCACCCCTATAAAATTGATCTTTAAGTTAAAGGTCCTTGCTTGCAGCAACTTGGGAAGCATCCCAGCCCCTTCTAGAGTGTTCTGAGCATGCCAGGAGTGATGCCATGTGCAGAGCCAAGAGTAACTCTGAAACCACTAGGTACCCAGCACCAAAATGATCTAGAAAGTCAAACTGTTTTTTTAAATCTGCTCCTGATGCCTTGGTACGCAGAATAACAGGAGAACATATGTGTAAGGTTAAAGATCAAGGTCTTGGAGCATTTGGTATGGTAGCTGGCCTGGAGAACATGCTTGGGAAAAGGTAGCAACTACAAAGGTGGGGTGTCCGGGACCGAGCGTGCACCCCACAACCTCATGCAGGTCTGAGCTTGGAGAATTCACCTCTCCTCTGAGAAGCATTAGCTCTTGTTTGCAGGCCAAAAACTTTCCTGGAAGCTCCACTCTGTTCCTCAGTGTTGAAGCAAATAGAAAGTGGTTTCAGCCCCCACTTATGGGAAGAGTGGAGCAGCCAGGAAGATGGCAGCGGGGAGCACCAGGAGGGGCCGCCTTGAGAGACGTGTGCTGGAACACCCGACCTGAAGGAGTAATTCTGCAGCAAAGATTCCATGGTTCCCAGCTAGCCGGACTCGACAGGAGTTCTGTTTCTCAAAAGCTCTCCTGCACCTACGTGCCCCCTTCCAGAGCACTGATTCCAGTCACCTATGTCCAGACAGAATGCATGTGTGTGAGAGAGACCGCCAGGCTGAGTTCATGGATGCGTCCCTGAGACTGAGCTACAACCTACGATTCTATTCACAAACAAGAGCTCCTTGAGTCTCACTATGTATTCAGTTGTTGAACACCTACTTGCCACAGGCCAGGGCCTTAGCAGTGCCAGGCCAGCAGCAGCGTGATGCAGTGCCTGCCTTCAGGAACTGCACCCTCAATGGGGAAGACAGGAGAAAGGTCAACTCTGGGAGCAATTGGGACAAAGAAATCGGAGGTGGTAAGGACAGTCTGGCAAAGGCTGGAGGGCCAAGGTTATTCCACGCATCCTGCACAGTGGGTTGGAAGCAGCAGCTGCAGCCTTAGCTCCATGGAGAGGGTGAATGTCATCTGGATAAACAAACTGGCCTACAAGTCAGACCCAAACCGCGCACCTGTTTCAGGCGAAGGGAAGCCAGAAAAAGCATCAAGGTAATGATTTCAAATCCAATCACCAAGTAGCAATGCTGAAAATGAAATGTGTTAAAAGAATCACTATCACTATCACTATCATCCCATTGATCAACGATTTGCTCAAGCAGGCCCAGTAATGTCTCCATTCGTCATAGCCCTGAGATTTTAGCAGCCTCTCTTTACTCGTCCTTCCCAATGGTGCTGCATTAGAGGCTCTTTCAAGGTCAGGAGAATGAGACCCAACATTGTTACTGTATTTGGCATATAACTACGCCACGGGAGAACTTGCCAGGCTCTCTCGTGCGGGCAAGAAGCTCTTGGTAGCTTGCCAGGTTCTCTGAGAGCTACTTGAAAATGGGGGATCTGGGCAGAAGAGGTCCAGTCCCAATTCGAGCAGGCTTGGAGATTTCAGCCTTGGGTATGAAAAGAAAGTGGTTAAAAACTCAAGGTTTTAGAAGAATACGCTGAATGAATCATTTCCAAAGGGGGTTAAAATTCAAAGGCAAAGCGGTGTTGGGCGAGGGCTAGGGCAGGGGAGGTAAAGTCAGAGGACCGATCCAGGAAGTCTAACCTCTAAATTATAAGTATTCCCAGAAAGATAAAACCAAGGAAATAGAAGGAAGTAAGTCATCCAAGAAATAATCGGAGAAAATTTCCCAGAACTCCAGGGCATGTGTTTGTCAGGGAAAAGTTCCATTAAGTGCCGAGCACAATGGATAAAAATAGATCTTCAGCAGAGCGGAGCAAGGTCAACTCAGAGACGCTGGCAGCCACACCAAGAACCACAAGTTTCTTGCAGCTTTTCACAAGAAAAGAGGCAGGTGTAAGGCAGCGCGTGGAGAGGCAGAACACAGCCTTTTCATCACGGACAACCCAAATGTCATGGTGGAAAACTCTTCACCCTTGGAAAAATAACCCGACTCGGAAAACTCTATGCAACCAAGTAACTACCATTTCCAGAAAAGCAAAATGCTGGCCTCGCTGGAGGCTTCGTTACAGCTGATTGGACATGTCCTCAGTCAAACAAAGCTGTGAATCAAATGATTTACGGTGACAGAAGGCACAGGAAACTCGAGCTGGAGATGCAGACATAGATTGGTTGGCTGAGACGGTTTGATGTGCTTCGCATGCTGGAGGCCCGGGTTCACTCCCCAGCACCACGTGGTCCCTTGAGCACCACTGAAAAGGACCCTGGACATAGAGCAGAGCATGGTTCCTGGGGAGGATTGAGGGGAGACCCAGAACCAAAACAAAACAAACAAGGGGAGGCCAACCTCCCCCCATCGGTGGGAACAGGGCAGACCCCAGGACAGGCACGTGGCCAGGACACCAGCGGGGGAGGGAGACAGCTCGGGAAGGCGACGCTGAGGAGCAATGCATGAAAAGCCAAAGGGATCGTGCCTTTGGCGTCACGTGATGATCCTCAGAAGCAAAAGCAGATAATGAAGCACCCGGGAAAACAAAGACTTGGGCAGGAAAAGAAACGGAAAGTGTCCCAAGTGGGAGATACGAGTTGCTTCATCAAATAATGAAGTACATGACCAAGACCAAGTGTGGGAAGCAAAACAATGCAGGCACTAATACAGAGACACTAGCTGCCGGCCCCCGCGGTGAAGTGGGTCTCGCTCTGTCCATCGACCACGCACAGCCTTTGCTTTCCTGACACAGAAGTGGTCTGGCCCCAGCAGAAAGGGGGGGCGGGGATAAGAAAATAAATTTGAAAAAGAGAGCTGTAAGACTAACAGGGAGAAACCTGGTAATTAGTGCCTCAGACAGATAATAAATTCTGAATCTCACAAATAAAGCTTTCCGAGCGGAGTGTGGATAATTGATGCCCCAGCTTGCAGACCCTATCCGATCGCCTTAATCCCACTTTTTGTCTTGTGCATTTTAAATTATTCAGTCCCTTTGAACACCAGAAATACTGCCTTTGTCGAATCAGACAGCTCACTCCATAGGGTGCCAATTTAGGGTCTCCACGGCAGGTTTGGCCAGAGAAGCCTGCCTTGAAGTCTGCAGTTGTGATCCAGTGAAGCTGCAGCGCACAGCTCACGGCAGAGCGCCGGCCCGCTCCTCTGTCTGCTGCCTGCAGAGCTGCAACACGGAGGCAGCCATCTGCGGGCACCAGGCCGCGCCAGGACAGTGCCAGGAGCGGCAGGTGAGAGGCTGTCCATGGGGCGCCCGCGGCAGGCCCAGCCCCTGCCTGCCCGGCCAGCAGGGAGCTGGAGCCTCTCAACACTCAGTCCCAGATGCTTCTCACTGTCAGCGAGGACCGTGCCTGAGGCCACTGCATCCCGGCGGCCCCGGGTGGAAGGCCACAGAGCCCTTAGACCAAGCTGTCAGGCAGACCAAGGCGGCAAGAAGCAGAGGCTTCCGGGCGCACAGAAGCAGCGGGTGCGGAGGGAAGGCCAGACAGGCTGACTCCAAGGGCTACTTTGTATCTGTTGTTCAGGACTTCCTCTGGCTAGACTCAGAGCTGGGCCCTGGAGAATTAAAGCAAATGAAGATGAGGTCTCTGATCTCATGGGGGACTCAGGCATGTCAGCAGCGCCAGAATGCCAGGGGGAGTGCCCAGCTGAAGGCCTACTGAATAAGGCTCCGGGGGACATTGCCCTCAGAGCGACAAGGCTGGGGGTGGGGCTGGCCTCCCTCCTCACTGGGACCAGCCTGGGGAAAAGGAAACTTTCCTCCTGGCCTCAACAGATACAATGTCTCCGAATCCCAGAAGGCAACAGTCTCTGGAGACCCCGAAAGTGCAACAGAGGGCGGAAGAAATAGCACAGTAGGTAAGGCGCTTGCCTTGCCCGCAGCCAACCCAGACTCAGTCCCCAGCGTCCCACCGGTCTCCCAAGCCCTGCCAGGAGTGACTCCTGAGTGCAGCGCTGGGGCAAGCCCTGAGCACAGCCAGGTGTGGCCCCCAAACAAAGCAAAACCAAATAAAGGTGAGCAAGTGTGGGGTGGGGCACTCAGGCCAGCCCCTACTCCTCTGGAGGAAAGCTGGGTGGGTTTCTCTGCAAGAGCGCAAGGCTCCTGGTGTGGAGAAGCCCAGTCGGAGCCGGGGCATTGTGAGGGAGCGTCACTCCCCCACTCAGAACCCCCTAGGACCGCATGCAGGCATCTGCAAAAGCAGGTTGATAGCAGACCCGCCTCACCTCCCCGGGGGCGTTGCAAGGACTAAGTGGAGCCCCAGTGATTAAGTAAAATGCCCAGGGAGTTCCTCTTCACCCAGCCAGGCTGCCCCTGCCACGCTGAGCCCCCTGTGACTGGTGTTTCCATGATGATGAAAGAGGAAAAGCTGAAATTGCAGGTGAGGGAGAAAACACCAGAGTTAGAACTCAGTACCAGGGAACTGGCATATAACAAGCCTCCAAAGATGCTGATCTAGGCTTCGGGCAGCCCTGGGCCCTGCAGATGGCACAGACAGATATGGAAGAAAGAGGGAAAAGGGCAGGGTACATAGCCCTCCTTTCTTATATCTCTAAAATAATGGTTCTAAGGCCACCCAAAGAAATAGCCAGGGTCAGTGGCCATGTTCCACAAAACACATGCCTGACAGCTATCTCCCCACAAACGCCCGAACGCTTTCAGAGAGGAGAGACCCTTACAGCAGATCCATAGTGAAAAGGCTAAAGTCAGTGCTCCTGTAAGCTAGAGGCCCTGAGCATCTCTGGGCGTGGCCTAGAGGCCCTGAGCATCTCTGGGCGTGGCCTAGAGGCCCTGAGCATCTCTGGGCGTGGCCTAGAGGCCCTGAGCATCTCTGGGCGTGGCCTAGAGGCCCTGAGCATCTCTGGGCGTGGCCTAGAGGCCCTGAGCATCTCTGGGCGTGGCCTAGAGGCCCTGAGCATCTCTGGGCGTGGCCTAGAGGCCCTGAGCATCTCTGGGCGTGGCCTAGAGGCCCTGAGCATCTCTGGGCGTGGCCTAGAGGCCCTGAGCATCTCTGGGCGTGGCCTAGAGGCCCTGAGCATCTCTGGTCGTGACCCCAGAGGCCTCTGAGCAGCACCAGGTGGTTCTAAAACCACTGGGTCTCAGCTATTCTGCATCTTTTAGCTCTTGCTTTGACCCCCAGTTGCTCAGTATCCCTGGGAATGGCCCTGAGATGCCCAAAGTACTGCTTAGGATACCCCCAAAATGAGTGGGGCAAGAGAGAGAGGGAAAGGGAAGGGGCCCTCCATGATGCAAGTGAAGAATCACCTTGAGAGCATTAAGGATACTGCCAAGGTCCCTGGCCGCCAAGGAGTGGGACTCTTGCAGCCCTGCCCTGGCTGACCATTGGTTAATAGCCACTCTGAAGACCCTTCTTTATTCTCAGCACCTGTGGGGGAAGGAAGTGCAGTGACATGACTGTGGCACCCTCAGAAGCTTCTACAGATCCATAGGAGAGAAGTGGGCCAAGGTTGAGGAGAAAAAACAGAACTTATGGAAGAAATTCCAGGACAGCTGTGCAGGGAACTGACACTCGGGGAATAGGCCTACACTTGTCTTCAACACACTTCTCATTCCATGTTCAGCACAATGAGGAGCCTCCTATTTGTCTCACTGGACAGATGAAGGAACCAAGACTCTGCTAAAGACCAGGCCTATCCACTACCAATGCCCGGCTGTCGTGGCAATGATTTTACTGAGCCTTTTCCTCTGCCCCACCCTCTAGAGCACCTCCTGCCGAGAGTTGTCTGAAGAGTTGTCCTCTGCCCAGGGCCCCGTTCAACCAGCTGAGTTCAGCACGGTCAAGCACTCATCAGCGCAGAAGAAATGGAGACAGCTGTGCGAGGGCAGAGCCAGAGCACGGGCGGCGGTCAGTGATGGGGGCTGCAGTCACTGAATGGTATCGGCAAAGGTGGCAACAGTAAGGCCGGTGCTGTGGGCGGGAGAGGTGGAAAGAACAGTGATAGTAGTCACTGAGATAGTATGGGCACTGGCGCAGTCAAGTTGTTAATGGTACTGGCAGATGTGGGGACGGTGATCAAAATGGGGTGAGGGCAGTGGTGGAAACGATGGTGGCACAGGTGGGAGTTAGAGGAGCGGTACAGAGGCACGGTGGCAGAGATACAAGGGTGGGGAGTGATGGTGGTGGCGGACGTGGCTGAAGAGATGGTATTGGTGGTGTGGGGAGGGACAGGGAGATCGTGACGGGGATAATGGTTGAGGCTAATACACCGTGGTGTGGTGTGGTGAGTGTGTGGAGGTCATGGCAGTGGTTAGAGGATGGACGGTGATGGTGAATTCATGAATCAGTAATGAATCAAGAAAACAAAATCAATGATGAATTGATGATGATGGGGGTGGAGCTGGTGGTGACTTGGCCACTGTGCTCAGGGTGGATCAGTGTTAGAGGTGCCGGTGATACTAATGGTTGCAGCATGGCTGTGCTGAGGAGGAAGGGGCAGAGGTGAGGTTGACAGAGGTGACGAGTGTGGTGGTGACACATGTGATGGTGCACGTGGGGCGATGGTGGACGATGATGACGGTAGTGCAGGTGACGAGGATGGTGGCCATGGCGTGAGCATGTGCTGGCGTTGTCTGGAAACGTAGGAGGGGTGTTTGGGCAGTGGTGACATTGCTGTTGTGGTGACGACAGTGCCTGTTAGACAAACAACAGCAGTCAGCCTTGGTCTCCCTCGAAACACTGGGAGATGGAGCTGGCGGGTCCCCACCTGGTGGCCACAGAAGGCAGAGAAGCCCTGGGAAGATGAGGGCTGAACTGCGGAGTGCCAGAAGCCTGAGGAGGGGCAGGCAGCAGAGTCAGTCAGTCACATCATATTTCAGGAACAGCGTGTAGCTGCTTGTTAGCAGAGATCTGCTTTCCAATGGCAAATAATAAAATTATGCTTTTTGTGCGGCTAATGAAATGCAAATTGAAGCTGGATGCACATTAATGCAAAGAGTTGAATATCCATTTAATCAGCTCCTCCCTGCAGGGGCCAATGATAAAAATGACAGAGGAATTGCATTGCTAATTCCAGGCCTGTCACATCTTATATGCCCTTACCTTGTAAACCCACTACTCCTGGGGCTGCTGCCTGCCTGCCAGACCCAAGGGCTCGCTCTCAGGGTTCTGGAGCCTGGGAATCCCTGGGGAGGGAGGCAGGGGATGTCACTAGTTGCCTGTGTGGAGAAAGCACAGTGAATTCCATCCGGTCTTTCCCACAGCCCCAGAATAAATGCCGCCCCTCCTCCGCCATCCCCACCAGGGGCACAGTCAGACCATCCCTTCCTGGGAAAGAGAGCAGAGGTGAGCGGTCTGCTCAGAGTTTACCGAGAGTGATGGTTCCTCTGTGCAGGTGCTGTGCTAAGTCCCCGTCACCTTCGAGGAAGGCCCAATTCTCCTGGTTCCTATGACAACACCAAGGCTGAGTGGTGAGTGCCCACTGCAGGGCACACAGCTGAGAAGTGGCCTTGGACCCGGACGGCAGGCTGGGAGAACCATATGCTCACGTTCCAGAGCGCTGTCTCCCTGGGGAAATGGTCGGGGTGACCACTCACGGCCGGACTCCAGCCCCAGAAACACACCATGGAGGGCGAGCTGGCAGGAGAGGACTTAGCCTAGGCAGGCAAGGGCCTGATAAGACATTCGCGGCTACTCAGACCCCGGGAGCCGCCTGCCCCACGACTGTGTGGTGGAGAATGTAACCCGCCTGTCTGGAGGGAGCAGAAGGTAATTGGGCCAGCATGCCCGGGTCAGCCCCCAAGACCCCAGGGCTCCAGGACCCTCGGGAGAGGGTCACAGATCAGAGACTCGGAGGCACGGGGAGACCCTCTTCCACAGCCGTCTCCGCTCTGATGCCAGAGACGCCAAGAGGGACCAGAACAGGTGCAAGCCTCTGGTTTCTCCCTCGCTGTCAGCAGAGGTGGGCAGCTGGAGCGGCTTGGGTGGACATGCGCAGGCATGTCCACATGACAGTATGATAAGGGGGTCCTGAGCAGCAGGGTGGACGGTGCGGGCCGACTTGCTGCTGAGCCCTGGAGTGACAGCCCGTGTGGGGACTCAGAGGGAGTCAAAAGGCCCCGTCCACACTGCAGGCAAAGGTCCCAGTGCCGGCGTCTGGTAGGAGCGGGTGAGGCTCCAGCTCCCAGCTCTGCTGTAAACAAGGGCCCTGGCGTGAGTCGTGTCCCTCAATTCTAGAGTCTGCTGCCCCCTGGGCCCCTCTCAGTCCAAGTGTGAGGTGCCCCTGGCCATTCTCATCACCGCCCGGAGGGAGCCCTGCCGGAGGCCACTGCAGGCTCACTCCGCAGAGCCTTAGCAGACACAGCCCTTTTCAAAGGGGTTTCAGTGTCCCCGTTTCACCGCCTGGACACCGGCCATGGAACCCGCCAGGAGCATGATGTGTTGACTCAGAGATCCATGCTCTGTCACGCTGTGCTCAGCTGCAGGCCCCGCCCACGGGCAGCAGGAGCGAGGACACGCAGGCCCACTCTCAAAGGCCTCGGGAGTTCATCTGAGGTGAGTGTCTCTGGGAAGGGAGGCGTCACACAGGAGGCGCAGAATCCTGCCACGTCAGGCCCAGCTGAAACCCCAAACAGAGCCGGCACCCTGGGCGTCTGTCAGCGTGAGAAGCAGAGCAGAGAAGACCTGTCTGTGATGGTTTTGGTGGAAACAGCAGTCGGGCCCCCCCAGGGGCAGGAGTAAGGGGACGCTGCCCAGAGCGGCCAGGAGGAACTGCAGATGTGGGCGGGCTGCAGGGCGGGCTGGGATTTCACTGCAGCTTTTGATTCTAGTTTCAGATTTGAATATGTAACACCCCAATCTTCAAATTGTGAGCCAGAGGGTTGGGCCTCACCCAGCAGTGCTCAGGGCTTACTCAAGGCTCTGTGCTCAGAGATCATTGCTGGCGGGGCTCGGGAGACCCCGTGGGTGCCGGGGATGGACCTCAGCTATGGTATGTACAAGGTACGGGTCTTCACCCTTCTACTATCTCTCAGCCCAGCTCTTCGAAGTTCTAAGTAACAGTTTTTTAGCTCAAAAAATAGATGCCCTTTCACATGCATTAGCCTATTCAACTGGCCAATAAAATAATAATAATAATAATAGAATAATACAATAGGACTGTGAGGGAGGGGCCTGAAAGTCACTGCACGAGGTAAGACACCTACCTGCATGTGCTGCCCTGGACTCAGTCCCCAGAATGGCGTAGGCCCACTGAGCCCACCGGGAGTGATCCTTGAGCACAAGGCACAGCCGGGCGCAGCCAAACAGCCGAAAACAAAAGCGAGTCCGAGGGCCACCTTTCCAGCGAAGAGGCTGGGAGCAAAAGGGATTGGCCTGAGGTCAGGCCCGGCCCGCCTGCCCCGCATCCCACCGACTACGGCTCTCAGCTCACTGCCCAGCGTGGCCAGGGCCTCACGGCCCCAGCAGAGAAAAGGCCGTCGCTCCCCCAGATGCCAGATCCAGGGGCACAGTGGGGCTTCTCTCCTGGAGAAGGAGGGAGAGGAGCAGCAGCGCAACCTCAGTTCCTGCAGACGCAGGCACAGGAAGAGACCTCTGGGAGGGCAGAGGGGCCAGATCCCGCGCATGCGGTCACCCTGAGCCTTCGCAGGAGTGAGTCTGGCCTGCGTTCCGGCTGTCACCCCACTTGCCACAACCGCTCCATCTCCCTTAGGACAAACAAGCCCAACATGACTCCCGAGACCTCCACCCAGGGCAGTGAGGGCTCCCAGGCAGGGCCTCGTCCACGGAGGCCTGGCAGCATCGCCTCTTGCCCCCAGAGCCCCCCTCACCCTCTATGGACACACCAACCCTGCTCGCCCCCCGGAGCCGGCCTCGGCCTCCTCATTCCTGGGTCTCATCACCAGGAGAGAGGCAGGATGCTGCACTCCCAAATCCCTGCCAAATGCCCCCTCACCCCAACCCCATCCTGAGTGGACAGATGGCCGAGTCCCCTCGAAGTGCTGCATCTGAGCGTGCTTTGTCGTTGATGTGCCTAAGAGAAGCGTGAGCAGTGGGGCAAGGCCTGGGGGGAGGGGACAGAGGCGCTCAGCGTCTGGAGCCACGACTTCCCTTCCAAAGCTTGGCATGTCTGCCCAGGATGGGGGTCCTTACATGAAGCTCGGCCATACTAGTGAACGGCGCTAAGTACAGGAGAAGGGAGAGGGTGACCCTGGGGGCGCCCGGAAAGGCTCTTAGATGGCAGGAGGAGGAGACTGCCACTCACTCACCAGGCAGACTAGTGGAAACTTCCAGAAACAGAAAAGCGTTTCTCTGTGATCACTCAAAAATGGGCATAAGCAACACAGCCCAGTAGAAGCTCCTGTGGTAATGGAAAAGTGAAGCAGCCACTGGTGAGGTGCAGTCGTCAGCCACGTGAAGTGTTCACTCACACGTTTAAAGTGTTCGTCCCTTCACAGTCAAACAGTCACGCGTGGCTAGGAGCGACTAAGCTGGACAGGGTGACTGGAGTATCCCAAGGAAAAGCTGGTGGAACCATTAGCCACTTGGTGGCTAAGTCAAAAGAAGAAGAAATCTCTGAGCAGTGAGGCTGTCGTGGGCAGGGCTGGGCCCGGCGAGGGTCTTAGCTCTCAGTGAACTCGGCACCCACAGCTGGGGTCAAGCCTACCTCGGGCCACACACAGACCACCTGGCTTCCCGGACACCGTGGACAGGGGCGGCCTCTGAAATCATCACTCAGCTGAGTTTGGGGTGGCCTGGATTATCTTTGTTTGGGGCTGTTTGTTTTGAATGGTGTCATTATTTTATTTTTAAATTACCTATAATGCACCCTTTAAAAATTTCCTAATTACAGATAGGATAAATACATAATTGCAGACTTTTAAAAAGCACATATTATTTTCTCAATACTCCATAATTACGGTCTTTTCCATGAAATGTATTATTTCCTGGATGGTCCATAATCGCTCCTTTGAAGCGAATGGGGAAGGCCAAATTGTTCCTCGGATTCAGTTCACAGGTCACTGTCCCATCCCATCAGGCAGCTGACAAGCCTCCGGGGCTGCTTGCCAGGGCCCAGAAGCTTATGGGGAAATGCCAGGTCAGGTCCCTGCAGGGGCGGAGCGTGGCCACCCCACCCACGCTTGCTGGGGGGCTTGGTGTAGGGCCTCTCCAGTTTCTTTTTAGAACCTTCTGTTGATAGCCAGATTAGTGCTCTTGAGCTCAGGGTTGGGCTTAACAGACTTCTGTGTCTCTTGGCACTGGTACAAACTCTGGCAACTTAGACAAGTCTTCATTTGGATTCCAGTCAAAGCCTCCCACAAGCCCAGGATTCGGGCTAAGTGACCCCTGGAAGTCCAGGTAGCAGGAGAGAAAGGTGAGTGAGCAAAGAGAGAAAAGCTACATATGTGCCTGCATGCACGAGAGGCCCCCACTGGCCAACAGACCTCAGTGACTAGGAAGCAAATCAGGATTGTACCCTGCAGGGTCAGAGAGAGTTGAAGTGGCAGAGCACAGCTCGGCACACGCAAGATTTTTGAGTTCACTCCCTGGCACTGCCCGGGGCCCTGAGCACTACCGATGGCTCTGGCCCCTAGTCAAAATGTCACGGGTCCTCTGGGGCCCAAGGAAGCTGTGGTGTTTCTTTCCAAGCTCCTGAGCATTTTCACTGCACACATTGATCTGTGCTGCCCTGAACTACCCTGTGCCAGGCAGCTCAAAGCAGGAAGCTGCCAACACACACAGCTGTGTCCACTCCGGCTGTCAGTGACCACCCAACACCAAAGACTCCACTAAAACACATCTTTTCTTTCTTCTCTTTCTCGTTGACATTAGTTTATAATATTATAGCATTTCAGGGGATAAATTAACTGCTCTATAACTAGAGAAGAGTAGTTAGGCCAGCCCCCAGCAATGCCTCATTCCCCACTCAAGACACACACACACACACACACACACACACACACACACACACACACACACACACACCGCCCATTCCGTTACCATCACCTCTGTCCTTCCATGAACCACCACCGTTTTCTCAAGACCTAGTAATTCACTCTACTCTTCTTTTGCCTTCAAATTTCAAGTTCCACGTGTGAGTGACACCATCCAGACATTGTCTTTTACTTCCTTACTATCTCACTTAGCCGAATCATCTCAAGTCCTGCCCATCTGCTTCCCAAAAGGCACAATCTCATCTTCTAAAACAATGGGGCAGCATTCCAGGAGTCCAGATCCTCATTGCATTAGCCAGCCACCTGTTGATGGGTGTTTCTGGTTGATTCCACATTTCAACTACTGTGAACAGTGAGCAGGGGAGTAGAATCAAGAGCTTGGGTGTCCTTGATTAGGTATTTTGCCGAGTCATAGGTGGTATTTCTGTTTTCATTTTTCTAAGGATTCTCCATTTTCCACTGAGGCCTCCAATTTACATTCGCACCAGCCATGGACCAAGTCTCCTTTTTCTCACCAACATTGCTGCTTCCTGTCTTTTCTGATACATGCCTGTGGGAGATGATATCTGAGTGTGGCTTTGATTTTCCCCCATGATGTGATCCTAATCCCCAATAATAAGCATTTTCCTGCTAATAAATGATATTGACACTTTTTTCCAGGCGTCTGTGGACCACCTGGACGTCTTCTTCGCAGAGTGCCTCGCCAGGTTAAAGCTTCTTAATCGCTCTCTGGTCCTTGTTTGCTAATGAAGACCCAAGTAGTGCTAACTTCTGGGATTGTGGGAAGAAACAGTGCAGTTAGGGAAGTGGAAGTTCCTCTGAAATGGAAGTGGCTGTGGGCAGGCCGTAGTCCAGGCCTCCGTCTGGCCTGCCCTGGGCAGCATGGAGAGCAGCAGGTTCCACATCACAGAGCTCTGTGGACTAGTGTCCGGTCTTCTCAGGACATGCCAAAACCAAGCTTGATGGTGGATCCTTTGCCCCTTTGCTTTGCCTCTATATAGGTTACCCCAAGTCGGACCCTGCTGAATACACATTGTTCTACACACCTTGTTGTTGTTATTTTGGTTTGGGAGGCCACACCTGTGGTGCTCAGGGCTTAGTCCTGTCTCTGAGCTCAGTATTCCTCTAGAGGGTTTGGGAGGCCATAAGAGCTGCCAGGGATCAAACCCGGGTCAGCTGTGTACAAGGCAAGCACTCTGCCCGCTGTGGCATCTCTGCAGCCCTTCACTCAACTTCTTCTCCCTTTGGGCCCCCCACATTGGTCACAGAATGAGGACGATGAATCTGAGTTAGACTCAGCCACCAGAACTCCATTCTCCTCTCCACCGTGGGTGGTACAGGCCTTTGCTGCATTTTTAGCCAAGAGATATCGGGATAGTCATTCCAGAAAGCGTTTCTCTTTTCAAAAATATCTAAATTCTCTCTTCTTGCTTTGCACGGTGGTGTGTGAAGAGTGACTGTTGGCCCAACTGGCACCAGAGCACTAACCCAGGCCCAGTCAGAGTTTGAGCTGGTAAAAGGGTGACACAAGGCTCTGAGAAAGCCCTGGAGTCTTTCCACTGACCAGCTCACAGCCAAGGCAGCACCCACTGAATGCCAGGCTGGGTTCTAAATACTTGGCATGTATTAACTCACTCAGCAAGCACAGAGCCCGCTGGGGAAGGCATTATTAGTCACCCCATTTAGAGAAGTGAAAAGGGGATCCCCCAAAATGAAGTAACTGGACAAGCGGGATAGGACAGTGAATAGGGGGGTTGCCTTGCAGGCGGTAGGGCCAGTTCCATCCTCAACATCCCCTGTGGTCCCCTGAGCACTGATGGCAGCAATTCCTGAGTGCAGAGCCAAGAATAACCTCTGAGCATTGTGGGGTGCAGCCCCCAAACAAAAACCAACCATAGACCAAAGATGAAGTAACTGGCGTAAGGTCATCTCCTTAGTCATTAGCAGACCAAGCAGTGGGCCTGTAGCCCGCCACCCTCACACACACATGCACACACACACCTGCCCCCTCACTCTTTCTGCTTCTCGGAGACCTTACTCGTACTCTACCATGTTGTGATGTGCAAAACAAAAAGTCCCTATTCTGGAAGCCATTCTGCCTCAATTCTTTTGACACTGCAGCTGAGAGGTCAGAGCAAGAGGACAATGGGTAGGGCACTTGCCTTGCACACAGTGAACCCACGTTCGACTCTGAGCACTGCCAGGAGTAATTCCTGAGTGCAGAACTAGGAGTAACCCCTGAGCATCACCAGATCTGCCTCCTGCCCCCCCAAATAAAAAAGATTCCTGCATACCTCTCATTAGCATGAGGAAGGAGAGGACCAGAAACTCAGATTTAGGATTAAAGGAGACAGAAGGTCCCCAAGCGTATCCAGCCAGTGTCCTGTGGGCATCTGTCCTGGGCCCTCCTGGCACGACCCTCCCTTAGCCATAGTAATGTGAGTGATAAAGCACGACTATCCCCAGTTTTACTATGAACCAAAGTCTGTGCTCAGCACTTCTGGAGATCATCTCACTTAATCCTTCAGACAGCAGAGCCAGGCAGGTGCAGACAGCCCTGACTTACAAATGAGGAGGGCGCAATGAGACAAGCTAGCACGGAGGGGCCTGCAGCCACCAGGCAGGTACTCCCAGGCCTTCTCTCCCTACAGTCCTGTATGGTCAGCATCCACTGGCCAACGGGGAACTCCGGGGCTTGCAGAAGCTGAGCAGCATGACCAAGGGCAGAGATGACACAGGAGGAAACTGTAGCCCAAGGGATTTCCCGAGAAATACACCACTGACTGCCCAGCCTTCCCAACCCAGTCATCAGGCTTGGGAAATGTCATTGGTGCCACTCAGGCTGGCAATAACCTTCAACTTGGCAACTTCCCTACAGCACTCTTGTAGCTTGAGTTTCCTCCTCTGTAAAATGGGAGTATGAACAAATAATCCCGATGGTCCTTTCCAGCTGAAGACTGCTGGAGGTCTAGGAAATCTTGCCGTGGGGGTGGGGATGCTCTCCCTGGCCTCTGAGTGGCCGCTCCGGGTAGCAGGAAGTCACGAGGACCCCTTGGGCTATCAGGAAGCTGAGTCTATGGATCTGTTTTCTCCTGCATCGCTCTCCCCATCAGGAAGGGACCCTGTGCCCAGAGAGGGATATGGTGGCCGGCCTCTCTCCCAGGGGTGGGGTCATGAGTCTGGCCAACGGTGAGACTTAAAGGGCCTGGGACGCAGCTGGTCCCAGGAATGGCCCCTTCATCCCCTTTGTCCCTCTCCCCCGGGGAGGGCAGCAGGCCTGGGGACGGTGGCAGGGCCTGCTCTGATGCTGGGACAGAGGTGACTTGCCTCCCACCGGGCCCCCAGAGCAGGACTCAGCGGGGCGGAAGCCAATGGCCAGAGAGAGGACAGAGGGTCCCGGGCAGAGCTGCGTCAGCACTTGGGAAGAGCAGGGCTGGCACGGGGACACCAAGCACAGCCCGTGTCCTGAGCCGAGCCAGTGCCCAGGAAAGTGGCCAGGAAGTGCACGGGCTGCCTGCCAATGGGGGCATGCTCCCTCCCACGCAGCCAATCAGGGCGCCCACCCCGCCCCAGCCTGCAGGGAGCCCCCCACCCCAGAAGCTTGGCCCATCTTGATAGGACTCCTCCAGGCTGTGGGCAGGAGGACTGGGGGAGCAGAGACGGCCCAGCCTGGCCCACATGTCCCTTCAAAGCTCTCCATGCCCCTGCTTCCTCCCCGGGCTCCCCAGGAGTGGCACACTGTCTGCCAGGCGTGGGGAGCCCCCCAAAAGGCGCACCGTCCTGTAGAGTGGCTGCAGCATCCCTAACATAGCCTCTTGGCGAGGCTAGCAGAGACGGAGGCTGCCACATGCAGGACTCTGGGCTGGCTCAAGAGTCGGCGAGTGGACACGCAGCACAGGATCTGTCTCTCCCCAGGTCATTTCCCGGTCAGCCCCACCAAGGTGGCCCATTTGGAGATGGGTGTCCCCAGGAGCGGCCTGGGTGCCATGAGAGGTGAGACTGCCTCCACAATGCCCCATGCAAATGCACAGCAGGGCCAAGCTGAAAGGAGGGACGGAGCCCTGAGCACCTCAGACCGCAGCGCCGGCCCCCTTCACAGGTGTGGGACAGAGCAGTGCACAGAACCAGCACTCAAGTCACCGTCCCAACCTTCTCTAGCTCTCAGCTTGCTCCTTCCCCAGGGAGCACCCGGCCCAGGTGGCTGCCGCTTCCCTTCCTCCCTGGCAGCCATCAGGTGAGTCCATGCGGCCCTGGTTCCACCAGGCGGAGGCTGCCGCCTGGAACTCTGAATCGAGGCCTGGAGTCCTCACGCTGGGCAGCGTATCTGCAGCACATACACAGACACCCTGGCTTCTAGGGGCCCCATCACACGACAGCCCCAGAGCAGTCCAAGGTCCAAGTCTGACGGGAGACTCTCCCACACCCCAGGCTGGGGCGTGGGTGGGTGCCCTAATTGGCTGCGTGGGAGGGACTCTCCCTCCGGGCTTTCAGCCAGATGCCTTTCACCAGTCCTTCCTCTGTGCATCAGCCATTGCCATGCGAAGGCAGCCCCTAACTGACAGGTGGGCTCGGGGACACTGTCAGAACAACCACCGGACACCCGGGAGTCTTCCAGACTCAGCCATCCTGGATTCCTAGGTAGGGGAAGAGCCGACTCGGAGGGCTCAGAGAAGGGCGAGTGGGGTGAGGTGCAGGCCATAGCAGAGCACTGACCTGTTCTACTGAAAGGAAGCCATGGCCTGCCTTCCGGGGACCCCAGTCCTGGGGACACAAGCCTACAGACAGCAGCACAACGCAGGGTGGCCGTGGAGCCAGAGGCTGCGGGACACTTGGGAGACAGGAGCATTTTGGAGGCCAGGAGGACTTCCTGGAGGAAGGAAAGCAAAGAAAAAGAGAGTGAAAGGCAGACACGCCCAGACCCTGACGGTTGGCCTGGAGCCAGTCTCTTGTAAATCCGGGCTCTGTGGCCTGCAGCTGGGAGCTGGGCTAGAGAGAGGTAGGCTTCTCGCTGAGTTCCCCACGCCTGTCCCCGGCTAATAGAAAATAAAAATGTGTCCGTTTGTGCGCACAGAGGTGCATGGGCCTGTACACATGCTCTTGAACGTACCCCCAGGAAGAGGGCGAGTGGAAAGGGTCATTTGCCGCGGGTGAGTAATGAGGAGGTTACGCATCTCGTCCATAAGCAGGACGAGGCTCCATCCTCGAGGTCGGAGGCCCCGGAAAGAGCCCTGTCCACCCCAAGCAAACGAGGATCGTGGCGCCCTTCTGACTGCTCTCCAGGGGAAAGATGACCAGGTCGGGGAGCGGGAGCGGGCAGTCTGGGAGACAGACTCCTGAGCTTCCTGACTGCGTAAGTAACGTGGACAGAATCTTTTCCTCTCCTTGACCTAGGCTTCTTCAACTGCACATTGAGGAGTTTCACCAGTGACCAGGCATTGTCATCCGCAAGACCAGCTTTTATCACTTGCAGGGGCTGCCTGGAGCACTCTGGTGAGGGGCCCCGGGCTCAGCAGAGACCAACTGATTAGAGATGTCTGCTGTGGGCGTAGGCGGGCATGGAGGGGGAACGTGCATGTGCCTCTTGAACCCGGATACACTGAGTCTCTGGCCTAACTTCTCAGATTGAAGGAGGGCTCCAGCCACCAGCGGTGGTGTGCTGGGACCAACTTGTGGCCAAGTTTCAGAGCCAACTGGACCGTCCTTTCCAACTGCCTGTGATACCCTAGCTCGAAACTGGCCACTACTCTGGATCAGGGTATGCTCCCCCAAAGGACGGTCATTAAACGTGCACTAGCAGGCTCCTGGCTCTGGTCCATGGCAGAGAACAGAACGGCAGGGCAAGGAGATCCAGGCAAACCATCCAGTCCCGAGACCGTGGGGAATCTGTTCCTTGGCGAAAGGCAGAGCAGAGGACTCGGGAGTGGGGGTCGCCTGATCAGAGCTTCATTTTGCTGTGACCCACCCCTCCTCCTCCACTAGGCCCCAGTTCCAGCTAGCCCCTTCCTCTCTCTGCTCCTGCCCACCGGTCCCTCGGTGCCCACCATCCTTCTCTCGGCTCAGGAGCCAGCTGCTGCTCAGTCAGCTCCATTTGAATCTGCACCTTGGCAGACCAGCTCCCAGGTCTGTTTGGGGGTACACCTCTTTGCAGGCCCCGCCCCCAGAGAGGGCAAGTGATGAACCCAGAGTTACAGCATGACCCCGCAGCAGAGCTGGACAGACCAAGTCCCAGGGAGCCAGGCCCACTCCACCAGCACACCGGCCTCTCTTGACTTCCCGCTGGGGTTCACCTCCACCTCTCCCTTCCAAGACTCAGCCACAGGAAGCCCAGGGGGCCTCAGGCCACACCCCCAGCCCAGCCCGCAGGAGCCCCCATCTTCACCAGGGGCAAGGCCTGGACTGGTTGCTCCGGAGCCATCGCCTCCCCACTCGCTCTCCTCGGGCTGCTGCTTAGCATGCACAGAGAGCTCGACGCTGAGCGTATAGATTTCTCTTTGTCTTTGGTGGTAATTATTAGCTGTCTCGGCGGGTGAATGCAGGCAGAAACAAAGGCAGCAAGGGTTGTAAAACCTTTTATCTCCATCAGGCCGCATTATTTGATAAGGTGCTAAGCTAATAGCAACGCATGTCAAATTGTGTTTAGACAGATCGAGGGGCTGGGAATGGAGGGTATATTTGTCTCCAGAAACCTGCACCTGGAACAAGAAGAAAGCAGCAAGGCGTGCTGGTGTGCGCCCGCACCCCGTGCAGAACGCAGCCAGCCCAGGCTCAGGCTCCCGGCAATGAGATTCCTGGAAAGCAGGTGGAACCGGAGGCTGGGCCGGGGGAAGAAAAGTTTAAGGCGGACACTCTTCGCTCAGGTCTTTGGCTTGAAGCCTGAAGCAAAGGTAGGATTCAGATCTAGGTCCCCGCCCCCACCAGTTTCTGAGTCAGAGATTATATTTCAAGCATTATTAAGTCCTGGTCCATAGGATGTGGCATGGACCATAGAGAATGAGTGCAAAATCAGGTACTGCATCAATAAAGGGGCAGAGAAATCAAGGGAGTCTTCTTGGAGAAGGAAGGCTGAAAATGAAAACAAGAACAGGAAAGAAGCATCTCTAACTACCAGGCTTGAAACTTTTCTATGGGGTGAAGACTCCCGGATGCATATGTCAAGCCCTTCATCTGGTCTGCCAGGACCCTCTCCCACAATACCCAGAGATGCCCAAGCACGCTCACAGTTGCCCCCTCTGCTACAGCAGAGAGGGGCTTGGGGGTGCAGATGCCGACCCAGCAGAGCCTTAGGAAACTGCCTCTCCCTGGAATCAACTTAACGGCTAGGAACAGCTTCTAGGGAATTAATTAAGAAGACACACCGGGATGTCTGCCACAGACCTTTTCATAATAACAACCAAAAAAATTATGATAAACTTTAATTCCAACAATGTTGGCTGGGTTAAGAGAAATATTTGTGAGAGTCACAGAAGTACCTAAAAATGTGACCACTGGGGGCCAGAGAGATAGTACAGTGGGGAAGGCACTTGCCTTGTGCACAGCCGACTCAGGTTTGGCCGACCCTGGCACTCCCCACGATCCCCTGATTGCAGCCAGGAAGGATCCTGAGCTCAGAGATAGGAGCAAGCCCTGAGCACTGCCAGATATGTGTGTGTGTATGTGTGTGTGTGTGTGTGTGTGTGTGTGTGTGTGTGTGTGTGTTGGGGGGGGACAGCTCAAGGCCAAGGTCCTGGCACAGAGAGCCCAACTCCCACACCCCTGGGCCTCAGTGCCACTGGGTATGGCCCCTATTTACAAAAAAAAGTAATCCTGGATCTTACTTAGGGTTCTCCAGATCCAGAGCTGAAAGACCGGGAATGCACCGGAGGTGAAGGTAGGCAAATGAGGAGGTGCTCGGCTACACCTGCCTCTTGTCACCCGTTCCGTGGTGGGGAAGTGATGCCCACTTCCTCTGGGTAAACTCTGTGGCCGCCTAGCGGGGAGGGAGCTGCTGCAGGGCCTTTGGTTCCTGCCCTGGCGCAGCCTACCGGCCTTCCGCACTGAGGGACAGGCCCCAGGCCCCAAAGGGCCAGTGCAGGACGGGATGGGGGCGGGCATCAAGGAACAGGACATATCCACCTGCCTGGTGTGCGTGTCAGGACCCTCCGCCCCTGACTGGGAATGCCAGGCCATGAGTGCCAGCTTGTTGCTTTCTTCAAGATGCCCCTTGGCATGGAAGCCTGTGCTGGAAACTTCCTTTGCGCCCCCCAGCTCTCCCCTGCCTCCCCCCACCCTGCACATGCCTGGCAGTGGCCCCCTGGCTTCTGTGCTCCCAAAGCTTTCTCTGGGAAATGAAATGGGGAGGGTAGGACCCCAGGGCCACTGGGGCAAGGTGTCCCCATTTTATTTCTTTTTCAATTTGGTTTTGAAGTCACACTCAGCGGTACTCAGAACTTACTCCTGGCTCTGTACTCAGGCTCACTTCTGGCAGGGCTCAGGGGACCATATGGGATGCCGGGAATAGAATCTGGGTCAGCCACATGCAAGGCAAGCGCCCTCCCTGCTGTGCTCTCTGCCTCCAGCCCCATGTCCATTTTCTTAATGGATGCAAGGCATGACCAGCAATTTTTCCTTCTCAGCTTTGATCCATGAAGAGCATTCTCACCCCAGGAGGCACGATCAAGAGCACTGAAGGCAGCAAAGGAGAAGAGGGGGAGGGTGACTGGAGAGCCCCTCACGAGGGTGCTGGCGAGATAGCCACGATGGTTTCTTGCTGAGGGATTCCCGACTTCCCCGGCATGGCACTCTACACACTGGCACCGTCGGAGAACACCCAGACTGGCAGTTAGGTGGCCCGACCACAGTGCCGAACAACACATACAGTGTGATCCCGTTTCTGTAGCAGGAAAACAACAATAGGCCAAATGCTCTAAAAATAAGACAAGTATCTGGTAGGTACAGAGATAAACGTGTGTGAGCTGAGAGAAAGATGGGGAACGGCCCGCTGCCCAAGCAGCACTAGGCCAGCAGGAAGCCGGGGCATGCCAGGGCTGTGAGGGGGGAGAGCTGGTCCCCGTGGTTCTCATGCTTCTCACAAAACACCTTCCTCTATGCTGCGAGCGACTGGGAGAACACAGTAAAGCTCGCCACCAAAATACCCAAAATATTCCCAGGGCTGATACTGAGCGCTGACATTGGGGTGTTTTTCATTGTCTTCCCTTTGCTTCTCTGTATTTTTCAATTTTCTACGAGAGCACACATGCTTCTGCAGTAAGAAGGGAGACATCTAAAGTGGATTTTAATTACAGACCCACTGCCCCCCTCCTCCCACCTGGGTCGGTGCCCTGGTTTGCATTCCTGGCACCTCCCAGCTCTGGGATGACCACACAATGCTCAGCGTAGAACACTCCAGGGCAGAGGCTGCCCTGAGCCTCTGGCCAAGACAGCCCAGAGGTTTGCATCTCCTCCCCACAGGAGCCCAGGACTTGTGTGCCGCCTTGCCATGAGCCCGCCGGGTCCTGCTCCTGTTCAGGTCACAGAAGCAGCAAGACCCTGAGTGCTCCAGCCCCAGCATGCCCAGGCGCACCCCGGAGTCCCCTGCGTTCCCAGCCAGCCTCCTCTGAGTAGCGGGAGAGACACACATCCAACACGTGAGTAAAGACCAGCTGGAGAAACCATCTCCCGCCAGCCGGGCTCTGAGTGCCAGATTTTCCACTCTATTTCTCAGTAGCCTGCTCCGCACAGGCTGGTGCTAAAAATAACGGTGGCACATGAGTGGGTAGGGTGGGGGCAGGAGCCAGCGGGGCCGCCTCGGTGCGAACAGCTGCTTCAGCTGGGCAGGACCTGCCTCTCCCCCCCCGACCCCCAACCGCTCCCTTCCCACCCTCACTCTGCAGCCTCCAGCTCTCCCCCCGGGACCCTGCTCCTGTAGGCAGATGGAAAGACCCCCAAGAGGCCATTTCTTCTCCCTGTGGGAGAAACTTAGTCACCACTCCCAAGTCCTAAAGGATAGCAAAGAAGGTTCTGAGGGGCCAGAGCGGTAGCACAGAGGGGAGGGCACTTGCCTTGCATGCAGCCAATCTGGGTTTGATCCCCTGGGTACCACCAGGAGTAAGTCCTGGGCACAGAGCCAGGAGTAGCCCCTGAGCACCACAGTGTGACCCCAAAACAAACCAAAAAAAGCCCCTAAGTCTTAAGATCTGTCCTTACAATTGAATGTCAACTGGGTCTTTGCTACTGTGTCTAGCAGGAACCTCTGCTCCCCACAGCAGCACGTCCCGAAGCTCTCCCGACCAGGACGGGAGAGGCGGGCAGGGCACGGCTTCCATGGCCAGTGTGGCTGGACAGAGGGGTGGGTGATGCTTCAGCTATGCCCTCAAGTGTGATGCCAGGCCCATGTCACCTCCCCCGGGGGCTGCACATCCATCGTGCCTCTGGCCCAAGGGCGTCAGGACCAGGGTGGCCACAGGCTGCCCCGAGAGCCCGCATATCTCCGCTTTCTGCAGCGTTTCCACCTCGGAGATGTCCAGGAACCAGACTCTGGATCAATCCAGCCCAGAGGCAGACATGGCATAAGGCACGAGGTGTCTTGGCAGAGGGGACAGGCAGGTCCGAGCCAGAATGGGGACGGATCCTGTGGACATGGCCCACCAGGGAAGCGCTGGAACTGAGCGAGAGGAAATACGGTGCACTGGAGAGGCAGCACAACCTGCCATGGGGGAGGGTGTCTCTGCCATGCACAGGGCTGACAGGTTCTGTCCCCAGCACCCCACATGGTCCCATCCCACCCCCCACAGAGGCTGCCAGGAGTGACCCCTGAGTGCAGACCCATGAGGATGGCTGAGCACCACTGGGTGTGGCTCTAAAAATCAAAAGATCCAGAAGTCTGGTTCAGTTCTTAGGCCACATTTGTTTTTGCTGTTGTTTTGGGGGGTTGGGGCCACACTCAGCGATGCTCGGGGGCTACTCCAGGCTCTGCACTCAGGAATCCTGGTGCTGCTTGAAGAACCATCTGAATGTGGTCAGGCCCGGTTGGCCACAGCAAACACTACCTGCCATACCACTGCTCCAGCCCTCGGCCACAAAACGGGCGTTACAAGTGATTTTATGAAGGGGCTGGGATGTTACTCAGCACATGGCCACGGGTCTCCACTCAGGCCATGTGACCACCATCACCAAAGGTCAGCGCTCATCGAAGCAGGAGCTGGAGACAAAGGCTGGGGAGCAGAGAGAGCCCAGGAATAACCACGTGGCTCCAGGATGTGTCAGAGACCGGCCCTCAGGATGCCACAGGACTCCTGCCACAGCCTCACCTGCAAGCATGGTCCCGGCCTGCTGGTCCTGCTCCCAGGGAACAGGGGTGTGGAGAATCCTGTACCCCGGGACCTACACCTATCCTCAGAGCTTCCGTTTTCTCATGGCTAAAGGGGACAGTCAGATGGTGGCAGCGATGGCTCATCAAGACTGTGTCCGAGTCCTGGGCAGCACCCTTCGTGGGGCTGGGGGAGCCCTTGGAATTCTCCTGCTCCTGGGGCCCAGAGCAGCAGTGCAGCAGGGAGGACGCTGGCCTTACATGCATCGGACCTGCGTCCCCAGGGCCACATATGGCGTGATCCCTGAGCACAGCCAGGTGTGGCCCAAATCAAACAAGCAGTGCAGCCCTCAACATGGGAGCCCAAGGAGGAGCACCCCAGCTGCCCTCGGGTGGTGCCAGAGACCCGGCTGAGTGGGGCCAGGGTGGGTCTGACAAGGCCATCGCAGAGCAGGGCAGAGGCAGGCACCAAGGCCGGGGGGTGAGGCACAGAGCAGCCCCCTGCCCTCTCCAGAGATCTGTCAGGCTGTGGACCCGGGCTCTCCCTCGTGCCCAGCAAGGAGCCTGACTCAGCGCCCAGGTCCTGCCCAGCCACGGCACCTGGAGTCTCACTGCGAGCCTGGAGAGTGAGGGCTGGGCAGGGCAGCAGGCGGGAGGAGCCGCCAGGTCTCTATGCCCAGGAGGAAGCATCAGTGGAGCGGGGTCCAGAGTACCCTGCCCACTGCATGCCCTGGGCTCTGCACCAGCCCGGCGCTCACCACCGTCAGAGCCTTGGGCCACGCGGTCCTGTTTGCTCCTCTGCCCTGGGGAGAGAAAGAGGCTGCGTGTGAGGTTCTCAGGGCTCAGATGAAGAGCCCAAGGTTCAGAGAGGTGGAGGGCTCGGCCAAAATCACAGCGCTGAAAATGCAAAGCCAGACATGCGTGCTGGCGGCTGGGGCCTGTGTCAATCCTTCCCATCACGTGTGAGACTAAGGGTGTGGGGACACAGAGGTACCACCCGACTGCCCCACGATCCCAACCTTCTCGGGTGCACGCATACGTCATTGTGGCATGCATCAGTCTGTGCATGCAAGTCCCCTCTCAAAGCTGCCCCCCACACACACACACACACACACACACACACACACACACACACACACACACACACTCGATCATTCTGACCCCCAAGACATAGATGCTCCTTGGCAAGTGCTAGCAGGGCACACAGCTACGTCTGCAGCCCAGACTCCCACTCAGACATCTGCATCTACACACACACACACACACACACACACACACACACACACACACACACTGCACCTTGTTTAATGATGCCCAGGAAATGAGAGTCATTATTTTTGTTGTTTTTTTTTTAAAAAAAAAAGAAAGAAAAGAAGGAGGCTCTCAAATGCCAATAGATTCTAGCGTGTTTTTCCAGTGTTGAAAGGTTTCACAAGCAAAAGCCACCCAACAGTGCCACCTGCTGAGGCTGGCTGTGCTGCTCTTGTCGGCCTTTTGCCCCTCCCACTCTCAGCCTAAGCCCTGCCTCGGTTTCCCTCCAAAGTGCTCAGGACTTGCCACTGAATGGGAAAGGTGGGGGACCATCAATGCAGGTGGGGAGCGGAGAGGAGGTGCAGAGAGGGGGGGGGGGGAATGGGCCTGTGGGCCCAGGTGATAGGAAGAGGGCGAGGGGAGCCTCCCGCCCAGGGAGATAGCACGGCCAGGCAGGAGCAGAGGGGCCACAGTGCGGGTCAGGAAGAGGGCAGCAGAGACAGGGAGGGAGGTAAGGGGAACTCACCGTGAGTTAGGGAACTCACAAATCAAACAGAGGGGCCTCACAAACCCACACGCTGGCCAGGGCCCCACGACGGCCAGCGGGTCCTAAAGGCAGGAACTCTGATACCCTCCAAATTGCACGTCCCTGGCCCCTGCCCCTAAGGGGTTCCCGTCAAGGGGAGCTCCCAGCGGGACCGTACCTTAAACGCACTCACGGGCCTGGCTTTCGGGGTGCAACAAACCAAGGTGGCTCAGCTCTCGGGGACCCAGCCAGGACCCGCCCCTTGCCCTGTCACCCCCAACAAGGCCCCGCCCCTCCCTGGCACTTCCAGACCGGCCCCACCCTCTTCCCCTGTCACTTCAGCCAGGCCCCGCCCCCTTCCCCTGTCACTCCAGCCAGGCCCTGCCCCCCCAAACACACACACAAACATACACTCACATCACCAGAAGCAGCAGGGATTCCAGTCCTGGGGTTCTGGGTAGAATTTCTGAGGAAAGAGAGAACTTGAATAGGAAAATGAGTTTGACTCAAGCCCAGGACCCTCCCACAAAGCAGCTCCTTAGCCCGCTCAACGCAGAAGCGGCAGAGAGGTCAGGGTTTCCTAAGACCCTGGGAACAGGGAGGGGCTAGTTGCCGTGACTGCCTCCATCATCTCCCCACCCCCGGTCCAAGGCTGGACAGTCAGCCAGTCAGCAAAAGACCACAAACCTTTTTATGTGGCCACCCCCAGTGGTGCTCAGGGCTGACTCCTGGTTCTGTGTTCAGGATCACTCCCGGCAGTGGTGGGGACCTTTTGCAGTGCCAGGGATAGAACCTGGGTCAGGCAGGTGCAAGGCAAGTGTCTTACCTGCTGCCTTTTCTCTCTGTCCCCAAGACCATACACCGTACCCAGGGCTTCTTAGCTTTAAAATGCACCCTGGATGCCGCCAATCCCTTCCTTCAGGGACCCCAAGCTCCAAGGAGAGGGGTGCAGGAGGAGGAGCCCTCAAACCTTGCAGGCCATCTCCCACATCAACCTCATCCACCCTTGTACCAAACCCTCCAAAGCAGAGTCAGACAGACCTTAGGGTCCCCTCCTGCCCGAGGGGATACCTGAACTCTGGTTCTTCGCTCCCTGGTTGGGACACGGCCGACAACAGAAAGGCCCCTGGCCAGGAATGTCCCAAATCCAGCTTCTTGTGGCATTAATCAGGATGCAGCAGCATGATGTGTCCCTCTGCCCCGCCATGTCACCAGAGCTGTCTTGTGCCCTCTCTGGCAGACACGCAGCCCCTCCCCGCTGCAGAAATCTGGCTGACAACACAATACAGAGCAGGTGCTGGCTTGTGTCTAATTTGCATCTGCTTTGCATATGTTTCCTGACTTCTCTGAATCTAGCAACCCATCCTCCACTCCCCTGCCTTTAACTTCTTGGCATTCACAGTCCTTCCTGACTTCCAAGGGTCATTTCAATGCAGGCCTTCAAACCACACAGAATCAAAACTCCTTCAAAGAGAGCTTCTGGTTCCAATCTTCTTTCGATCTGCCATCCTCTTCCCTCCTTCCAGGCCAGACTACATACCCTCTCGCTGAAAAGCACTGCTTTTCCGTGCCCACAGAGTCAACTGGTGCTATTCCCTTTGCTCAAAATTCCCTTTTCTCTCCTCTATATGAAAAACTCCTATTCACCCCTCAAAACCCAGCTCCAGAGGCACTTCTGCATGTAATCTTCCTGACTGAGATAACAGAGTTGTATTAGTGGCTAGGGATGACCCTCAGCACCTGAGCACTGCCAGCAAAGAGCAGATTGATTCTATCACTAACATGCATAGTTCCCTGCAAAGTCATTGGAAAACTCCTGTTAAACAAACGAATGAATGAATGAATACTTGAACGACATTCGTTTTCTCCAACGGCCGTCCTGCTCAGACACCGTGATTTCCCTCCATCATAGCTCATCCAGGCTGAGGTCCATCACAATACTATTCCACAGCACAGAACAGAGGGTCCTGGGACCATTCTGTGGAGACCGAGTTCACTGTATTTGGTCTGGCTGTGCTCAGGGCTTATTCACAGCTCTGTACTCAGGGATCACTCCTGAAGGGACTCAGGGAACCAGATGGTGAGCCAGATATCAAACTCAGGTTGGCGGTGTACAAGACAAGTGCCCTGCTCATGACCTGCTGTACCCCAGAAGAAGGTTTCTGTTTGGGGGCCATACCCAGCTGTGCTCACGACTCACTCCTGGCTCTGAGATAAGGGATCACTCCTGGTGAGGTGTAGGGGGGCCCTAGTGGGTGCGGGGGATCAAACCCAGGTTGGTCATGTGCAAGGCAAGTGCCCTCCCCGTTGTGCTATCGCTCCAGCCCCCCATTCACTTTTGAGAAACCAAAGCCTCCCAGGCCATGTGCCCACCGGAGTCTGCAATCCCAGGTAGAGTTGTGAGTCCGCAGGTGAAAGAGAGCAGGGCCAATGCTGCCGCTTAAGGAAGCAAATAACCAAGCGGGGAAATTTACAGTCAGATAATTGGCAGCTCTGGTGCACAGTCAAATGCAGTAAATTAAGTGTTTTCCTGTAAATCAAGTTTATGATTTGCACTGGAGATGTAATTGTTAAAACTGTTCATTTTACCCGCAAATAGCAGTTGAAAGAAACCAATTTAGGAGTGACAGATTGGTTTTGATTCTAAATGTAGTGCTAAAACAGTTAATTTTAATAACATCCATTGGACAGGAGTCTGCCTGTTACTTAATATCATAGTCAACAATTTGAAAACTGCACGTTCAGCCACTGCTGCTTGTACTGAAATGAATCCCATTTTTCCCCCAAATGGAGGCATTTCTCAGCAGGAAGCGGCAGGCTCGCCTCGGAGGCTTCCTAGTTCCTCTGTTCCAGCCCCCAACCCTTGGGACCAGAGGCCACCAGAAGGTCAACTATAGGTGGGAACAAAAGTCGCAAGCCACAAGCCCCAGCATATCAGGTGGAGGGCGCCTACTCCATGTCAGGATGCCCTGGATGGCAGAAAGCGTCACATCTGGCAACTCCCTCTCTCCCCTTCCTCTCCCCACATCATGCCTATGGCATTTCCAAGCAGTGGGCAGCCACTGTCCCTGGCCAGTGGCTCAGCCCTGCAGTAGCTGGGAGTCTCAGGCACTCCCACGAACCTGCGGCTTCGTCCTGAAACAGACCCAGTTCACCACAGTAGGCCGTGCGGAGGCCTTTGTGGCTGGGCAGTTCTGACTGAACAGGACAAAGTCGTCTTCCAGATGCGGTCCCACTGTCTCTGACCTTCCGGGCCATGCTCTGCAGTATGTCAGCCTCCAGCCTGGTCTGCCCATCCATGGATGACGCTGTTCTCTGAGTCCAGCATCTACTGAGCAGGAGCTGACCACTCCCCAAGCCCTAAGTCAAGTGGTCTGGGGGCTTCTGAGTGCTTTCAGCAGCACTTCTCAGGGCTGGCCTGCTCTGCACCCATGGAGTCAGAGTGTCTCAGCCTGGAGCCCTCCGCCCATGGGCCCGGCCCTCGCTTAGCCAGTCTCCGCAGAGCCAGGATCTGCATTTCCTGTTTGATTGTTTGTGGGCCGCATCCCACGGTGCTTACTCCTGGCTCTGCTCATGGAGCGGTGGGGCTCAGAGATGTGGTCCTGTGGGTTGAACTCAGGTTGGCTCCATGTAAGGCAAATGATACAGCAAGGCCAGCTGTATTAGCTCTCCAGCCTGGAATCTGTATTGCTAGGAAGTCCCCGGGCCATGCTGCAGTGCAGGCCCCCAACCTCACCCTGGGGAACAGTGACATCCTGACTCTTTTCCACGAAGGAGGCCGGTCCAGAGAAGAAGGTGCAGGAATGTGGCCAGCATCACCCGTCCCAAATGCCCTAAGCTTCAGCCCTGGCCTCCTGCTCACAGAGATGGAAAACCCTTCCCCCCATGTCCGGGTCCAAGCACAAAGGCCACTAGCTGGCCATTTACCAGTTGTTCCTCAGAAATTTCCAGAAGTATCTAGAAGGAAAACTTTGGTTAAAAAAAAGCAGGCGCTTGTTGGCGTTCATGGCCACCCGTTGGGGGACTGGGTCTTCCGAGAAGCAGTGGCATGTAAGAGTCTATTATAAAGGGGCGCCTAAATCACATTTATGGTTCAAAGTGTAAGGTAAATGTAGGTATTAAAATTGTTCCTTTTATATGATAAACACCAGCTGAAATGGTGCAATGAAGCTGCATCAGGCACTGTTTTCACCCAAAACAAACTGACTCAGGAAAGGCAGTAAATAGTGAATTTGACTGCAGCCCCTGGAACTGCTGTTGATCTAAGGAACAAGGAGGGAGCGAGGGATGGGGAGAAATTAGCACATAGAGACCGTGTTTGTTTTCGCAACATCCACCACCTTGCCAAGCCCAGTTTTTTTCCAAGGCTTGAGAGGTAGAATTTCTCCTCGAAAGGACAGAGGCGCCTTGTTTTCTGTCCTGGTTTGAGACAGCAGGACTCCATTTTACTGGGCATATCACAAGCACTGTGGTTTTGATTTTGAGAGGGAAGTAATGGAAAAAATAGTTAATCGCCCATTCATAATCTCTTAAATGTTATTTTTTAAGCTGATAGTTGCAAAACAAAATGCAATCTTTCTAGCATCTTCATGCAATTGCTTGTCATTTTCTGGTTTCCATAATAAAAAGAAAATGAGGGTGGGGGAGGGAAGGAGTGACTCCTGACTTTGCCTTTCGGGACGATGAAGGACAGATGTGAAGTCAGTCCCGCCTGGCTTTTCCCAACTAAACAAAAGGCAACAGCCATGCCAGGGCCAGTGACGGGAATCAGGGAATGGAACTTCCTGGGGGCCCAGCCCCTGACCCTACATGTGGGTCAAACGGCCTGAGCTTTGTTACCAAAACTTGCCTCTGCCTACGCAGGTCCCTTGAAGGGTCTGTGGAGCTGAGGAACACGCCCACCTCTCTCTTCCGAGCCAAAGAGGTTCAAAAAGTGAAGAATCCCATATAGGAATCTGCTGTAGCCTCTCTGAGCCTCAAGAGTAAAAGCTTAATCCATGACTGTTAAATGAGTGAGTGAATGAATAAGTGAAGTAGAGTGAATGAATGAGCAAGTGAAAGAGTAAGCTACTGGATAAGTGAATGGGTAAATGTGTGAGTGAATGAATGGGTGAATCAATAAATAGGGCTACTGTTTCTTGAGGATTCTTCAAAGCTGAGGCAAGCTTGTGTGATAGGACGTTTTAATTCCCGACCAATCCCTTTCCAATCTATTAAAGATCCTTCTTGCAAAATAAACTAAAATGGCAAAGGAATGCCAAACGGTGGTACCGTTCCTAATCCTTACTCTCAATTTCCGGAAGACCCTGTCCTGGGACTGTCTCCAAGTTTGGAACAGAAACACCCCGCAGGCCCAGCAACAGCGTCCTCACCCCGCTGCCCAGCAGTTCTGAGACAGCAGCACTAAACCCGCTTCCCAGAGGGGCAACCCGGCACCCAGGGAGTGAGCCAGTCGCTCCAGTTCCAAGAGCTAAAGGCCACGAGAGCGGGCTCTACACTGGGCTGGTAGTTCTTGTTCTCCGTGTCTTTAGCAGGACCACCCGACAGGGCGAGAGAAGCAGGGCACAGCTCCCTGTGCCTTGGTCCTCATCGTGGGGCCCCAGATCCCCATTTCCAAACCACGGTGGTGCCCATTGTTGGCATTTCAAAAACCGCTAATTTGTCAGTAGACACCCTCCACGCTCCTCCCCTGCTGAGCTCTGCATGGGCGGACCCAGAGCGCAGGGCGGGGGCGTCTGGGAGCCTGGGAATGTTAGGGGAGATCAGAGCCAGATCCCACGCAGGAGAGTGAGGCCCAAGACCAGGGGAGGAAAGGAAGCGCAGAGAATCAAGCTGCCGCGCCCCGACTCACACAGCGAACTGGGCTCAGAGAGCTCCTCTGCTTTGTAGCAGCACCCCTCTGCCACCCACTGCCACAGCTCCACCACCCACTCAACCCACCAACTCAACCCATTACTGTAATTTCACTGCTATAACTCCACCCACTTCTATAACTCCACCCACTGCTATGGCTCCACCCACTGCTATAACTCCACCCACCGCTGTAACCCCACCCAGTGCGGTAACTCCACCCACCTCGGTAACCCCACCCACTACTATGGGCCACCCACCGAACTCCAACCCCTCGCCACCCCAGGTCATAAATTTTGGTGCAGAAAGTAGAGAGGAGGCCTCTGCATCAAGAGTGCTTCCCGGGAGCGCCCAGGAGAAAAGGCATCTCCTGGGAACCAGGCAGCCCAGCCAGACTCCCAGGGAGGAGTCTGTTTCTCCTGAGTGAGAAACAGAAATGAGTCACAGCATCAGGGTCCCTCGAGGTAAACAGGCTCCACGCTTCTTTCCAGCATCCCCCACCATCTGCCTGCCCCCCCCCTTCTCCAGAGCCATTCCCAGCGGGGAGAAGGGCAGGCTGCCCTGGGCATCCCTCTCGGTAACCCCGGCGTGCTGAGACAGGGTCCAGGAACACGGGCAGGGAGCAAGCAGGACGCTGAGGCGAGAGCGCCTGCACCCCAGGGAACTGCAGGGGGCTCACTTCCATTCAGGTGTTCTGAGAAGCAGCCTGAGCTTTGAGCAGTGGTCAGCGGGGTCTCCTGTGCACATGGGGAAGTGGGGAGCAGCGGGGGGCGGGGCTCCCAAAAGGGAGAAGGCGTGAAGGTGCCTTTGCTCCAGTCACACAGAACGCTTTCTCCTTGGTACTCCTGGCACCAGCCGGGGGCCGTGGCAACATCAAACCCAGGACCACACTGATGAGGCGCACCCATGCCAGACTCTGCCAGGTTCTGGGCAGTGCATGATGTCATTCCGGGCCACCAGAACCCCAGGGAGGGGGACAGCTGGTCCCTCCGAGACAGGGCTGAGCCAGAGGCTCAGAGACAGAGCACCGTTGTCTGATCCCCTCCCTGGCACACTCCTCCCGCTCACTCCGCATCACTCTGTCTGGGCCCGCCTCCCCCGAAGCAGCTCTCGAGCACATTCCCACTGGCAGAAACCAACAGAGGAAAGGGCAGGGCTGAGCCCAGGACACAGGCCAAGAGTGTGGCTGGGACGCAGGCAAATGGGGCATCATGAGTGGCACCGACGCAATTCACCGTGCATACACAATGTCACTCACCTAAACACTCGTGTCCCCTCTGCACCGAGGCCAGCACCTTGCTGCCGTCTCTCCATCCACCCAGGAAACACCTCTTGGGCTGGAGGGCCGGGGAGGAGGTGCCCAGGGAAGGCGGTCTCCCTCGCCAAGCACACAGTGCCCAGCTGGCCCTGAGCTCCAGCCTTGCCTCTGGGGGGTTGAGTGGAAAGGCCAAATCAGCCCCCTAGTGCTGTGTGGGGGTGCCCAGCTGTGTGGGGGAGCCCAGGCCACTCCTGCCTGCTCACCTGGATCCTTCCCCCGTCCCACCCCACAGGGGGGTTTCAAACACTTCTCAAGTCTAGAGCTTTGCCACCTCCCACGACTGCGGGGAGCCTTGTCCTCTGCTCCTCTGGCCGCCAGGGCCCCTCCCCGCCTTGACCGCCCTGGGCTGGGTTTCCCAAACTCTCAACCTCGGTCTACACGGGGATCCCTCCCCAGGCCTCTCTGTCTTCCATCTTTCCCGCCTGATTCAACTCCATCCATCGGATCCAGTTCCCTCTGGTCTCATCTTCACTTGGGGCTTCCACTAGGTCTGTTTTCCATGTTCCCAGGCAGAGAGGCTAAGACCTTTGGCCTGCTCCCAGGCAGAGAGGCTAAGAACTTTGGCTGTCTTTGAGGGGGGAGCTGGTGACAGGCGGGTCGAAGCCGCAGCAGCAGGCATGCCAGGGTTCCTGAGAGACAGACAGAGGTTTCCAGGGGCGAAAGGCCTGGGCTACTGCTCTGACTGCCCTGACCTTCATGTGACCTTCCCCATTGTGGCTGTGCCTGAGTGCCGGTAGCCCTGGCAGGACGTCATCCCCCAAACAGCAGCCATTTCTGCCTGTCACCCAGCAGGATGGGGGAGATGGTCCCGCACGAGGGGCCCTCCGTGCCCAAACCTGATGTATGCCCTGGAATTCCTCACTCATGTCTCTGCCTGTTTTCTGATCTGGGAAAGGTCAACTGGCCACTTTTATGTCCAGTGTAAAACACAGCATCTCAAGCCGTGGGTGTGGTCCAAGTGGCAGAGCACGTGCCTTGTACATGCAAGTCCTGAGTTTGACCCTCGCACTGCCCACAAGACCACCCAGTGTGGACTGAGATCTGTCTGCAGTGGCCCCGCCTGAAGCCAGACATGGTCCTTGCAAAGAAAACCACAGCGGGCCATCTCGTCTCCCTCACCTGAGCACGCCCGCATTCAATGCCGGGGACTACGTCCCTTCCCGCGGGCCTTTCAAGGGGACTACATCCCTTCCTGCGGGCCTTTCAAGGGGACTACACCCCTTCCTGCGGGCCTTTCAAGGGGACTACATCCCTTCCTGCGGGCCTTTCAAGGGGACTACATCCCGTCCTGCGGGCCTTTCAAGGGGACTACATCCCTTCCTGCGGGCCTTTCAAGGGGACTACGTCCCTTCCTGCGGGCCCTTCAAGGGGACTACATCCCTTCCTGCGGGCCTTTCAAGGACGCTCCATCCACACTCATCCCAGACTTCTCAGTGACTCTCTGACCCAACACACTCCGGTTCCTGACCAGCTACCCGCCTCAAGGCACTTGCATGGGTCAGAGATGGACACCCAGAATGTCCATCCCTGTGCCTCTCTCTGCCCCATGACACTTTAGGGTCCACCTCCAATCGACCCTATGCGTATATCTCTTGACTCCAGACAGAGTGGCTATCTTCTCAGTGGGGCCTGCATGTGTGCACACACATGTGTGTGTTGTGTGTGCACATGCGTGTGTGTGCTTGGTTTTTAAAAAAAGTGATAACTTCCTATGATAAAAGTTTTGAATTATTTATAAAGGCATAAAATAAAATTGGGTGGCTCACTCCACCCACACGCTCCCCCAAGCCCTAATACTCAAACTAGCCCCTGCTAACATTTTATGCTCTGCCAAGAAAACAGAAAGAATGGATATATATTTTATATAAATAAATAAAATAGCAGTGAGAACTTCCTCCAGGCCCTGCCCTGTTCATGCTCTGAGAGTGTAAACACACGAACCCTCCCAAGGACTCTGTGGCCAGCTCCTCTGAGCTCCTTTTGATGGTGCAGTGAGTGAGTAAGTCCAGAGTGTTCCAGCCACACAGCTGGTACGGGACAGAGCATGCACCACTCCCAGGTGACCCATGTCAAAGGCAGCCTCTGCCAAAGGTCTGTCTCTTGCCCACACAATGTGTTCACACATACAAAATAAAGCAGCTTGCTTTATTTTGCTGAAAACGCATCTCTGAATCTCTCCCTATCAGAACAAAAATAGCTGCTTCATTCCCTCCTGTAGCCGCTTGGCAAGAAGGAGACGACAGCTTATGCACTCGGTTCCCCCAGCCTGTGGACATTCTGGTGGTTCCTATGCTGCTGCAAACATTTCTGTAGCTCTCTGGCTTGCGGCTGTATTTCCACCTGCCTTTGTCAGCGGCTCTATACACGTGGTCCAGGAGGCAGAGATCATGCTATTGAGAGATGTGATGAATTGCCCGCCAAGGGCCGGGTGTTCCTGTGCTCTCACCAGAGCTTGTGCCACACACCACACTGTGCTGCGTACCCACTCCTGGGGCCCTCTGCCAGCAGGGCTTGTTTCCCTGGTGAAGCTGGGGTCCGTGGACGTGGGGCCTAGTGGTGGGGGCAGGCAAAGGAGCGCCAGGGTCTTTTAAGAAGAACCGTCTCCAGTCCGTTCTTGGTGAGACCAGCAAGTGTTTCTTAGCCACCTCGCGTGTGCGTGTTTGGAAGAGAAAACAGACAGGAGCCAGACTCTCATGTCACGCGTCTGCAGAGGTGCGGCAGGCTGCAGAGAAGGCGATACTGGGGACACAACCACAGCACCAGCCCGCAGCTGCCGGGCCGGATGCGAGGGGGGAGCCACCCCAGAGCTTCTCCCAGAAGCCTCGGTTTGTGAGGCAAGTGTGTCCTGCGAGTAGCACACCTGGTCCTCGAGCGTGCCACAGTCCCTGCAGGAAGCACTCGTGGCGTCTCCCTCTGCCACTCCGTCTGAATGACAGCCCTTCTCCAGAGAGGCGAGCCCTGCGAGAACTCCCGGGAGGCGGGGAGCAGCGTCTGGGAACACGCCACTGCCTGACACAGGCCGCCAGCGAGGGCTGCTTCCTGGGGCGCGGGGAACAGACGCTTCCCTCTCTCGTCAGGTCACTGTGGGCTTAACTTCCGCTTTAGCCAGCAAACCCCACGGCACGGGGTCAGTGCGTTTGTGTCAGTGTCAGGTCTCTCTCTCCGAATCCCTCCACGTCCACCCGGGGCAGAGAGAGCCCATGCGAAGGAGCCACCTTTGGAGGCCTCGGCCTCCATCTTGTCCTCAGGAGGCTCCAAGGGTCAAGCTTTCCCCAACTCAGTATCGTTCTCCCGGTGCTAGCAAGTGGCTGACCTGTGTCGCTGACCCTGCGGGGGTTGGGGGGGGGGGCTGGCCAGAGCTAGCAGCAGGCTGGGCGGTGGCCGAACACCCCCTTCCTGAGACACCTGACCCCAGAAGTCTCCCCCACCTTCACCTCACCCTCACCAGGAAGCAGCCAGCAGCCTGGGGGTGCAGGGAGGAGAGCGGCAGGAGGGCACAGGGGTCAGAAGGTGCAGGGACAGGGCGGCTGGGGCACAGCGGTGACAAGGTGCAAGGACAGTTTGGATGAGGCCCCTGAGAAAGCGCCAGGGGGAGCAGGGATGAGGGTGACCCAAGAGCCTGCAGCCCACCTCTCTGAAGCTCAGTAACCCCCAGGCCCTGCCCCTGAGATCCTGAGGCCTCAGTTTCCCCCTTATAGAGTAAAGTGCCTGTTGAGAGTAGAATATCATTTGTGAGACTCCCTGGGAAACTTGCCACGCTCCCTGTTAAACCGGCAAACTGCCATTTTATAGGTCAGGTTAAGCCTTCTGAAATTGCTGTTTTGTCGGTCAAAAGGAGCCAGCTATGGGCAATGCCACTTGATCCAATCTCCGAGTAATGACTCCAGAACGCTGGGCATAAAGCAGGGTCGACCTGAGCAATTGGGTCACGCGTGACCACATGAGAACATCTCCCCACGCATAATAGAAAACCCCCCTCGGGCCCCCACCCTTTGTCATTAGGCTGAGGTATAAAGATTAAGTTAATGGCGGGCGGAGAAAATCAGCTTTGTTGGCAAATTGTCTCTGATATTTATTTTGAACATTAAAACGAATCATTCCGACTAAAGAGGCTGTAGTGCGTGGCCCATTAAAATGCATGCATTATGTATGACTCTCCCGGCTTCACCTCCAAGTATTATCAGCCTAAAAAGCAAACATGGTTTTTAAAGCCCCTTGTTTACGACATCCCGTGACAGCTGATTAATGGCCCCGGTTTCCAGATCTGAAAGCTCGGTAACCCAAGCTAGAAAATTCAATCTTATTCTAATCTACATGGGGGCGGCGGGCACTGCAAAAGAGGAGCAGAACGAAGTTCCTGCCAGAGGGACCAACAGTGAGTGTGAGCCCCAGAGCTTTGCAAGCTGGGGTTCTCACAGGCATTCCGGCCCCTGCCCCAGCAAAGCACCACACAGTGACTTACAACAACAGAAGCGCAATGTGCACAGTGCAAGAGGCTGGGAAAATGTAAGGGAGGCACTCAGGGGTCACGTCCCTCCAGAAACTCCAGGGACAGCCGCCCTTGTCTGCCTCTCCCAATTTTTGCTGGCTCCTGGCATTCCTTGGCTTGTGAACACATGACTCCAAGCCTTGCCTCTATCTTTATATTGGTGCCAACCTCTCTCACTTCACACACACACAACACACACACACGCACACACACACACACACACACACACTCACTCACTCAAGAATGGCTGCATCCATACATTCACTTGTTCAGACATTCTGCAGACATGTTCTGAGCACCTGCCATGAGCCCAGAGCACTATGGCGAGCCAGCAGGCATAGGGGCGGCACTCTGGTGCCCCACCCCTCTGCCGGAGCTCATCTCCAGCCCAGCCCGGAAGCCTCTGACTCTCCGTGTGCTCATCTGCCTGGTGAGATGATGCGCCATCTGGTCCCCAACCTGGGAGACCCAGGGCCTAGTGAGGACAGGGAATTATGTATGCCTTTGGATGTAATGTCACTCTGCCACTGTGTCCGCCTCTCCATCACCCAGTCCCTTGTGTGGGACCCCCTGCCCACCACTCTTGGCCCCTCTCCTTCTGGACACGTATTATTTGGTTGGGTTTGGGTTTGGGCCAAACCTCAGCAGTGATCATGGCTCTGTGCTCCTGGCTCTGTGCTCAGAGATCACTCTCGTGGGGCTTGGGGGACCATATGTGGGATTGCAGATCGAACCCCTCGCGTGCAAGGCACACTCCTTACCCTGCTGCAGTGCCGCTCCATTTCCTGAATACAAATTTGGGGTGAACAGAAGAGCAACATACAAACCCCGTGGGGCACGCATAGGTACTCGGCAAAGACCCTGGGCGCAGACCAGCACCCAGGAGCCCTGTGACAGACTCTGAGGCACCCCAAAGAGCTGCTCCCCAAGCAGGACACCCACAGTCTCAGAAGGACACAGACACATGAGCAGGCACCTGTACTGAGGCGTAAGCTGGGACTGCTTGTGGCGAATGCGGGGACCCCTGGACATTCTCCCTTCCTGCAGGTAGGAAAATACTCACTCAAGAAGGACCCAGGTCTCGGCGTCGGCCTTTGTGTCCTTAGTTCTGGCTTTTCACCATCCTTAGCTTGGCCGTGGCTTCTACTCGCTGCCTCAGGCACAGCCGTGGCGTCCAGCGGCTCGCAGCATCAGAGACAGGGGGGATGGCCGCTGGCCGTGACGGCCTGGGTCAGGAGCTCAGTCGCTGCCGCATCTTTTTCCTAAAATTTCCTAAAATACTCAAAAGCAAGACATGTGTTCCCATCACGTATGCCTCTAGGAGACAACTTTCTCCTACGGTTCACAAGTGAAGCAAGCCCAGAAAGAAATTGTCCCTTTACCTACTTTCAGCACTCGTGCTTATCCAACTGTCATTGTCACATGGTCCCTTCTCTATCCTAACTTCCCTCTCCCTCACGCACACACTGTGTCGAGCTTCCAACCATGGGCCAGGAGGACCCACTCGTTTCTACTGTCCTGGGTATTATGTATCATACTATGCATTTTTATATCCCACAAATGAGTGCAGTCATTCTATGTCTGTCCCTCACCCTCTGAATCATTTCGTCAGTACGATACTCACCATGTTCATTCATTTATAAGCGAATATCATGACTTCATTTTTTCTAATAGTTGCATAGTATTCCTTTATGTAGATGTACCATAGTTCCTTTAACCAGTTGTCTGTTCTGGGGCACTCGGGTTGTTTCCAGATTCTGGCTATTGTGAACAGTGCTCAATGAACATATAGGTGCCTGACTCTGGTGTCTATTCTAAAATGGCCACTTGTGATGGGGTTCTACGTTCATCTGTAGCTTTTGTCCAAGGGGCAAAGGCTGGAGGGTGTCCCTCTCATTCCCTACTGGTCCCCACTAAACACACACACACACACACACACACACCTCAAGAAGTTTAGCCAAACTCAAGAAGCCTTCAGGTGTTGGCCAGGCTCATACTCTCCCCGAACCCAGGAATGCCTGGTCAGGGTGTGAGTCCAAACTCCCAGGCTGGTGCTCAAGTCTCTAACTACTCCCGCCCACACCTGGCTCCCAGCAGTTCTGCTTGTCTGCAATGCCTCTTTCTAGGCCAAGTGCTCTGTCAAGTCCTAACTAAGAGTCTTCCTCTGCCAGAAAGACCTGCATGATTGTTTCAACCTTCAGTGCTCTCACCTGAGGGGCTCCAAGGTTCTCTCCCCCACTCACTTCACACTTACGAGCATCTGATTCTCAGTTCGGTAACCATTCCCTCCGCAGGCCCCCAGTGCTGGCCTGCCTATGACCTCCCCTGCCCCTGCAGGACACAGGGACTCTGAGAGCCTTCGGGCTAAGGCTGCCCAGTACACAGTCTCATGTGAGGTTCACTTCTCAATGTCCGGAGAGATGAGGGGCAACTTAGAATCAAGGGAGCCTCTGGATTACTGCATCCCTGGATCCCAGCGCATCTACAAAGAAAATCCAGTCATTCCTTTACTTTATTATTGTCTTATTTTGTTTGAGGGCCACGCGCAGCGGTGCTCAGGGCTGACTCCTGGCTCTGTGCTGAGGGATCACTCCTGGCGGTGCTCAGGGAGCTACTTGACATGCCAGGGATTGAACCTAGCTCAGCCCCATGCTAGGGAAGTGCCCTCTCCACTGTCCTATTGCTCCGGCCCAGCCAGGCTCCTTTAATTCACACTACGGTCATTAACAGGCGCACGTTCTACAAGGACCTCTGTGGACAGTGAGGCTGTCTTTCCCCCTGGATGAAGGCTGACCATCTCGGCAGAGCTAGAGAGCCCTGCCCGCTGCTCCCGGTGAGCTCTGAACACACTGCGGCCACCCATGGCCACCACTGTGGAACCCGCCTATTCTAACATCTCTGAGGACAAGCAGCCCAATCTCCAAACCCAAGGCAGACACAAGTAGTGGGGGAGGCAGTTAGGACAGAGGAGGGACCACCACGACAATGAGAGTTGAAAATGATCTCTCAGAACTGAGTGCTGAAAGGAGGTAAAGGGATACACATGATAGCCTTTCAGTAACTATTCAAACCACAGTACTGAAAAGGAGAGAGAGAGAGAGAGAGAAAAGTGTCTGCCAGAGAGGAATTCCCGGGGTGGGAATGGAAACTGGGGACATCGGTGGTGGGAAATGTACGCCAGTGACTGGACAGGTGTTGGAACGCTGTATGAATGAAACCCAATCATGAACAACTTTGTAACTATGTATCTCATGGTGACTCAATAAAAAATAAATAAAAATCTTTTTTGAAAAAAGTATGCAAACTCGAGGCTATGGGAAGCCTCTTCTTTGACCAACAGTCATTTTCATTCCAGGCACTGGGGCTCTGGTCCTGCTGCTGACTGGAATTGCAACTCAGTCATTCGTGGCCCAGAACCTCCCGTGCCAGGCCCAGCTCCCCAGGGTTCCGGGTCTTACACAGGGGCCTTTAGCAGACCCCTCCCTGTCTCACCAGCCATCAGGTTACAGAGACGACCACTGTCCCGGTCCCCCCATTGCAGGGATATTTGTCTCCCTGCACTGGGGCTTGGGGCCACCAGCCCTGCTCCCTGGAGTCTGCTGAGAGAGGCAGTCCACTACTGGCTGGCCAGCAGCCTCTTTCATCCGGTCTGTGACAGCTCCTAGGGTGCTACGGCCCTGGTACCACACACATAACACACACACACACACACACACAAAGATACAATTGCATATATACACAGGCATATACATACATACACATCACATGTGCACTGCACACATATACACACATAAACATGCATGTGCACAAATATACATACATAGACACATGAACAAACTACACACATGTGCACATGCATGAACACATATACATGCATGTGCACACATATACATACAAGTGTATACATACATTCATACCTCCCCAGGACACTGGCTTCATAGATCCAGGGAGCAGCCTGTCCTGGGGTTTTAATTGCCAGGGTTCTGGTGGGTGCCAAGTGGGGAACGTCTCTCTGGGGTGCCAGTGTGAGGGAGATGGAGGCACGACAGAAAGTGGGGTGCTGTGACAGAAAGTGGGCAGGATGCAGACCTGTTCGAACACACCCAGCAGCACGGGCCAGACGCTGCCCTGGACACCAGCCTGCGGGGAGCAGGAAGCAGTGAAGCTGTGCGGGCCTGACTGGGCAGTCTCCTCTTCCCAGGGCTGCAGGTCTGGAATGTTGCTGGGCTGGGAATTTGGGGTCACACCAGCTGTGCTCAGCGCTTCCTCCTGGCTCTGTGCTCAGGGATCTCTCCTAGTGGGGACTGAGGAAGCTGACGTGGTGCCAAGGACCAACTATGGTCGGCCGTGTGCAAGGCAGCTGCCTTAACCCATGCACACACTCACTCCAGGATGACCCGGAACTAATCCAGCAGAGACAAGGGTGCTGGGTAAAGTAACCAGCGCGTCCCAGTGAGTCGTTCCTCATCCTTCAAGGGCCTTAAAGGCGCTGGATTTAGGTGGTGCCAAGGCCTTTCTGCTGGACTTAGCTGAGGCTCCTAGAAGCAACAGCACTTTGACAAGCCACGATCTGACCCAAAATAACCCCAGTGTAGCCCATTCTTTGACAGCACGGAGGCCTTGCACTGGGCGCGCTGACAGTGAAATGATAATCTAGTGACGCTGGAGTGGAAGGCACCGTTTCTCAGAGCCAGTCGAAAGCCAGGCAGGCCACTGTCTGCACAGCTGCTGGGCAAGAGGCCAGTCCCCAGCGCCCCGAGAGCTCCGTGGGGCTTGCAGGCAGGGAGAGGGCGGGGTCGAGCCCTGCTCCAGTGCTCCTGCCGGCACACCCCTCAGTGCCAGAGGGGCTGGGCCTTCACCTGTGCCGACTGGGACCTTGCAGCAGAGCCTCGGGTCTCAGCCCGGACTGTTTCTCCATGGGCCTGGACAACTGCCACCCCGAAGCTGCCCTTGCAAGCTCTCAGGTTTGGTCCTCACCCATAAAAGGTCTAAGGGCACCTCTTATTTCTCTTGCATTTAAAGGCACTCTCTATGAGCCAGGACTGTGCCGCCTTTACTTTGCTCAGAGAGGGTCAACCACTTGCCCTGTGTTGCCCAGCAAAGTGGCTGCAGCGTTGGGATGTGAAGTGGGCCCGAGTGGCGCGGCGCTGCGGTTCTGCTGGCTGTCCTGGGCCCAGGTCTGCAGCAGGCCGGCCGCTGGCTCAGAAGCGCAGGCGGCCGTTTAGGCACGCTGACAGCTCTGATGTGCCAAAAGGCGCCCGCCTCCAGCTCAGCCTCTAATAATAGCTCTTCCTCGGAATTCCTCCCGTCTTCGTGGGAGCGGAATATTTAGACATATCAAAGATTCTTTCCCCTTCTTTCATCGAGCCAACAGTGATATGAAAGGAGTACAATGAAAAGACGGGTCTCCATGACAAGCCTCAGAGAGCAGCCAATTCCCTGACATCCCTCAAGACTCCAATTGACTCGGCGTCTCGGAGGGGAGTCGGCGTGCTTACATAATAATAACTCCTCCCGATTCTGCGGTGCTATTGTGGGCCTTCTTCCCGAGTGCTTTCACATGCATTAGCTTAGTGAACCCACAAAGCATCCAGGAGGTTTGCGGAGCAGGGGGGCCTCCCCCCGTTTTAAAATGAGAAAATTGCGGGCAGCGAGGTTAAATGACTCACCTAAGGCCACACAGCAAGTTAGTGGTTCATCCTGGCACCCTGTGGCAGGCAGAGTGTGGCGAGCGCTAAATTCTGAACAGCCTCCCCAGAAAGCCACTCGGCTGGCAGAGCCCGGGAGCCCCGCTGGCCTCTCCCTCACAGACTCTTCCTTCCATGCCTGCAAACAGCCCTTTCAGCAGCTCACGCTGCGAACCTCCTGTTCCCTCCACCTGGCCTGCTTCCTCTCCCCTTCACGGTGGCCGGCTCCTCCCCACACTCCTCACCTCTTAAGCCCAGCTCCTCATGCTCCCTCACCCTCCTCGGCACCAGCTCCTACCCACCCGCCCTCACCCCGTTCTGTGGCAAAGCCCAGGAAAGAAGGAATAGGAGTTAGTCAGCAGGTCCCAAATTACCCGCAGAGCCTGACTCTTCCCGCCAGGCATCATGGAAGTGCCTACTCACGGCCATAGAGTCTCCAAGACTCATCATCCCAGGTCACCCTCGATCCAGTAACTGACTACCCCTCGCAGTCCTGTGCCTGTTCCCTTCCAGCTCCGTGGCATGGAACCAGCCAGCGACAGCCCCAGGACCCTTCTCTCTCATCGCCAGGGACGAGCTGCAGATCCCCTCTGGCTCCCAAGCAAGGCCGGGCCGTGAGCTGCTCCCTTCCCTCGCCGGGTTCGAGAGTCAGCACAGAGAGACAGTGCAGCAGCTTAGCACAGGCTTGGTGTGGTCCTCTGGGCACTGCCGGAAGTGATTGCTGAGCACTGAGCTTGAAGCCTCCCCGAACCATCACCAGAAATGAGCCCCCACCAAAACTAGGTGAGCAGAGATGCTGCCTCCTCGGGCAGACCTCTGCATCTCCCCCAGTGCTTCCCGGCCTCACGCCCAGCCCAGCCCTGCTCCCACTGTGTCTCTGAGATTCAGGAGAATCTCTCCCAGTGCCGGGACCCTGGCGGCAGTGTTCTTCAGCAATGTGCCTGGCGTCCAGCCCAGCAGGAGGACTGGAGGCCCCGGCCCCCGCATCTCTGTCCCAGTCATGGACAGAGCAGCCGCTGAGCGGGCGCAGCCGAGTCTGCCCAGCCCCCGGCACGGCTGCACACGGGGCCTCACCACTTACCCGCTGCTGAATTTTAACAAACACTCCAAGAGATAATGGTTAATTTCACAGAGCCGTGAGAGGAGGCTGTTAAAATGTTAATATTATTTAAATTGTTTCACATTTTCGACAGTTTGAGCTGCAAATATAAATGTTTTCCGTGCTTTCCACAGAGCTGAGCTCACAAAAATGATTGATGAGGCGCCGAATATGGAATTTCCCACTTTAAATTAAGAAACGCAACGTGAGGGAGATGAGAAAAATCCTTCCTCCATATGCAGCCACTGCCGCCCGGGGCCCCTCTCCGTCCAGGTCCCAGCCTGGAGAGCGTGGAACCGGGCATCGGAGACTGGCCCACCGGGCTCTCCCGACGCTTCCCGGCCACAGCAGGGCCCTCCCCCTGCGTGTGGCCCGGACACCGCCCCACGCCCTCTGCACCCGTCCATGCAAGCCCCCGCCACACACCCCGTACGAAGTGCCCGAGATGGTGACCAGCACTGGCAGCGAAGCGAGGTGGATGGGACTCACTGAGAAGACCCCTTGGACCCCCACGTCCCGGCTTCCCTGGCACAGAAGCTGCTTGTTGGGACGTTTCTGGGATCCGAAGGTGCAGGCTGCAGGGACAGATTGCGCCCTCACGGCAGGGGCCTGCTGCCATCAGGGTGTCGCCCCCGTTTCTCTCTCCGCCTCTGCCTGCAGGCTGCTCCAGCACACGGCCGGGTCCCAGAGAAGCCCCCAGGGTGGCTGCAGCGCGAGCCCCTGACAGTCCTCCTGGCCGTCCCCTGGAAGCAGCAGGACTGGCTGGGCTTTGCTTGTCATTTGGAGGGTCAGAGGGCCCGCAGGGGCTGTCTGAGCCCAGCAGTGAGTGGAGCCTCGGGGGCCACCCTGGCAGTTCTTGGGGGACCACAAAGGCCTGTGGATCAGCCCGGGAGCCTCCACGTGCCAGGGCTCCTTTGAGCCATCCCCCAGCCCTGGGCCCAGATGCCTGCAGCAGCCCATGCCAGACCCGGGGGCACCGTGGGGGCCCTGAGAACAGCACATAACCACTTGCCTATCAGGGAAGGCTTCCTGGAGGAAAGTGCCTCTCGGGAGGACTCTGGAGGAGGACCAGGAATGAACTGAGATGGGTCAATAATGAGCAGAGAGCACACAGGCAGGCAGGGAGAGAATGGCCTGGACATGGCCTCAGTGAGGGACACAGGGGCTGGGCACATGCGGAGAGTGACTTCCCCTCCGGACACAAGACGGAGGAGGGGCTGGCATGGCCTGACCGGGGCATCGGAGAATGCTGGGGCCAGAGAAGGGCACGTAGGGGCGCAGGGCAGCACAGCAGAGCCAGTCCTCCCCGGGGGCTGGCCACAGCCCACCCAGAGCCCTGAGCCTCCTGCTGTGCGTCCCCCAACTCCTGGTGCGGTCCTCGGGTCCCACGCCCCTCACTGGGATCAGCGTGTGCAGCACTGCGGAACACCAAAGCTTCTGGACTGCCAGAGTCCACCATGTGGGGTGTTCCAGGCCCAGGAAGGCCCCAGGGCTAGGGCGCCCCCACCCCTCCCACACTGGGCCATGCATGGACCCCAGCCCCAGGATGCCGCTGCCCCAGGCACGGTGGGCTGGAGGGGCCTGGTGCTGGATCCCAGGGTCTCTGCGCTGTGAGCTGTGGTCAACCCTGGTGGAGCATGCGGGGCCAGGGCCCTGGGGAAGGGCAGGGAGGCACCAGGGTCTGCCGACGCTCCTGCCAGCAGCAGAGGGCAGGAAGGGAATGACGCTGACCACCGCCTGCCTCTGACCGTGGCGTCCCTGTGTAAGACGGGCCAGGAGGGCCGGAGCCTGCAAGAAGGCAGGAGAGATTCAGCGCCAGTCATGGCCTCTGATGCTGCCAGCATGGCCTTGCAGGAAGCCACACTGAGGGGGACGAGAGAGACCCCACAGCACACACACAGCACATCAGGACTAGCTGTCCCCAAAAGGAGAAGGTGCGAGAGGCACTCTGGGGCCACACCTAAGTCTGCCTAGCTCTCGCCCCATGCCTGTTGTGCACATCTGCCTGTACCTCCCCGGGTGACCCCCTCTGCCTATATCCCCTTAGGTGTGCCCATCTGCCTGTATCCCCCTGGCCCAGGTGTGCCCGCCTGCCTATATCCCCGGCCTGGGTGTGCCCACCTGCCTGTATCCCCCGGCCCGGGTGTGCCCGTCTACCTGTATCCCCCAGCCCGGGTGTGCCTGTCTGCCTGTATTCCCTGGCCCGGGTGTGCCCGTCTGCCTGTATCCCCCTGGCCCAGATGTGCCCGTCCACCTGTATCCCCTGGCCCGGGTGTGCCCGTCTACCTGTATCCCTCGGCCAGGGTGTGCCCATCTGCCTGTATCCCTCGGCCCAGGTGTGCCCGTCTGCCTTTATCCCCCGGCCCGGGTGTGCCCATCTGCCTGTATCTCCCCAGTGCCCCCGTCTATCTCCCCCTGGGTGTTTCTGCCTGCCTGTGTCCCCCAGTGTCTCCATCTGCCTGTGTTCCCCCCACAGATGTCCCCGTCTGCATGTTCCCCCACCCATGACTCCTTCCTGTCTGTGTCCCCAAGGTGTTCCCTGCCTGTGTCCCCCCAACCCCTGCCTGCTTGCGTTCACCGCAGCTGGGTGTTCCATGCCCCCGGCATCCGCCCTCTCTGGCCATGATGGGGTGCCTCAGTGACCTCCTCCCGTACCTGTCCATGGCCCACAGGCTTTCCTGGAATGTGGCCTCGGCCGTGGCCTCCCGAGGCTGAGCTACTTCTCCTGGATCACAGGCCGCTCAGCTCCCTCAGCCCCTCCCCACCCCAGCCAGTGTCCTCCCCGTTTCGTTCATCCTGTTGGGGGGAGCAGAGGGCTTCGGGTGGTCATCAGGAGCCCGGGGGTCACCCCCTCTGGGGCCAGGTGGTGCCAGGGCCGCAGCCCGGGTCAGGTGCTCGCAAAGCACCTCCCTTAACACCTGTGCTCATCTGTGTGGGTCCCCTTCTCTGTACTCACCTGTCCCTCCGCGCCACACGCCCTTCCCCCGGCCCAGTTCTATGCCCAGCACGCCAAGGGGTCCAGGTCAAAGGACAAGCCCCTTCCACACTGTCCCTGGCCCCAGACGCCCAGCAGGGCACGCTGCTTCTCTTGGGAAGAGCAGGATGAGGCAAGGTGGGGCTGAACAGAGCTAGGGCAAGGATGTGAAGCCACCAATGTGACTATCCCCCTGCCGCCAGCCTGCGTGGTTCTGTCCACCAGCCGGGAACAATGCTGAACTACCCCGTGTTCTCCTTGGCAAGTCCTAACCCATTTCACAGACAGGAAGAGTGAAGCCTGGGGTTAGTTGCACACAGAGAGAAAGCCAGGAGGTGGCAGAAGCAGGGTTCCCGAGGCCCCCTGAGCGCAGGCCTCTATCTCCACATGGTCACAGGCTCTCGTGGCCCCCCTCCAGACACACCAGTGTTCGGAAGTCACGGAGAGACAAGGCTGCACACCCCAACATAGAGCCAGCCACAGAGGCGTGAGGAGCGCTGAGGGGTCCTGGGCGGCCCTCCCAGCCCCGACTCATGGCACACTTCTATTAGGGAGCCCAGTGGGTCTCACCACTCCCGGCCCTGGAGAGCGAGACCAGAGCAGTGAACTAGGTGGGTGCGCAGAAAGATGCTCAGGGCCAGAGCGGATGGTCAGCTGGGACGGCGTTTGCTTTGCATGCAGCCGACACACTCAATGCCCCGCATCCAAGGGGGTCCGCGAGCCCCACCAGGTGTGAGCCCGAGCACCTCCGGGTGCGGCCCCAAGCCCCCCAACAGACAAGGATATTTTCAAATGAACAGGCAAGGCTGGACGGCCACTGAGTGCCCTGGGGCGCGAGGGGGCCCCCCAGTGCGGGCCCTCCCCCCGCCACCCGCCGGCGAGCAGAGTCTGCTGCAAGGCTGTTCCCGGCACCAGGGCCTCAGTCAGAGGGGCCGCCACCCCCATTCTCCTGCCCCTCCCGCCCCGCCAGCCCCGTGGAGAGCCCCAAGCTGGCTGCCCTGATAAACCAGGGGCTGGGGACTTCCTTCCAGCTCCGGTGAATGGAAGCGTCTCAGACCAACAGCGCCTGGCGCTCAATGCGATTATATTTCTCATTTAAATAGCAGGTTGGAGGATTGGTTTCAAAGCCGGATGCTGCCAGCCCGAGGGCTCCGAGGGCTCCCGGGGAGAAGCAGCACTGAGCAGCATTGTGTCTCTGCACGGGGCCTCTCCTTGGGGCTCAGGGGCTCAGGCTCCCATTCAGTTGCGGGGGGGGGGGGGGGGGGGAGAAAAAGGCGAGAGCTGCCTCCCCTCCCGGTTTGGGGAGCGGAGATTATGCCTTTCATTGGAGAGCGCCTGCTCCCCTCGCAAAGCGACAGGGAGATAAAAGGCGCCGAGCTCGCTCCTTCCCTCCTTCCCACCTCCGGGGAGGCTCCAATCAGCCTGCTGTCGCAGAGGCTAAGCGCCACCATTTCAGCACGGCTGTCGTAACAAGGGCTCTGCTGCGGGTGTCTGCACAAGCTCCCCCGCGGGGCGTGGGGCGTCCCTGGCCCCGGCGGCACAAGGTGAGCTCCAGATTCACGCCCACCCTGGAGAGGGGTGACGTCCCGGGGGCCAGGGGGGCTGGCAGGAGACCCCGGGCTCTTTGAGAAGGGCAAGGTGTGTGCAGTACCAAATCTCGCCACGCTCACCCAGCGAGACTCACGCTCTCTGCTTAGAGCAAATTTGCAGTTAATTGTGTGTCAAAATAATGTATTAGAAGCAGCAGCGTCTGGGCCGCGTGTAATTCCTCTCCTTTCAAGCCTTTGTCTGCCCGGGGCCGGGGGGGCTTGTCAGGGCGTCTCTGAGACAGGTTGGTAGCCCCGGTCAAAGGCAGCACCAGCGCCCTGGACAAGATAAAAGGCCAGCGGTGGCCTTGAAGGGTGCCTGGCTCAGAGGGGCGGCGGCGGGGCTGAGTGGGGGCTGCGGCGGGCGCGGAGGCAGCGGTTTGATATGCCAGACACATCCGCGCCTCGTGCATCCAGGAACCGCAATCAGGTAGCTAATGGGGTGCTGGTCACATGACTGGGCCGCTGCGGAGGCGGGAGGGGGCCGGCAGCCAAGCCAGAGCAGCCTGGCTTACAGCGGGAATGTCCAGCCTCTCCGCTCCCGCTCTTTCAGCTGCCACAGCGCTGCTCTGGCCCTGCTCGCCGGACAATGGCACTGTGTGCGGCAGGGAGGGTACCCGGGCAACGGAGACAGGCTCGGCTCGATTCACTCAGCGCCCGGTGGCTGTGGACGCCTCTGCAGCCAGCCTTTCTCCCGTAGCCCTGGGCCTCCCCTGCTTTGTTTCCCAGCCCTCCCATCACCAGCTACCCCCGGGCCCGCTCACGTCTCCATGGAGCTGGTGGCCAGGAAGGAAAGGCGCAAATGTCAGGAGACCCAGAGCGTTGACAGCCACATCCTGCCCAGGGGACAGCTCTGGGCCTCAGTTCTGCTACTGGGTGCCCTCGGCAAGCCCCTTCCTGGCTCTGAGCTCCACTCTGGGTCCGCAAAGGCAAGGAGAGAACAATGTGCCAGACGGAATTTGGGGTGTTTCTTTGTTTGTTTGTTTGTTTGTTTTTGCCAAATCTCACCTTCTGACCGAGGGACGCGCTGCCGGCCACACTTAGTAGGAGGCTGCGGGTCCTCGCTGGGTCAGCAGTGCTCTCCTGACCATGACTGAGACGGGGCCCCAGATCAGGAGGGTGGCTGTGGGGGCCAGGTGGCAGGCCTGGTGTGCCCGGTCCCCCGCCTTGGGGGCACTGGCCCCCACTCAGCTCCCCAGGGCGCTGGCGCATGGTGACAAGCAGCCCGGCGTGGGACACCTTCCTGCTCTAAGTGCTTGAAAGAAACCAGACAGGTGGCGTGTGGCACACAGCCTCCCAGCTGTAAGCCTGAGCCCGGTTCCCCGTAAACACTGGCAGCCACAGAGCCTCACAGCGACTTCGTCACTCACCAGCTTCCCAGCGGGTAAAGCTGGGCACCCGCCCTGCTACGAGCGTCTCAGCCCCGAGGCGCCACCACCGAGAACCCCAGACTGGGGCCGCACAGAGGTCCAGGCTTGGCCAGCTCGCATGGGGCGTGGGTGCCCGTCATATGGTTTGCAGGAAGGGAAGCTTGTGTCCCACAGGCCTAAGGCCCCAAGTCAGATCCCGGCCCTGGGCAGTGTATCGCTGGGTCAAGCGCTGGACCCTGGACTCTGCCCCTTCCCAGCTGAATCCCAGCTCCCACCCTGCAGCCCACCATGGCCCCTGTGTGTGGAGTGGGGACGTGCTGGTGCTGAGCCCTCCCGACAGACCCCCGACTCATTGGCCTGCAGGGCCCCAGTCTCCTCATGATGGAGCCCCCCCTCCCTGCACCTGTCGAGGTCCCCAGGGCCCACACAGATCTCCACCCGCCCAAACTGACTATAGGGTCCCACAGCCCAGCTGGGAAACACTGCCCAGGAGAAGCTGCCCCTGCTCTGAGGCCACAGGCTCCTCCCTCTCCGCAAGCAGGGCTGAGGAACATCAGAGGAACAGGCAAGAGGTGGGTGGGAGCCAGCTGTCCTTCCCATCCACGAGGGGCCCCTCGACCAGCGCCAGGCTGATCAGAGTGTCACCCCGGGCAGGATCCACACAACCCCCCATGCTGCAGAACACAGGGCTCTGGGCAGCCCGCTGGACCACAAGGCAGGTGAGCGGACGGAGGCTGCACTGGCCTGTGGAGGTGGAAGAAGGGAAGGAAGCCCCCGACAGGCTAAGTGAGAGCAGAGGTGCAGCGCTGAGCAAAAGTGCAAGGGTTTGGGCCGGGGCGGATGGGCCTGCTGGGGCAGCGGACGTGGGACGAGGGGCCGGGAGAGGGCAGAGGCAGGTGAGGGCTAGGAGGAGCGGGAGACAGTCCAGTACCCGGAATGTCAGGCAGCATGACGGGCCACTCCGAGAGGAGCAGCAGGTCGGGGTTCGGACCGGGTGGGCACCTGCCACATACGCGCTGGCCTGGCATCACCTCTGACCCTCCTGAGCACGGGGCCAGGAGTCAGCCCCAGGCAGACAGAAGCTGGAGCCTCGGGCATCCCTGGGGCATGGCTGCAGGGGGAGGGGCTTCGGGCAAGCTGGCCTGGGCTGGGCACCAATCTCCAGGGGCCACCCCAGAGGAGCGGCTGCCTCGAAGCCCTCCCCAGAGCCCTTGGGGCAGGAGCTGGACAGGGGCTGGGCCGCTCTGGGACGGGCTCCCACCCAGGTGACGGCACCCCACGCCTCGCACGCAGGGCGGAAGGAGGGAAGGCGGCTCGAGAGAGGGCACTTCACAGGCGCACTTGACATTCCCGAGGCACTCCACAGGCATTAGCTAATTAATCCTTGAGACTGTTTAGCCCCCAAAGAACTCCCGGAGGCTGCACTTGTGCCCCGTGTGCAGGGAGGGGCGCGGCTCCCGAGGCGCCGGAGCTGAGGAGGGGAGATGGGCCATCACCCACTGCCCACCTGCACAGAACCCGCCCCGCCCCCAGGGAGGCAGCCTGGCAGCCTGTGGGGGAGGTGTCGCCAGGGCGGATGCTCCCAGGAGGCGGGAGATCGATACCTCGGAGCTGAGGACCTCCTGCTCACTGCGCACTTCCTGCCTTGCTGGTGCCGCTTGTTCCTTCCCATCCAGCCCTCCAAATTAGCCGCGCGTAGACACTTGCTCAGTGCGTTCCCCCGGGAGGAGTCCTCGAGACAAGGATTCAAGCGCAAGTGGTTTGCTCGGGAGTGCGGCGGGGCGGGGGAGGTTCCGTGTGGCTGTGTTGTGTCTGCCTCAGTCACGTGGGGCCTGCTGAGACGCCGTCAGCAGGGGGGCCTGCGGAGCACCCCGAAACCGTCCTCCCAGGGCCCAGGGAGTTGGGGGACAGAGTAGAACACAATGGCCACCAGTCACTGTGAACCGTTACACAACTGTCTCCAGGTGCCCGCGAGACCCCGGGGGCGAGAGAGCAGGGCCCAGCACCTGACCACAGCACAGCTCCGGGTCTCGTAGTGACCAGCAGGACCGAGGTCGCTCAAGGAGAAAGCGGCTGAGCCGAATGCAACCTGTTCTGTCCGACCTGCTTCGCCTCACCCCCGCCCACGTGCAGCTCTCCACGCCGCCCCCTTCTTCCTCCTCATCCTGAAGGCAGAACAAGGAGCTGACCATATGATGAGGGACACCCAGCCCTCTTACGGGTTCCTGGGATGAGGCTGGGTGGTGCTGAGGCACTGGCCGCAGGAAGCCGTGAGACCCACGCCTCCCTGAGGGAGCCCCATCTTTCCCTCCTTTGGGAGCGCGACTCCCCGTCCGGAGCCCTGTGCTGCTGGGCTTGTGCTTTTGTTTTTGCTTGCACAAGTCAGTGGCAAGCGTTTATCGCTGGCTGGAGAATTGGATCTGGCAGGAGAGATTTCTGCCCGCTGGGGGGATGAATTTGCCAAGCACCTTCCCCGGGAGAGACATTAAGGACAACAGCCAAGCACACAGCCGAGCAGGCAGGCGGGCAGGCGAGCCTGGCCCTTCTGGGGGTGCTCCTGCCCCAGGAGAAACAGCAGACTGCTCGGCTCCCACCCCCAGATCGTGACTTTGCCCCCACGCCCCTGGCCCTTCTCCTCCTTCCCAATCAGCGCTAACTCAGCAGGAGCCAAGTGTGGTTGTGGTTGGGGTGGGGGCGGGGAGTGTCAAGGAAGTAGAGTCTGTCTCCCGTATGCCTTCCTTCCACCCCACCCCCAAACACATACCCTATGCCACAGTAGGTGAGTGTCTGGCCTTGCTCTGGCAGTGACTGAGGACCAGTGTTGACCTGGTTGTCAATACGTTGACAGCCATCCTAGATGTAGTTGTGCTCATCCCCACTTTACAGATGAGAAAACTGAGGCTCAGCAGAAATCGCCAGCTGGCCAAGAGTCACACAAGGAAAATACAACTGGGAAGCCTGAGTCGGGCAGGATTCCCGGTATTCCCAGCCATGGCACCACGCCGCATCCCAGAGTGAGCAGCTCTGGAGAAGGAGGGAGGGAGGAAGCCCTAATCCTGGGCAATGAGAAGAACGAGGAGAGGTCTCTGCTCAGAGTATCTGGGTAGAGCCCTGGTCTCAGAGACAAGGAGGAAACCAGTGGGTTATCAGAAACATGGCAAACCCGGGTCACTCACAGAAGCAGAGCAGAGAGCGCCCGTCAGAGGGAGTCAGACACGGGAGCCCTGAGGCACTGGCCTGTGACATCCATGAAGGGCGTGTGCCCCTTCTGACAGTGCTCTGCACGCCTGTGCTCACAGCAGCACGAGGGCCACACATGGGACCAGCCTGGAAGCCCGTTGACCCCTGGAGAAAGAAGCTGAGCTCTTTGGGTGAGGACCTGGGCTCTCCAACACGCGGACAGCCTTGCATCAGACAAAGACGCAGCCGTACCCCGGGGGAGCAAACGGAAAGCCGGGCAGTGGTCTTGTGAAGAGAAGTAAGTCCAGCAGTGAGAGACAATGGCTGGGTGGACTATAAATAACTAATGCAAATGTCTGTCAAGAAAAGAAAGAAAGCAAAAGAGACTAAAAAACTCCCCGATGCCATGAACACTGCTGGTTCCAGGAAAGTGATCTCATAGCGGGTGGGTGGCAGGTTGCTCCTGGGGTGAGTTCCCTGCACACACAGGAGATCGGAACCAAGCCCTGAGATTCTGCGACAGTGGAAACTCACCATCAACTGATTCAAAGGAGGACTTTTCAAAATCTAGTTGGAACTATTTTAAAACAAAAACCTGGCCCCTGACAGTTCACAAGTCCTCTCAGCAGAGCCAGGGGACAGAGCACTGGAACAAAGGCAGGCATCGGGGACCTGGGGAACTGTCAGTAGGTGGCAGTCTGACTGGGGGTCCCGGGGTGCTGCACTGGGTGGGTGGGGTGGCTGTTAATGGAAGGACTCGCTCACTTGCCAGCATGCTCCGGCAGGTGAGCACAAACAGGACAGGAGCTGACACGTAAGGAAGGCCTGTGGGAGCAGCACTGACACTGACCCCAATCTTTCTCTTATTCTCCTCCTTGCTAGCAAGACACATTGCAATGATCTATGTCTACAGGCTGCTCAGGAGGTAAGCAGAGTAGGAGGGGCCTGGTGTAGCTCCTGGAAGACTTCACAGAGAAGGCAATTTCTCTAGAAGGACAAGTGCATACGAGGATCTGCTGGGTGGGGCTGGGGGCTACAAGCCAGGGGATCTTTCGAGCCAGTGGCCGGTCCATCTCTTCCTCTGTCCCTGGAAAGCACAGAGGCTTTCTGGGCCTTTCTTAGTGGACCCACGGTTGCTGGAAGAGTCAAATCCTCGCTGTTTCAGACAGCCTTCTTAAAAGGGAACCGACACACGGCAGACTGCACGTAATTAAAGTGTGCACTTTAATAAGTTCTGACATCTATAAGACACCCATGAAGCCATCACCACAATTATGATAATGAACATATTCATCACCTCCAGAAATTTTCTCCTGCCCCTCCCTGCCCTTATCCCCCAGATCTCTCTGTCACTATTGATTAGTTTTCATCTCCCAGAATTATAGATAAAGGGGACCCTACAGCACTGCCCATATTTCCTGGATTCTCTTGGCGTCACTATTTCTGACTCAACCACGTGACTGCTTGGATCAACAACCCGTCCCTTCCCTTACCGAGTCATCTTCTAACACCTGAATGAAGCACAGTTGGCCCATTCGTCTGTGGAGGGGAGCTGGGCTGCTTCCAGCTCGAGTGGTCACCGGTGAAGCTGTGCAAAGCATCTGTGAACAGCCCTCTGACAGACACTGGCTTTCTTTCCCCTTGGGTCCTCAGCGAGGTGGGCGGACTGACACAGGATTGGGCCATGATCCGCAAGACAAGGAACTGTCAGACCCTCGCTGAGATGTTGCTGCCCTTCACTCGGTCCACCAGTCCCAGCACCTGAGCACTCAGCCCTTTGAACCAGTCCCTCTGTAGGGATGGATGATGGGTTCTCATCATGGTTTTAATTTGCGTTTCTCCAATGGATAGCAATGTATTAATTTTTGGGTTTGGGGCCACACCCATCAATGCTCAGGAGTTACTCCTGGCTCTGCACCAAGGAATCACTCCTGGTGGTGCTCAGGGTCAGTATGGGATGCTGAAAGACCAAACCCAGGTTGGCCGTATGCAAGACACACGCCCTACACACTGTACTACCACTCCAGTCCCTGCATTACCCTCCAGACTCACAATTCCGAGTACCCTTTCACGTACTTATCAGCCACCAGCATACTTCTTTAGGTAAAGGTCTATTGAAAGCTCTGGTCTTTTCTTTACTGGTTTGTGTGTCTTATTATTGACCTATCTGTAGATTATGAACACAAGTTCTTCACCCAATACAATGTATGTATTTTCTCCACCTGTGACTTTGCTTTTTAAATTCTCCTGAGAGCTTCATTCAAGGATCAAAAATGTATTTTGTTTTGCTTCGGGTTTTTTGTTTTTGATTTTTTTGATTTTGGGGTCACACTCAGCAATACTCAGGGGTTCCTCCTGGCTCTGCACTCAGGAATCATTCATGGCGCTGCTTGGAGGACCATATGGGATGCCAGGGATTGAACCCGGGCCGGCCACATGCAAGGCAAACGCCCTACCCGTTGTGCTATTGCTCCAGGCCTGTTTTTAACTCTTTGTAAAGAAATTTTTTGCGGGCTTAGGTTCGAACCCAGATCCTCATGTGTGCAATGCAAGCATTCCACCGCTAGGCCACCTCCCTGGGCCTCCTGGAACCTTTTGATTTTGGTCAAATCCAGCTTTTGTTTTTAGTGGTGGACGGTGGGTTTTGTGTGTGTCTGTCAAACTTAAGAATTCTGCCTAAACAAAAGACACAAAGGATGTCTCCTTTTTCTCCCAGGAGTTTTATGGTATTGGGTCTTGCACGTAGGGTTATCACCCATTCTGAGCTAATTTTCTGAAATGATGCAAGCTCTGGATCAAATGTTTGGATAACTAATTGTTCCACTACCACGTGTTTAATAAGAAAAGAGACGCCCTTCTTTCCTCAACTGCCTTTTCGTCTTTGTTGGAAATCAGGTGTCGGTCGTGTCTGAGTCTGTTTCAGCCCTGAGCGACCTGCCGTCTCCACGTGCCAACTCCACACTCCTGGTTACTGGAGCTGAGCCGCAAGTCTTTCACTCGGGCAGTTTCTCCTCCAGCTTTGCTCATTCTCAAAATTGTTTTGGTTCTAGGTCCTTTTCATGTCCATAGGGATGATAAATCAGCTTTCCCAGCTCCCAGGGCTGCTCAAAAGCCTCTTGCTCCTTGGAGCATTTCAGAAGAAAAGAAATAGGGAAGCTGATCTGGGGTTCAAGGGCGACCACCCTCAGGCCAAGCTAGTGCTCAGTGGGCTGGAGAGAAAGTACAGGAGGGAAGGCAAGATCGTGCTGGCCACATCCCTGATTTGAGTCCCTGGCACCACATATGGTCCGTTGAGCAACGCCAGGGGTCACTCCTGAGCACAGAGCCAGGAATAACCTCTGTGTACATCCCTGTATTACCCCAAAGCAAAATAAGTGAGTGAATGAATGAGTGAACAAATGAAACATGTGTTTGGGAAGATTGGAAATTATTGAAGGATGTCTCTCCCTTCTCCAAGATGAAACAAGATGGCCCTGTGCTCTGGGTTTGGTTCTTTTCCATAGAAACTCCCAAAGTGTATCCACAGCTCCTGTGGGTAACCACAGAATCCAGAATAGAAGACAGCTCGGCCCTCCTTGGAGACAGAGCAGAAAAGAAGATGGAAGGAGGAGGAATAGGATGCACCCTGGGAGGGCCAGGGGCACCGCGACTGCCGCACACTGCCTCAGTGGCATCCTAAACACCGCTCACTCGAGAAGGAAGGCTCTAGAATACAATAACACGCAGATGGCATGTGGGGCTCCGTAGTAAGTGTTGCTGTGCTCACTTGGGCCTCAAGAGCACCCAGTGAGGAAGGAGTATAATTAGACCCGTTTTCAAGACGAATCAGGTCTGCGGAGACTGAATCACTCACCCGAGTCATTACAAGCAAGTGGCAGAGCCGGAGCAAGAAGCCACACCTGAAAGAGTGAAAGCCATGCTGAGACTGAGCCCTAGGACGGTGCTGCCTTCCGGGTAGGCAGCGGAAAGGCCCACAAGTGTGTGTAGGAGATTATTAACATGATTTAATGAGTTGCTAGTAGGTGCCAGGAGCGCACTCCAGACCATCTGACTTAGCCATATGGGATCCAACACACAGGAAGGAGGTCTAAGCTCTTCCAGACAACTTGGAAAACCACACCCTGGAGACGGAGGGAGAGGTGGAGAAGGAGGGAGAGAGGGGGAAGGGAGGGAGGGAGGGAGGGAACAAGACCTTAGGTGAGACAGGCCTGTAAAGTGGTCTTTCTCTGGGAAAAGGGCGATCTGGCAGACTTGCCCCCGGGGGTGTGTTGATTTGGCTTCAACCCTAAGGAGAAGGTGCAGCTGTAACATTTATCAGCAGATGTGGCCACTCTGGACTCTGGGAGATGTTCTCGGCAGGTTCTTTCCAGAAGCAGCCATGTGCCTCCCCCACACCCCAGACATCCATCTTTGCTGCTTAGGAACCTCAAAATGCAATGGTTTCAAGGGGGTGCCCACCCTTGGCCCCAGGGTATCGGGAGGAGAAGGGAAGAAATTCAGTGGCAGGGGAGAGAAGAGATGAATGAGAAGCAAAGGGGCGAGGGGATGCATGGGTATCAGTGGTGTTCAGGGATGACAGAGCAGAGTACCCAAGGCAGAGTCAACCACACGGAAATGAGACCCAGACTTTAACAACAAGACTTGAAAGGGTGCCTGTGAAGAGGGCGCGCTGGGGGTGGGGAGGGAGGGAGGGACCTGGGGACACCGTGGAGGGGAGCTGCCACTGGTGCCAGGATTGGTGATGGAACATTCTGTGTCTAGAACCCGACTATAAATAACTTTGTAACTCATGGTGCTTTAATAAAATAATTTTTTAAAAAAGAAGCTGCTGCACGTCTGCTTACAGCCCCACTGCTGCCTCTGTTCAGAGAACGCGGCCTCGCCCATCTTCCGTGAGAGCCCATCTGGTTTCCTGTAAGTTGATGTTGTCGCCTAACTTTTTCTTTGCAAAAAGCTACTTTTGTTTTTGAGGAATATTTGAGACAAGTCTGTATCTCAGTACATATCTAACAATTAAGGTTTGCCTATGTATAGAAATAGTATCTCTAAAATATACTGAGCAAAATTATTGAGAATCAGAATGAGTTGGGAGCAGGCATTTCTTAAAATTTCAAGAAGTTCTGTTTTATCATTATTATTATTATTAATGTTATATTGGGACTGGAGTGACAGGACAGTGGGTAGGGTGTTTGCCTTGCACGAGGCCAACCAGGGTTCAATTCCTTCGTCCCTCTCAAAGAGCCCGAGATACCGAGAGTATCCCACCCTCGCGGCAGAGCCTAGCAAGCTCCCTGAGGCATATTCAATATGCCAAAAACAGTAACAACAAGTCTCAAAATGGAGACGTTACTGGTGCTCACTCGCTCGAGCAAATCGATGAACAACAGGACAACAATGCTACAGTGCTTTAAAGAAGAAGATGCCTGTTTCGAGCAAAGAGTGTTCCAGTAAAAATCCCAAGTCAGATGCCTACTGCCCAAGGAGGTACGTCCCAGAATACCAACCAGTGAAATTCTGCTGGGGCAGGCCAAGTCCCACATTACTCTCAAAGTCGGAGGACAAAGGTCAGTCCTGTCATCTGACACCCCATCCCCACTCCCCTGGCCTGAGCAGGAGAGTGGACAGTCCCAGGGTCAGAGAAGGTCAGCTCTGCAGAAAAGAACAGATGGCCACAGAGACTTCATCTAACCCGGCTGCTCAGGCCAGATGCCCCTTCCCACCCACCAGGCACTGACTACAACACAGCGTCTGGGATCGGAGAGACCATTCACGGGCACACCGCCAAGGCTGGTCACATCCTGACACCCCACTGGCCCCTGAGCATCGCCAGGAGTGATCCCGGAACAGAGCAAAGTGTGGCGGGGCTGGGGCCGGAGCCACAGTACAGCCAGTGGGGCATTTGCCTTGCACGCGGCTAACCCATGTTCTATCCCCCGCATCCTCAGCACTGCCAGGGTAATTTCTGATTGCAGAGCCAGGAGTAACCCCTGAGTAACCCCTGAGCATGACCCAAAAAGAAAAATAAAGAGTGTGCAGGGGGGAAATGTAAATCAGAGACAAAAAAAACAGTGTCTGATTCTTCAGGCCTCCCTGGGGACCCTCCAGATCTTCTCCAGTGCTGGACATGTGCCCCATGTGCCGGCTGCTGTTCCCTTTGTCCTGTCTCGCCGTGGGTCTGGAGGTCGGCCCCTTCCTGAGTGCACGTGCTGGGCTCCCCTCTGCCTTCAGACGCTGACGTCGGATGCACACATTCCAGCCCGGAATCTGGCACACGTCACTGGGGACATGGAGAAGGGAGATGGGAATTGGAGGTTTTTCCTGAGCCCCAGACCAGCTGGCTGCCAAGTTGCCGTTGGACACAGCCAGGAAACTAATTCAACCGGACGGCACTGTGCATTCACTAGGTGTTCGTACAGAATCACGCTTTGTCCCGGGCCCCCCACACTCAAAGGCTTCTCAGAAAGCTATTGTGGGCTCCCACTAACTGACGGTGAGCACAGCACAGACATGAAGGGCCCTGAGGACCGGGAGGACATCCAGGACGAGTGGCCAGGCCCGAGCTCCTGGGTCTCCTCTGGCCTGCCTGCCCAGACCAGGGCTCCAGACAGGGCCGGCGTGGGCCTCCCTTCAGGGAGGAGCGAGTGTGTGAGAGGCTCTGCATGCAGCCGCCACTGCAGCAGAAAAGGCAAGTTCAAAGGTAATTGGACGAGGCGCTTTGAGCACGGCTGTTCCGCAGCAAACTGTTTCATCAATACCCACCGGGATCCGTCCATATGGACAGCAGAAGGGTTCCTGCTGTTCTTTTGCTAATAAAAACTGTTGTGATTACATTTCCAGTCCTCTCGGAATGGGTCCTCTGCGGGGCTCAGCAGGGCGTGGGGGGAGCCTGTGCTGGAGCGGGGGCTCCCCCAGCCCGCCCCGGCGGGACGTGGAGATCTGCACCCACAAGACGCACAAGGAGGGTCTTCAGGGAGAGTGGGCGCTGAACACATATGTGAGTGTATCTGGGATCGTGCGCATGTGTACACACACACACACACACACACACACAGAGGAAAAATTGTAATTAATGGAACAACCTTTCATAAGTGGTTCCAGTTACTGGCATTTTCTGGTTAATTAGAGGTTAACCTGCGATCACTTTTTTATTCCAACCTGCGTGTTGAAGTACATTAGTCTAATTTCACCCCGACCCTGCTCCTGAGCTGCAGCCATTGTCCCCCCTCAGAAAGGCGCCCCCTCCTCTCCCTCTATGGAAACCCCGGGGTCCCCTGTGTGGCTTTTCCCATCTGGCCTCCTCCTGCTCCGCCCCCCACACCCCGCCTCAGGGCTCCTCTCATAAAGCCCTCCCACCCTCTGGTCTCCTGTCAATCACCACAGGACCTTACCTCAGCACTGGCGCCTAGAGCCAGGCCAAGTCACGTTGATTGCATGAATGAATGCATGCATGCATGTGTGTGTGTGTGTGTGTGTGTGTACATGCATGCAGAGAGTTGGGAGTGGGGCCACACCCACTGTGCTCAAGGCTTAGTTCTGGCTCTGCTCACTCCCAGCCATGCTTGAAGTCCAGTCATACCAGAGCTTGAAGCCCAGTCAGCTGAATGCAAGGCAGACACCCTGCCCCAGGCCTCTCCAGTACCTGAAGGAAACTTCTGATGACCACCTAGAGGTTTTGGAGTCTGGGATCCAAAAAAGTTCTAAAATTTCAGAGTATTGAAAATGTGACCTTTGAAAAATAAATCATGCTTTTGGGGGTCAAGGGGAGTGAGGCACAGAGGGGAGGTTAAGGGATGGTGGCGCCAAATATCCACAGCAGAGTCAACAGCTCTGAAATCACGAGGCCAAGCTTGAACAGCCGGACTTAGAAAGGTGCCTGTCAGGAGTGGGGGCTGCGGGGGTGCAGGGGATGGGAGAGAATCTGGGAACACCGGTGGAAGGAAGTTTACGTTGGTGGCGGGTTTGGTGATGGGACGCTGTATTTCTAAAATCCAACCTTAAAATCATAGTGCTTTACTCAGAAGATTGAACATTGTTAAAAAGAGCCATTAACTGGGGTACATGTAGATCAAGAATGTTCTTCCTCTTCCTCCTCCTCCTCCTTCTCCTCCTCCATCCCAGGATCTTGCCATAGAATACACATACCCACAAGGTATATGGCAACATGTAATGGCATGTAAGTACATGTGGACATGCAATGAAGGACATGTGTGCCACTGATGCTTTTTCCTCTCCAACCTGCACAATCCTCGTCTGCAAGCCATGTTTCAAAGAGCCCCTGGCAGAGGCCAGAGCACAGTGGGCACCTGCCTCGCACACAACCTACGTGGGCTCAATCTTTGGCACCCCATATGGTAACCTCAAACCCACTAGGAGTGATGCCTGAGCACAGAGCTAGGAGTAAGCCCTGAGCACTGCTGGGTATGCCCCCCCCAAACACACCAAATAAATAAATAAATAAATAATGCACCACTGGACCGAGTCTGGAGCTCAGTAGTGGAGTATCTGCTTCATGTGCATGAGTCCCCGGGCTTGATCCCCAGATCCCCCCACCCATGACTCATTCCTTAAAGAGCCCTTTGAAAGCACGGTGGGGGCTGGGGTGTTGAGCACCTCAGCGGTGCTGGTGATGCAGTGACTTAGTACATGACTACCATAATCTCTCACACGATAGTGCCCCAGGCTCCCAAATAACATATAAGTCAATGATTTTAATAAGTTAATGTCTAGGCATCCTTGTTGTGGTACCGGGGAGATAACTCACTGGGCTGGAGTGCTGGTTTTGCATGGGGAAGGCCTGGGCTCTCTCCCTGGAAGCCCAGGGCACCACTAGTGTGGCCCCTAAGGCCCCCAAATTTGTAATCAGACACACCCATAAAAGGCTCTCCTGTGTCCCTGCAGGGCCACCCCAGTGTCTGTTCCCACCCCCTCTGAGTGGCACGAACTTCTTGGCCAGCAGGAGGGAAGGCTGGCTTGCACAGCTCCCCGTCTCTCAGAAGGTAGCTGAGGGCCCCATGTGCAGGGAGCTGGACCGAACTGAGGGCTGGACTGAGTCTGTGGGCCGCCAGCTCCCTCCCGGAGTATGCTTGCCAACTTTCAGCTATCCCCAGTGCCTACCTTGCCTCAGAAACACCCCGAAACTCCCACGGTTGAACACAGCAAAGGGGCATCGCCTTCTCCTAGAGCCCAGCGGAGTCTGGGGAGGGACCCCCGGGAACTGGGCTGAGTCCCTCCCCCTGCAAAGCTGCACCACCCAAAACTGTGGCCTCCTTCCTGGGGGCAGGAGCACCTCACATGTTGGCTGCTCAAGGTGTTACTACAGGCACAAACCCCTGTATCTCTCCTCTGTGCTTTCACACATCTGTGGGCTCCAGGAAGACTGCCGGACTCTCAGAGTAATGTGCTCATTGGTGGGCCACGCCCCACGAGCCTGCCCCCCACTCCCTCATTCACAGTCGCTTGTGCCTCTAAGGTGAAACCAGACACCCCCCACAGGGCTGCCTCCACAAGAGCGGAAGAGTGGGCACACCAGTGTCCCCACACAGAAGGTAGCCGGGGGCAGCCCTTGTCCTCCCCCGTGGCAACAGACACTCCAAAACCGAGATAACCCAGCCATGCCCGAGCCCCAGTCACAGGCAGACTCCAATGGGCTAGCTCTGGACCAACCGAGACAGCCAGTACCGAAGGCTGCCCAGGCCCCCCAGGGCAGGGAACCCGCAGTCCCTCCTCCAGGGTCTGCGAGCCCTCTTGTGTAGCCCCAGGTCTCAGCCTACGCCAAAGCCCCCAGGGGAGAGGGGCCAGTCAGAGCCGCCCCAGGGCAGTAGGAAGCATTATCATTATTGGAATGTGATTCCTCCGACTGCCCAGTCCTCTGGGGGCCACCTTTATCACCTTCACAGCCAGGAGGGGCTGCGGGAGTGAGCCGCCTCGCCGTGTCGGGGGCAGGGCAGTCTCCCCTCCGACAGCTAAGGGCGCCTTGGCCAGCACACAGAGGCACTGAGTGTTTCCACTCGCCTCCGATGCAGCCGAGAGTTAGATCAACTCTGAAGGATGCAAAGGGGACAGTGGATGCGTTGTCACGTGAAGGGGCTCCGTGAGTGTCCTCCATTCATTCATTCATTCATTCGCCATGGACTGAGCTCATGTTAGCCACCAGCCAGCAGAACTGGACAAGATCAGTGAGTACAGAGTAACAACCTCCTCTCTGAATTCGTGCCAGGGCTCAGGATGTTCCAGGCTGTGTCACGCACGCGATCTTTATTTGTGCTAGCGCTTTTGATCCTCCCCTCAGAAGACACCACTTCCTCTGACATTATTGCTGCGATATTTTAGTCCTGTGATTCTACCTCGCAGACTGATGAAAACAGCTGAGGCCAGCGGCTGTCGGTCATCGGGGGCCTCCATTGTCTGGGGTCAAAAGGTCGACAGCTCCTGGCTGAGGTCTTCCCATCAGCAACGGCCTCCGGCTGCCCAGCCCATGCTGAGCTCACTGGACCTTCCTGAGAGGCTGGTGAGATCTCAGGACCCGGGTGCAAGCTGAGCATGAGGACTGGAGTTTCGAGTTCGATCCCCGGCACCTCTCGGGACCCTGAGCGCCTCTGGCTGGGACCCTGGGCGCCCCCAGCACAGCTGGGCCTGGCGGTGACCCCGGACTCAGGCAGCAAAGCTAAGTGTCTCTGCGAGCGGGCCCTGCTGGGGAGGCCCAGGAAAAGGAAGGAAAAGTACTTCTTTGGGAAACCTTCTATTTGATGTTTCGGAACACTGCACAGGCTCTGAGCCCGGCCCAGTCACAGAATCTGGTTGTCCCCAGCGGGCGCCATAGCACAGCAGGGAGGGCACCTGCCTTGCACCAGGCTGAGCCAGGTCAGATCCCGGCACCCAGATGGTTCAAGGCCCGCCAGGAGTGATCCCTAAGCACAGAGCCAGGAGTAAGCCTTGAGCACTGCCAGGTGTGGCTCCCAAACAAAACCAAATGAAGTCTGATTGGCCCTCAGTCAGTCTTTCTCAGTACCTGGTGCCCGTGCCATGGCCATGAGGCTGCAGGGAGTGTACAGGGAGTCCTGGTTCATCACACTCCAGGCCTCGTGCTCGGCCTGGAGTGAGAAACATGTGCATTCATCTGGAGGAATCAGAGAGGACTTCCTGGAGAAGGAGGTGTGGAAGTCTGTGCTGAGCCTCAGAGGGCTCAGGCAGATAATGGGGCCACCAGCCTGTGAAACTAATGTACCCGTGAGACAGCACGGAAATCCTCTGCTCACGCATCCAGGGACCTTCAGGGCGGTGGTGTCAGCCCAATACCTCAGTTTCCCCATCTGGAGTAGGGGGAGAGCAACAGTGACAGCTCTTCCCACACCTGCTGGAGGCAGCTGTGAAGACGCAGGGTACAGCATCAGAGCTGAACCCCAGTGGACCATCAGGGTTGCTAGGGCTGCCCTTGGGGCATGGGGGAGCCCCGGGGTGAGGTGGGAGGCAGAGACACCCCCACCTGCATCTGCAGGGAGTCACGGAGACTGCTTCCTCCCAGCACCCCGATGACTCAAAGGCGGTGACGTGGGGGACAGGGGGCGCAGCTGCGCCTCCTAAATATAGCCTGACTGCAGCTCCCCAGGAGCCGCCCACCCGAGCCTCCCAGGGCGGTGCTAAAAATAACACTGCACACAGGCCTCGTGCTGCCCTCGGCCGAGCAGGGCACTGGGGGCGGGATGGGGGCAGAGGGTGGCCGGATGGCTGTGGGCGGGTGCCCGCCTCTGTCCCTGCGATGACCCGGCTGAGCACGTGAAGCGCAGGCCTGCTGAAGGAGCGCCCCCTGGGGGCCGAGCTGTAGTACAGGAGGGAGGGCGTCTGCCTGGCTTGGGCCACCCGGGTTCCATCCTGGCACCCCATTGCTCCCCTGAGCATCGCCAGGAGTGATTCCCGAGTGCGGAGCCAGGAGTCAGCCCTGAGCACCACCGGGTGTGGCCACAAAACTAAACAAATTAACAAAACTGAGTTCGGCCAATGAACAAACTCGGGCACAACCAGGGTTTGCATCCCAGGCTTTGGCAGAACCTGTTTTACCCTCTCCCACACTCCTGTCTGCCCCCACCAAACGTTCCTTCACTTCTCACCTGTGCCACGCCAGCCTCCAGCCACGAGAGCGGGGAGGAGCGGGCCATATGCCTCACGAGGGTCTCCAACCCCTCCCTTTCCCGACTGTGCCCTCAGCCTCGGAGCACACCAGCATGGGGCCAGAGAGATAGCGTGTGGCCAACCCAGGTTCGATCCCCGGCATCCACCCCGCCTGGTTCCCTGAGCACCACCAGGAGTGATTCCTGAGTGCAGACCCAGGAGGACGCCCTGAGCATCTCGGGGTCTGGCCCCAAAGACAAACAAACAGAAACCCCACTGGGGAGGAGCCGTCCTCCCAGGCCCCAGGCCCATTCTGCTCAGAGCCCCACAGCCTCTGAGTCCAGGCTGCTCAGGACCTGTGAGGACGGCCAGGGCTCGAGAGGCAGCCCCAGCACCTCGCGGGGCGGGGAGGGGGAGTGAGAGGTCCCCCGCAGCGGGAAGGTGACACGGTACAAGCACGTTCGAGCGCAGGTTGGCAGTTTCTCACAAAGTCAAATGTGCGCCCACCCAAGGGTCCCGCCTGCCACCAGGAGGAAGCGGAGCATATGTCCGCACGAAAGCCTGGCCGCAAACGCTCGCTGCGACTGTGCCGGGAACAGCCCCACACTGGAAACAGCCCAAACGCTCACGAGCAGGTGAGCAGATGCACAAGCTGCGGTGCGTCGTTTAAGGGAACACGGCTCAGCGCTGGCTGGAGTGAACACGCAACAGCACGGCTCCACTGAGGCGGGGAGGGGGACTCAGGCGGGGACATGGGGCCAGTCTGGGCGGGGTGGCCTCGGGGGGGGGGGTGGGAATGAGCAGCCGGGAGGGTGAAGAGGGGCGCGGCCTCAGGGAGCGTTGGGAAGCCCGGTGGTGCCCATTCTCTGATCACTGAGGTCAGCTCCCTACAGGGCCCCTCACATGCAGGGAGGGGCAGACACTTACACGCTGAGAGCACACTCGTGCTGCATGGACGGCTCGTTGTCTGCCACTATCACTCAATAGCAGAGTTCTCTTGGGGCTGGAGAAGACAGCACAGTGGGGAGGGCATTGCCTTGCATGTGGCTGACCAGAGTTCAATCCCCGGAATCCCTTATGGTCCCCGAAGCACTGCCAGGAGTAATTCCTGAGTGTAGAGCCAGGAGTAAGCCCTGGGCATTGCCTGGCACGGCTCAAAGTCCAATAATAATAATGATAATAATAATAATAATGATATGTCTTTTCTAAAATATCTAAATTTCAAAGCCATTTGTCACCCCATCGACTGCTAAGCCCGTTGGTGATGGTATAATGCATGGCCCTGGCCCTGGTGAAATTCCTGCAGCACCGGAATACTCTGTCTGTCCGTGCTAGATGCTCTGCAGGCCAGAGGACAGCAGAAGGTGACGGCAGCTGGCAGGACATAATGGCGGCACCGCGCCCCCGCCCCCAGCTCCCCGGGCGGGTGACTCTGCAGTGTGCTCAGGGGTCAAGTAGAGCTCGTGTTCTCTCCAGTCACACCTGCCCTGCTCACTCGCCCTCTCCCTCCATGCTAGGTCTCCCGAGGGGCCCTGCTGGACCTCTGGGAGGCTGGGAGAGCTGGCGCCCGGCTGGACAGGGCGGCAGATACTGGAGTGGACTCCAGAATCAGTCACACCAGGCCCGGTGCAGGTGTGGACAAAGGGCAGGGCAGCGGGGACTAAGGGCTGCCAACACCACGGCCTGTACAGGATCTCTGGAATACTCTGGAGAGGTACCGGGGTACACGGACAACTGGCTGTCCGGACACTCAGAGCTCCTGAGGGGGGAAAATGACAAGCTCCTGAACAGCAATCGAGTTAAAGCAATTGTGAGAGGCAGAGAGCTCCTTCAACAACTTTTTTTTTTTTGATGAAACAAAAAATTTTTTTTATGAAAACTTATTTAGAAATATGTGAAAGTAGAGAGAGGGAAAAGTAAGTGTTCGAGCGAGAACACAGGCTTCTCCAGGGTGGAAGCAAGCAAAGAAGCAGAGAAGAACATGTCCAAGGAAGGACACGGGCTTGAACACAAAGCCTTCACAGCATTTAAAGAGGCCCCTTGGGGCGGGCCAGGTCCTGCCCAAACACAGCCAGAGCCACCCCCACGACCCCGGCCCACCCCCACTGCCTCAGGACCAGCCTCCTGGAGAACATGATCTGCTGGAAACTTCGGGTCCATGGAAGTTTCCTTGTGACGGAGAACACCAGGCCTGCTCCGAGTCGGCATGGGCGACCCCCAACCCCCCTCTACGTCTACTAGATCTGTTAGCCACACCCACATCCTGCAGCTGCCACTGTGGACCGTGGAAGCCGACCTACCAGCCTTGTTCTATTTGAATACAAAAAGGATCACCTAGCAGCAGGATTTTCTCAGACACCTGTTCCCGGCTGAGACATCCGGGACGCTGGGGGGGGGGGGGGGTCTGGCTAGCTCCCACCAGAAGCCACTCCCACACCCCAACGCCATCTCCCAGTTAACAATTTGACTCCAACCAAACTGCCCAGTTAAGAATTTTGGATTTTCTGGAGAGTGCAGCTGCGAATGCCACCCCTGACTTAGAGGGTCAGTCTCGCCTACAGAAACAGTGACACAGAGGCTTACCTCGTGATACCTTAGTAAACCTCAGGGAAGGGCTTAATGTCTCTCTGGTGAGATACAATTTTCACAAATTTTCTTCTACAAAATATTTTTTGATCATTCCATTAGCCATTCATAGTTAGCAAGCAGTATAAAATAAATAATTGTGGGTCTGCTGCAGGGGCAGGTGTGAGGGGTGGTCGGGGAAATGGAGAGAGTGGTGGAGGGAAGGTCACAGTGGTGGGGGGTTGGGGTTGGAACACTGGATGTAACAAATTGTCATGAACAAGTTTGTTAACCGCAGTGCTTACGTAAAGCAGGGAAAAGGGAAATGAGACCCTTCCTGGAAGCCAGGGGCTTGCGCCCGCAGCAGAGTGAGAGCCTGGGACACGTGGTGTCTTGGATTCATCCTAGAACACACGACCTGGTAGCCCCTAAGCACCACCAGGAGTAACCCCGACTGAACGTCGTAATGAAGGGCCAAAGCGATTGACTATACAGCAGGTAAGGTGCTTGCCCTGCGTGCAGTCTTCCCCAGGTGTCGCAGAGGGTCCCCCAGGCACCTCCAAGATGACCCCTGAGCGCAGAGCCAGGAAGCAGCCCAGAGTGTAGTCTTGAAACCAAGAGCAAAATGATGTTTTTAATTTAAAATCTAAAATAATAGTACCAGAGAGAGAGTACGAGGGTTTGCCTTGCATGCAGCTGACCCAGGCCTCATCCCCAGCATCCTATATGGTCCCCCGGGCCCTGTCAGCCTTGATCCCCGAGTGCAGAGCCAGGAGTAAGCCCCAAGCACCACCAGGTGTAGCCCCCAAACCAATAATAATATTAATCTTCATCCTCCTCCTCAGAGAGTCCAGCCTGCCCAGTACTTGGCCCGCAGAGGCCACTGACCCAAGCCTACGGTCACCGGAGCATGGAGCAGCTTTTCTCCACCCAGCTGTTCCCACACAGTGGTCAGGGGGCTCTCAAGAGGCAGCGTGAGCCCCCAGACCCCAATTTCTCTGCCCCCGGCTCATGGAGCTCCAAGGAGGTAGATGCCTCGGAGGACAAACCACGTCCTTTGCTGCCACCACGGCCAGAACCAGGACCCACCCCAGGCGGGGCTCGGCAAGCTGGCGGAGAGATCAGGCCAGACGGGGGTGGGTGAGCCAGCAGAATCCAGAGACCTGGGAGTGGACGCTGAGGCGGGGAGCTCCTGGGCTGCCTGAGGACAAGGTGATGGGGAGGGGTGCCGTCGTGTGGAGGGCTAGACGTGAGCCCACGGCCCAGGCTCGGTTTCTCCTACTGCTGTGGGGCTCCGGGGGCTTAGACAGGGTGTCGGGGGCAACAGCTCGGGCGGCACTGCTGGCCTCTTCCTGTCCAAGGACCCGATGACCAGGATCACCTTCTACTTCCCTCTGGCCCTCGGCCCGAGAGTCTTCAGACCTCCATGGAGGAGATGGCTCCGGAAAGAGCTCGAAAGAGCGTCCCGGGGCGTTGGGCTTCCACTCCTCCAATGAGACAGGAAAGGGGGACGGCAGACGCTGGACCCTGAGAAGCAGCAGGGCCCTGGCCTCCTTCCAGGCTCCCACAGTGCTCGGCCGAAACAGAGGCCGGTGCCAGAAGACAGGACCTTGCTCCCCCGAGTAAACAGAAGTGGAAGGGGACAGTCCAGCCCAGTTGATGCCCTGGGCCAGCCAGTGGGCCCAGCCCTTCCGCCTGTAGCAGCCCAGGACTGGCCCCTCAGTAGGGACGCAGCCCAGTCTTCTGCCAGCCCGAGACCTGGGGCCCTTCCTGCCTCACTGCCAGGCGGCACAGGGCATGTCCCCGTAGTGAGTGAGGACACACACCTAGAAGGGACTTTGAGGCTGGGGGAGGGGGAGGGGGAGCCCCAGACCTCAGGCGACCCTGAAACCACCACCCCTGCATCTGGCACTGTCCCCTCTGCCGTGCAGTGGCCTTGCCACATTCTCTCCGCCTGAGCATCACCGCTGGCACGCCGGCACTGCCCCCACCTCGCAGGCCGGAAGCCAGGGCGTGTGGTTTGCCCGAGGGCGTGTGGTTTGCCCGAGCACCTCGTGGAGCCGCACACAGCCCACACTGCAGGTCAGCATGCCTGGGGGCCTCTGGGCACCGCTGGGACGGTCCCCAGACAGCTCACCGGCTGCCACGTAGCCTCCCCGGGCCCCAGCCTACACCGAGACGTTCCTTCGCCTCCTGGAACCTTGGCATGGAAATGGCCAGGGAGGATTTTGTAACCACCGACCGCTGCTGTTGCTAAGAAACAGACCCTTTAAATTCAATTTACAAAAAAGACAGAGCGAGTGAGCAAGCGAGTGAGAGCAAGGAAGAGATGCTCGAACATCTGGTTATCTTCCCTGGCTGTCTCCGGTGGCTATGGAAATGAGATAAGTGCCTTCCGAGAGGGGGCGGCCCCTTCAGGCTGTTTCCTCGCTTCCTGGGAAGGCGGACCAGGCCCTACTGGGGACCACACTGGGTAAGGGCGCCCCTTCTCCTGCTGCAGTGACTCAGGTTCTCCGATCAGTGCCCCACCCCCGCCCCCTGCACTGCCTGATGACTCAACTCGGCATTTATAAAATCCTCTTCTGCATACTCAGGACTCACACATGTTCCATGAGCTCTCATGGAGCAGCCCTGAAATCCCGGCTCCCCGGGACCAGAGGCGGAGGAGTCCTCAGTTAAACACGGCGCATGTCTGCTGGAGGGATGGCTCGCTCACACGGCAGCACGCATGCCCAACACAACCAAGACCCCAAGTTCAACCCCAGCAGGAAGAGCTCCGGGGCCGCCAGCTCCAAGCACTACCAACAGCAGCCTGAGGCCCCGGCACTGTGGGTGTGGCCCCTTACATCAGAGGAAAAGAAGGGAACAAAGAAAATTCCCTTCAGCCAAGTGGAAGAGAGAGAGTCCTGTCAAGAATGGGCTCAGAGGGGGCTGGAGCGATAGCATAGCGGGTAGGGCGTTTGCCTTGCACACGGCCGACCCGGGTTCGATTCCCAGCATCCCATATGGTCCCCTGAGCACCGCCAGGAGTAATTCCTGAGTGCAGAGCCAGGAGTAACCCCTGTGCATCGCCGGGTGTGACCCCAAAAGCACAAAAATAAAAAGAATGGGCTCAGAGCAGAGTCCCTGAATTCCCTTCCTGGTGTTAACTTTTTCCCCTCGAATTCTACTACGTTCTCCTGTGTCGGTCATCTTCCAACTAGAAAGAACACTTCGCATAGGCAGAGATGGCATGTGTGCATGCACGTGTGTGTGTGCGTACATATTACGTGTGTCTGATTTTCACATTGCTATATCCTTCTCATCTAGAACAGTGGCTGGTGCCCACAAGGAAAAAAAAAGGTATTATTTTAGGAGCTGGAACAATGGTACAGCAGGTATGGTGCTTGCCTTGCGTGAAGACAACCCAGGTTTGGGCCCCAGCACCTGCCAGGGTCCCCCAAGCCCTGCCACGACTGAACCCTGAGTGCAGAGCCAGGAGTCAGCCTTGAGTAACCGGGTGTGGCCCAAACAAACAGACAAACAAGAACAGACTCAGCACTAGGCTGGGAGGCATGGTTAGGGCCCCAGACCCAAGTTTGAGTCCCAGCAGCATGTAGGCCCCCAGGCATCACCCTGCCCACAGCTCTGAATGTGGTTCTGGAAGCCCCCAGCCCTGCCGGGGTGACGTGGCGACCTCCAGCTCCCGGAGGCCCCAGCATCAGCACCTCACTGGGCTCTTGCGTTGAACCCCAGCCCTGTGGGAATTGCCGGCGGGACCCTCGGGCCTCCCAAGCACCTTCGACCAGCCTCACGTGGAGAGGGTGTGATGCACCCCCTCCCTGCTGCACAGACACAACCCAAGGCCCCGACACTGTGTGCTCTGTCCACCTGAGGCCCCAAGTTCAGACGCAGTTCACATGGCCCCTTGGAGGTCACCAGCAAGGCAGGCCCTGAAAATTCTGCATCCCCAAGAATGAGTTGGTCAAGTCTTGCCAGGAGTGGCCCCTGGAGCACTCCGCCTCGCCCCCTAAGTAAACACGGTTCAGAGAGGGTCACCCAGTGTTCCCCACTGACCAGCCTGGCATGCCCTCACTGGGCAGACCCCAGAGTCAGTTGGGTGTGGACGCAGCATGCACCCTGGCAAAGGGCTCACACACACCCCTGCCTTCCGCAGCGGCTCCCTCTGGGCACTGCCCCCCAATTCTGGAACATGTGCACTTCCTGTCCTGTGACTTTGTCAGTGTCTGCACGTTCACACACCGCCTGGGAGAAGCCGGAACATCTGTCGACCACTCGTGGCCATTCTCCACTCAACGTTCAGAAGCCTCAACTCTCAGCCAAGAAGCTGCTACGGGCACACGGTTAAGCACCATGAGTTGCACAGATGAATTAATGCCATTTGACCTCCGACAGAAAAACTCATGGGCCTCCTCTCCCGCCTCTCCAGGCCTTGCTGGCTCCCAGCCACGTCCACACAGCAGCCACTAGGGGACCAGAGAGCAGCATCGGCGAGAGCAATCAGGAGTAATGGGGTGCGGGGGAGCGGGTGCGCCTCTAGGGACTCCCCAGGCTCAACAGCCCATATCTTACAAAACACAAAGATGCCCCCAAGCAGGGGAGACACCCCAACAAGCGGGGGTGGCCAAGGCAAATCCCATGCAGACAGGACAAGAACTGAGTGTGGGTTCAGGGGAGCAATATCCAGAATAGTTGATTTGAGGGAGACAAGAACAGGGACAGAGATGGAGAGACACAGGGAGACAGTGAGAGAGACAGAGATGGAGAGACAGAGATGGACAGAGACACGATGAAAAGCTAGAACCCAAACCATGGAAAAGAGTCAAGGGCACTGAGTATATGAAGGAAGGTCTGAGAGATGATACAGGAGTTAAGGGGCTTGCCTGGCATGCAGCCAACTAGGGTTCTATCCCTGGCACCCTACAGGGGCCCCCTAGCCCCACCAGGAGTGATTGCTAAGCACAGAGCCAGGAGTTAGCTCAGAACACCTCTGGGTGTGCCCCCCCAAAAAAACCCCACAAATAAATAAATAGACCATTTTATTTATATTCTAAGTTGCTTCTCACTGATATAACAAAGATTTTTGCCCCTTGTGTTGATTGCATTTCACAAGCACCCAACACAGACCCCACCTAAACGCTCCTCCACAGATGACAAATAAGGCAGCTAAGGTCTATGTGCTCCAGGGAATACTACTCTGTCATTAAAAGAAGATGAAATCATGACTTTGGGACAAAGTTAATGGAACTTGAGGTGATTGTGCCCAGTGAAATAAGGAAGTGAAAGATAATCGCCATATGGTCTCACTCCTATGTGGAATAGAAATAAAATAACCAAAGCAAACAAAGTGGAAAAAAGAAACAAACTTCTAAACTCAGTATAAACCATGGTATTTACTGGAGGGGTGGGGAGGGAGGAAAGGGGAGTGGGGGGAGGCAGGAGGAATGAGTGGGGGGTCTTTTATGTTCTTGTGACATAATCACACTCCCTCGGTGGTGGCTTCTGCACACACAGAAGCCTTGAGGAGGGGGTTGTACATGTGTATATGTGTGTACATGTGTGTGTCTGTGTGTGTATATGTGGGCGTACATGTGTGTGCGGCATGCATATGTTGAGGTGGGGAGTGGCAGAGGAAAGAGCTAAATTCTTTTTTTTTTTTTTTTTTTTTTTTGCTTTTTGGGTCATGCCTGGCGATGCACAGAGGTTACTCCTGGCTCTGCACTCAGGAATTACCCCTGGCGGTGCTCAGGGGACCATATGGGATGCTGGGATTCGAACCTGGGTCGGCCGCGTGCAAGGCAAACGCCCTACCCGCTGTGCTATTGCCCCAGCCCCAAGAGCTAAATTCTTTATCCAATACCCCTGGAAAGGAAAAACAGGCAAGGACCCCTATCTCACCATGAAATTAATCCTGCAGAAGTTTGGCCCCAGACGTAACCAGGAGCCCCACGAAATAGTTTTAACTCTTGGAGCCACATTTGCTTTAGACAAGTCCATCCAAGGTTCAAAGGACACTGGGAATTGTATCCAGACTTTACCAGGAAGAATCATCCAAGGTGACATTTGGGTACCAGTGCAGGAGCGAAGCGTCTCTCAACCACCACGTGGGGCTCCGTGTCACACCAGCTCACAGGACCACAGTCTGGAATGAGTCCTCCCAGCCCTGTGCACCCACAGCTGGAGGCCAGTGCTCTCGGAGCCTCCCCCGTGTCCATCCACACTTCCTCGCAGCTGACAAAGCCCAGGTGCCCAGGTCCAGACAATGGATGGCAACGGGCTGAGCCGCTCAGGCCTACCCCCTGCCTCACATGCCTGCTCCTCTGCCACCAGGGCGCCACACGGCCCAGGCCACGAGAGTGCCACCACGCAGTCCAGGCCACCAGGGCGCCACACGGCCCAGGCCACGAGAGTGCCACCACGCAATCCAGGCCACCAGGGTATCACATGAGCTAGACCACAAGGACGCCATGTGATTCAGACCACTGGGGTGCCACATGATCTGAACACCAGGGTGCCACACCTGGGCTACCTGAGCACCCTATGATCCAGGTCACCAAGATGTCACGTGATGCAGGCCAATAGGCCCCAACAGGGCTCAAAGGGAAGTCAACTGGGGATTCTTCTGGACGTTGAGTTTACGCTTCTGATACGAAGGATCAGAGGAGTGGACACTTCCTTCCTCTTCTTCCTGTCTGGGCTACAGCTGAGTTTCTGAGGCTCTGGCAACCATCCTGTGCCAATAAGGAGCACCACAAAGGTGGGCTCTGGTGACACGCTGCTAGTGATGGCTGCTCCCCGCCTCCTATCTGCAACAGACGCCTTATTTTCAGTTTGGGGCTGTGCCTGGCAGTGCCCAGGGATTACTCCCGGCTTTGTGCTCAGAGAGCACTCCAGGCAGTGCTCAGGGGCCCCTATGTGGCGCCGGCGACAGAAGAGCCACACTCGGGTTGTCCCATTCTCTGCTTCCCTCAATGCATTCTCACGTGAGGAAATGGACCCTGGCTGCATCAGACAGAGCCATCACGCTTTCTGTGTCTCGCACCTGACCTCATCCTGCGTGATCCGCTCCCCTGCTCACATTCCCGCACGGAGCCCAGGTGTGCCCACTGCCCTCCTGAAGCCTCCCTTCCAGGCCCTGCCCTGCACCCCTCACAGGCCAGCCGGGCCTCTCCACAGCAGATGGGAGTGAGGGCTGCTCCGGCCGCTTTATGGGCAGGTTAAACTCGGGGCTCTCCGAGACGTGCGGCCACCTGCCTTCAGCCTCCCTCTCCTTCCTGCCTCTCCGAGCGGAGGCTCCTGGGCAGACCCCAGCGACATCGGCCGCTCCCTTCACAGCTGTCTCACTCAGTCCTCAGTGCACTAGATCCCAACCCCTCCGGACTGTGCTCTTGGTGGCATCGAGGCAGGTTTACAGAGGAAGGAGCGCTGGGGCAGGGCCTAGCCATGACCAGGAGCACTCGGTGCTTCAGTCTCTCTCCTGAGCCACGTTGCCAGCCTGCTCCTTGCTCCACCCACACCAGCAGAGCTCACTGCAAGGGGAGCCCCCGCGGCCAGGGTCCTGCCCCTGCTCTGTGTCCTCAGACTCAGCACGTCCCCGCTGGAGCCGCTGGCCCATGTCTCCACCCGGAACACCCTGGAAGTCTGGAGACAAGCTAATGGGCTAATGGTGAAACTGGAGGGACAGAAGAAACAGAGGAAAGGTGGGTGCTGACACCAGCACCCCACATTCCCCTGAAGCAAGAGCAACCCTCTAAGCCCTACTGTGTGCAGCCCAATAAACAAGCAACAGCTAGGCAAGTAGTGGGAGCAGCAGACAGCCCAGGGATGGGGTGCGCTCTGGCCCCCGGGTCACAGGCCCCACCCTGGGCCTGTGGGGTGCCCTGCAGACCTGCCGTAGCACTGGGCCCTGGTCGCCTGACAGTGACTGCCCCAGCACTGAACATAGGATCAAGCGGGCACCACCCCCAGCCTCTGAATTTCCCTGGGAGACCTTTGTCCCACCACACACACACACACACACACACACACACACACACACACACACACACACAGAGTAACTGCATTGATTAAAAAGCAATTTTAAAGTGAATGCACTTCCTGGAGTAAGTTCAAAAGTATGCAGTGATAGATAACGACTCATCAAATTAGGGCTCATTGGGGTAGGGTCCTGCGAAAAAATCTGGGTCTTTGTCCCAAGCCTGTCATTGTGAAGGTGGGCAGCTCTCTCCAAGGCAGGTCCACCCTGATTCTGGGCCTCTTGACGAACACCCAGCCCTGTGTGCAGGTGCCAGCAGCTGGGCGGGTAAGGCCAAGCGTCAATCCCCTCCCCTTCAGTAAGGAACAGAATGCCTCTGGTCTCTGCCCACGTGGGCGCAGCTGGTAAGACAAAGCCAAGAGCGAGCAGGACAGTCTGGGGGACCGAGGGCGAGAGGCAGCCCCCGACGCCTCCGCGGGGCAGGCACCCCGGCTAGGACCTCGCAGTCCCAGCACAGGAAACAGCTTGGCACAGCCACCAGCAGGAGAGACCATTCTCCCAGGCAGAGCCCAGCGGGCGCCAGGGGGATGGTGCCCAGCTGAAAGCAGCCGAGGCGGTGCTGCTTTGATGCCGCGTCAATAAATCTTTCCTGTTTAAGAAAATGTTTCGACTTCCTGCAGAAACATGTGTTCTCCTTAGACCAAAAATCTCCAGCTTTATGATCAAACTGAGAGAAATCCAGAAGGGAACTCTCTCGTGAAATATGCAAAACCCTGACTCCTCTGCCGCACCGCCCCCCCGCCCCCCCCCCCCCCGCCGTCACAGCAACGCTCAGGCCCGTTCTCCAGAGCCCCCAAACCTCCTTGTCTTTGGCAGCCAGGCCAGGGAGGGCTCCTCCCCCAAGTCCCCACCATCTGGCATTTTTGTCTGCAAAACACGGGGCCTCTCTGCCTTGGGCTGCCTGCCCACCCGCAGTGGAGGCCAGGCGCTGGCTAGGCTGCCCGAGCTTTGCCTTCTGCAGTGGCAAACACCTCTCTCTCCCTCCCTCCCTCCCCTCTCCTTTCCCCCTTCCTCTTTCTCTCTCTCCTTCCCTCTCGCTCTCCCTCTCTCTCTCTCTCTCTCTCTCTCTTTCTCTCCCTCTCCCTCTCCTTCTCTCTCTTTCTCTCTTTGTCTCTGTCTCTCTCTCCTCTCTCTCCTTCTCTCTCTCCCTCTCTCTTTCTTTCACCCTGTCTTCCTCCCTCACTCCCTCTCTCTCCCTCTTTCAGCTCATACTCTCCCTCTCTCCCCCCTCCCTCCGCCCCCGCAGCTGAGCTCAGAACAGACCTGCCTTGTGTGCCCATTCTACACAATCCCCATCCCTGTCTCCCCACACACCAGCCAAGGGGGCAAATGTCAGGGAGGGCCTCATTGGCTGCACCATCTGTCAGGAGTGAAGGGACGTGCCCAGTCCCAAAGCCCAGAACCCCACTGCACCCACACACACAACCCAAGACAGACATGCAGAGCCACACATGCCAAGAATCCCAGATACACTGACACGTACATCCTCTCACACACATGTCCACATCAATATACACAAACAGCACATGTGCACACAGACACACACACACAAGCATTGTAGCCTGTATGTCAGCAACCACTCACATCTATGCCCACAGATGCATATAAGCTTGTGCACAGACATGCTTGCACCAATCCATATCAAAGTAACATGTATGCACATGCATGATTACATACCTCCACACACGGTTTCTCCTGCATGCTTCCCTACAAACACAAGACACATGATAAACATATGAAGAAATGCACACACATTTACTCTATCTACATTTCCCTACACTATACATACATATTCTCTCACATGCTCACCTCGCATCCATTTGTCCATGTACAAGAGTGCTCGTGTACATGTGTACTAAATATAAAGCCATAATGGGCCAGAGAGATAGACACTATAGCAGGTAAGGTACTAGCCTTGCACCCAGCAGACCCTGGTTCAGTCCCCAGCACCCCATAAGGTCTCCCACCCCCTCCAGAAGTGACCCCTGAGTGCAGAAGCAGGAGTAAGCCCCGAGCACATGCAGGAGCGACACCAAAATCCTACCAGGCGGGTGACTTAAACAGTGAGCGCCTGTTTGCCACAGCTCTGGGAGCCGAGATGTTCCCGAGATTCAGTGCCAAGACGTTCAGTAGCTGGAGAGGGCCCACTTCATGGCTTGTAAACAGCCGCCTTCTGGCTGCGTCATCAGATGGAGGGCAGAGAACACTTGCATCTCTCCTTCTGTTGATAAAGACACTAACCCTGATTCCCTCAGGAGCACCTCATCTTCCTGAACTCACTAAGTCACTCACCTCTCACAGACCCCACTTCCAAATTCCAGAGCACTGGGAGTTGGGGTTTCGATGATAGATATGCAGGATGTAAAAAGTCAATCCTTAGCAAGGGTCACCTACATAAACATACACATTAATACTAAGGCAGGCACTCATGTGTATGGTCAGAACTCACGCACATACAACACTCACACAATCCCACACCCCAACTTACACATCCCACCCATACAGGCCCATGGACATACACATACCACACACAGTATCCATGTCCTCACAGATATGCTGGCTGCATAATCACAAGACATCCATACTTAGAGCCAGGCGTCCATACACTCACACACTGCTCGGTTTCTATACATTTCTCACATGCACTGTATACCCATTTGTTTAGTAATTGCATAAGCTTCCCAGTGAACCATTGTGTATCCACAAAAACATTTACACACACACACACACACACACACACCTGTCATCTCCTGCTGATCTAGCCACCCTCAAGCCTAGTAACACCTCAAAATCACATCAGATCTACCCAAGCATCCAGATCCTAGCGACTGACTGATCTCCAGTGGAGCCTCTGGGGCTGTGGACACTGCGTTTAGTAGGTCACTTCTAGAACATTCCTGGCGTAAGTCCTCATTCCTAGCTCTACCGTAATGAGGAACTTACTTTGCACTCTCTGCCTAGCCCAGCATCTATAAATTTTGAAATGGTGCTATAGATACAGAACACACCGGTTAATAAAACATAATAAAACAGAATATGTACCAGCGGCATATGCTGATACATGCAGGAACTGAAGAGCAAACCAACCACGCTTCACAACCCAACTGTGCAGGGCCTTGGTGAGTCAACAGCGTCATGAAACTTGGGTGTCTGGGGGGGGATGTTCTGTTAGATCCTCACCACGGCAGGAAATCCAAAACAAACAACAAAAACAAGGGGAAAGGGCAGCTGACCATACACGAGTCTCTCCAAACACAAACACAAACATTGGGAAGGATCAGACTTGAACCGTGGACCAATCTGGAGTTTACAGAGCATGAGTCTACCAGCGCAGGCACTGACTGAAGCAGTCTCGTTAGGTTCCCTGCTCTGCTTTTGTGGATGTTTGAAAACTGGCCACCGTTAAAAAGAAATGGTGTCAAATATTTTAAAACCCAACATCATTTTTAAAGGCAATCCACTGAAGATTAAAATACCCCTACCCCCCATAGGACTTATGATCTTCTGTATTTTTTTTTTTTTTTGCTTTTTGGGTCACACCCAGCGATGCTCAGGGGTTACTCCTGGCTCTGCACTCAGGAATTACTCCTGGCGGTGCTTGGGGGACCATATGGGATGCCGGGGATCGAACCTGGGTCGGCCACGTGCAAGGCAAACGCCCTACCCGCTGTGCTATCGCTCCGGCCCCTGATCTTCTGTATTATGTCCTTCGTTATAGCCAAGTCAGAAAGCACTAACATCCAGCCACTAAAATAGGGCTAGACAGGTGGTGAGCGTTGGAGGATTACTCAATCCCATTTCCGTCTCACAGTCCTTGATTGCCACAGAAAGACCCTCGGTTCTGGGTAAGCTGATCCCAGTCCTCGCCTGGGAGCCATGTGACCGGGCTACGCCAATCAGTGCTTCCTGCCATGCAGCCCAGGCCTAGACTTAAGAAGGGAGCATGGGCTCCTCAGTTTATAATCACATTGGGCTAAGCAGCTCACTCTTTTCCTTGACTTCTGAGCCACACCAGCCAGTGCTCAGAGCTTTCTCCTGGCTCTGTGTCCAGGGATCACTCCTGGTGGTGCTCAGGGACCATACTGAGCGCCAGGGATCAAACCCAAGTCAGTGCGTACAAGACAAGTGCCCTGCCCACTGTACTATCTCTCCAGCCCCCTTTTGAAAGGAGCTCAGGAGCTTCCGGGAGAACCACGGGGTCTGCACCAACTAGAAGTCCTTAGAGGAAAGCTCCAAGGTTCAAGAGGACGAGCCAGGAAGGCAGGAGAGAAAAAGAACTCTGTGACACTACTGAATCCTAGACCTAACAGACTTCAACCTAACAGAAGGCTGAAGTGAACTCCATCCCCAAAATTACGTGTGTTACTTGCCACCAAGCTGAAATGAGGTTGGTGATGTTGTGTCGGCTCCTGGGCCAGGAGATGCCACGAGCAGCCATGCCCTCCCTGGGCTGGGGGCTATCCGCGAACCCTGGTTTCTGCTCAGCCTGCTCTCCAGGCTCCCAACCACCTTCGTCTCTGCTCCCTCTAAGGGACTGGCCGGAGACAGGCAGAGGCTCCCGGGGGCAGGAGAGGGGAGCCTGGTCCCACGTGGCAGGTCTGAGTGCCCTTCTTCTGCCCTGGATTCAGAGCACGTCTGGTTATATGGGGCACCACGGATCCAAACCAGGTTGTCCACCTGCAAGGCAGGTTCCTACCTGCTGTACAAATGCCCCAACCACACCCTTCCCAAGGTTTAAGACAACGCAGTATTGTCAGCTCTGGGCAGGGTGTCGTCCTTGCACTGCTGAGAGTCTGGAGCCTCTCCCAGCTGTGTCTCTGTCCTCTTCTTCCTGCCTTCCGATGAGCCCCATCCACACTCTGTCTCTGTTTCCAGCTCCTCCTGTTCGTAGACGCGTGCAGTATTTGTCATTCTCTCCCATCTTACCTCCCTCAGCTGACTGTTCTCGGGTATGTCCACGTTGCCGCAAACAGCAGGAATTTCTTCTCCTTAAATATTCCCCTAAACATTGAATTTCCTATTCTACTGAATGTATGGAATACTTGACTGAATGTATAGAACACATTTTCTTTAACCATTAATCAGCAGTGAGTGTGAGGTTGCTTTCATATCTTGGCTATTGTGAATAATGACCAACAAACACGGAAACAAAAATACCAAAAAAAATAAAAAACAAAAGTAGGTCAGGGAACCAACCAGAAAATGTCAACCTCACTTGGGGCTGCAAGAAAGGAGACCAATCTCCTATACTCTGTCCCCGGCCACTTCACCTGAACCAGGTGACACGGGACCCACAGCCCAGAGAGCAGGACTCTCGATGACAGGAAGTCGAGGTGCTAAGTGGACAAACCCAGTGGTCAGTGATTTCCTCCTCAGTCTAAGCTTCTCTCTAGAACCCTGGACCGTGCACTTCCTCGGTGGGTTCCCCCGGGGCATCTCACCCCCTGACGTGGCCTACTGAGCAGGTCACCAGGCCACAGAGGGCACCACATGGGCAGCTCCCGAGTGGCCGCAGGGTCCACGCAGCCCCTTCTCCCCTCAACACGACTTTGCCAAATGTGCTTCTAAGAATTCTACTTTTCTAAGAGTGCTGTTCCAGAATCACATTGGTCTATTTTTAAATTACCTCCTTTCCAAGTTCTTATGTTTACATTCTTTCTAATTATATTTTGAACATGATATTCCACGGAGAATGCAAGAAGCAATGGAACAAAAGTAAATGAAAATGTAGAGCATTAAATGACCACCCTCACAAATCACCCCCAGTTTAAAAGTGAGGCTGTGCCCATACCTTGGGCCCTGCCCTTGGACCCCCCTACGCCCCTCCCCTAAGTAGTCAAATCTTGACTTCTGGGTTGCCATATCTTTGTTATTTGTGTATCATTTTTACAAATGAAAGAATCATGAACTTTGACTCAGACTCTGTCACCTTATGTAGATCTGTGTATTTTACTTGATTCTTATTCCTGACACGCACCCAGGTTGCTTCCAGACTGCTGAGCTGTGTTCATTTGAGCTGCTGCATATTATTCTTTTGTGTCCGAGTATCCTCATTCACAGATCCACTCATCTGTCTGCAGGTTACATTTTGGTTAGTTGGGTTGGTTTGGGGGCCATACCCAGCGGGGCTCAAGGCTTTCTCCTGGCTGTGCTCAGAAATACCTTCTGTAGATACAAGATGCTTGAGTTGCTGGGTACTTCATGCTGAATTAAACACTAACCATGCATCTATGAACCATATGGGGCTCCTGTGCACACGAGCAGGAGACCCGGGTTCCACCCCTGGAAATGGCACTGAGGAGCTGGTCGGCTTTCAAACACACAGTTTTGCAGGAGAACTCATAGCCTGTCTCTGTGTCTCCATCCAGGTCAGCTGTCTGTCTTCCAGCCTCTCAGAGGACCGGTCATAAACCTCCCCCTGCGGTGGCCTCCACATCCAAGTGGGTGGAATCTACTTCCCGCCCCGGGATGTACTGGCCAGCAGCACCTAAGAAGCAACAAAGTGTTCATCTCAGCAGCAACACAAAGCACCTTCACAGGATTCTGCCTCTGCCATGGAACAGAGCCACCGGCAATGGCAAGAGAGAAGCAAACCTCTGTTGTCACAGGCCCCGGCACCTGGGACTGGGCAGCCTGCTGGGTAGCCTGCACCACGGCCCAGCAGCATTTGCCTGATCCACGGCCTTCACCTACTGTGATGTGGGCGGTTTGTGGACGCCAGTTGGGGCCTGGGTTAGCAACAGAAATGATGCCCTGATGACCAGGGTCTGTGGCCTTGGCGGGTTCACCTCCTAAGGTCAGATTCTAAAAGCTCCTGAGGTGGGTTTGGAGGAACTTTCCTCAAGATAGTCGAAGCCATCTATCACAAGCCTACGGCAAGCATTATCCTCAACGGGGAAAAACTAAGGGCCTTTCCTCTGAGATCAGGCACAGGACAAGGATGCCC